>NW_006238954.1:2285473-2305497 GCF_000226075.1 Solanum tuberosum
GAAAACACCCCTAGAACCTGAAAGTCAATGTACCAAAACTCTACTAACGGAAAGTCTAAGAACAAGGGGTACAACCCCCAAACTAAATAAGCGAATGTCTAAAGTACTAGTCCAAGTTCGAAGAAAATGGACTAAACAAAATGAGATTTCATGGCAACCTGAAAGAACTGGCTCACCCTTGAATTCGATCTCGATCAATGATTTCTTAAATGAGGTCTATCAGTAGCCGCCTGAAGATACCATGTACTCAGTAAAGAAAGACCAAGTGCAATATCAGTACACAACCACAGTGTACTGGTAGGATCACACGGCTACTCCCATAAGCACAATATACAACGAACAATCACAATACAATAAGCACAAATATACATAATACAATTCAGTTATTATTCTAGAGCAACATACCATCTTCCCTTTCAATGACAACTAGACATAATCATAACAATGATAAGTAGTTCTGTCAAGGAACCCATATCCAAACTGTTAGTGTGTCGGAACGTGACACCCGATCCAATGCATGTGTCGGAACGTGACACCTGATCCAATATATGTGTCAGAACGTGACACCCGATCCAATGTATGTGTCGGAACGTGACACCCAATCCAATCAGCACAACCACAATCACAATCACATCTGTAATGCCCGATACTCAAATCATACAATCAAGTACAGGTTCATGGCATGTATTGTTCACACATAATCATTTCATTAGGTTCGTTTCCACATTTCCCTATTCGCATACACGCACGTATACAATATAGCAATCAATCGACATATATCACACAAATAGGAAATCAAACCATCACCTACCTCGAAATCAAGCCTGAATCCTCCTAAAATACTTGATCCTTCCCTTTCTGGATTCTTTCCACTTGTTCTAGGTTAACAAACAATTAATTAATCGCAATGATCAATAAATTAAGGTCTAATTATTATCCGGATTATAACAAACCCAATAACCCAAGACCAAACCCATGATCCTAAGGTGCGGCTAGGGCTTTTTCCACGATCAACTTCAGGCCAAAACCCTCCCCCAATGATAATTACCCATGGATCTAAGTTCTACAGATCGAAAAACGGATAAGGGGAGTAAAATCCTTACCTTAAGCACCAAAAGTCGTGGAAAACTGTCAAGAAAATGTCTGGGGTCGTCTCTTATGAGTTCCAAGCCCCCATTTCACAACACACCTTCAATCCTTGACGTTCAGAAACTACCCGTTCACGCTAAGATCAGTTTCAGGAGTTCTACTCGCCCTAATTTGATTCCGTAAAGTCGCACGGGTTCCTCAATGTCTTAGCTATCCACTCATGTAATCAAATTCATAATTAAATCTCTCATTCATTACCAGATTTCTCTAGACCTCACTGACTTAGATTTCGTCCAAATCTGGACTAGGCTAGGAATTTTGAAGTCACTACTCAAAAGTTTTCTGGCCCCAATTCTTTCCCCATTGACTTTTCTATAACGACGAAAACCGGTCATTACATAATTAATAGTTATTAATAGTCATTAAATACCTTTAAGTGTATTTAGACACCGTTAAGGGTATCCAACAACCATGATCAATAGTCATCAATAACCATTGAGTACCATCAAGTATATTTTGACAGCGTTAAGGGTATCCAATAGTCACGATCAATAGTTATCAACAATTACTAAATACCATTAAATGTATTTAGACAATCATTAAACTCATAGGGTATTTAAACACCATCAATAGCCATTAATAACCATTGAATACTATTAAGGGTATTCAATAGTTACTAAACGCCATTAATAACCAATATCATCAATATTATGTTCTTCCATAGTCTAAGGAAACAAAGAAATCTAGTATTTTCATCTTTCTTCTTTTAAGAAAATAAAAAGTTTTTTCTCTTTTAAACTAATAAAAGTAAAAAACGATTTATTCCTAAAATGAAAAAAAAATACTAAGAGTCCTTTTCTTCTTCGAACACGATAAATTAATCAGGCATAGTACGGAGCGCAAATTTATTAGCAGAGGCTTCCAATTATAATATTTAATTCGTAAAAGCATGAATTAACCATATCATAATAAATCACTAATTGTACCACTAAAAATCTGTAGGTGCACTCCTCTATTTAATTTCATTTTTTTTTTTACCGTTACAACTTATTTAACTCCCCATGTTAGAATTACCACCACCAATCAATTAAATCAAACTTCTAAAAAATTTAATCCATTGATTAATTTAATTATTTATCGTTATGTTTAAATTAATTCATGTGACGGATATACATATATAATCCACCTACAGAATTTTCACGTGACTACTTATAAGCAACCATAAATGGGTGTCTTCTCTCTCATATCCGAGATTTGATTCTATTAACTAATTATTATTTCATGAATTTAATTTGTTATTATCCAAACCATTAGGAGTATTTTGACTCATCATAGAGTCTCACCTTTTAATATATTAAAATAATAAAACAAACTACACAGATCATAATAACTACATCAAGATTAATAGTATAAGCTCATGTAATGGACTAGAGATATCATTTATTGAATTGCAGAACATAAACCCATAACACAAGAAGTTACAATTTTATCATTCCCATAATTATGATTGAATTATATTTAATCTTGTGTTACAATCATCAAGATATTTTTCCAACTTCATCTTTGATTGTGAACATTTAATTTATAGCTTATAAGAACCGACAATTTTAATCTTCCGCGTATGAATTAAACAACTACATACCCAAAAATCGTCTACTATATAAGTAATGGACACACATATAAACACAATGATCTATTCAAACAAAGACTTTATTGTAATAATTAACATAAAATGTAAAGTCTTTATAAAGGATTAAAATCAATACTATAACTCAACCATATGGTTAATAGTATATCCCAACAATCTCCCACTTAGACTTATAACCATCCATGTAAAATTTTAACACTCATTTCATCCACATGCTTATCAAAAGACTTTTGTGGTAATCCTTTGGTAAATGGATCTGCCAAATTGTTCTTCGATTCAATCTTCAAAACTCTTACATCACCCTTTTGAGTTATATCACGAATCAGGTGATATTTCCTCTCAGTGTGCTTACTCATCTTATGGCTTCATGTTTCTTTTCAGTTGGGAACTGCACCATTATTATCATAATATAGTGTGATTGGCTACATATTCATCTTCCTTGGTGAAATTAGCAACACACGATTGATTTATGCTCCTTCACACTATGGCTCCACCTCCCATAATAAATATATATCATGAGGTCGATTTTCTAGAATCTCTATCTGAATGGAAATCTTAATTTGTATATCCAATAGGTACAATATTGCCAGGGTGGAAAACAAACATCTAACCCTATTCCTTTTAGGTACTTGATAATATGCTTGATTGCTCTCCAATGTTCTTGTCCAGGGTTAGACTGAAATCTGCTAACCATGCCTACAGTAAAGCAGACATCCGGTCTAGTGCATAACATAACATACATGAGACTCCCTACCACAGAAGTGTAAGGTACCGCCTTCATCCTCTCTATCTCGTTGATCATTTTTGGGAAACTGATCCTTTGGTAAAGTAATTCCATGTCTAAAAGAAAGAAACCCTTTTTTTTTGGAATTTTGCATGCTAAACCTCGCAAGAATAGTATTAATATAAAGTGCTTGAGAAAAGCCTAATATCCTTTCTTTGTAATCTCGCAAAAGCTTAATCCCAAGGATATGAGCCGATTCTCCCAAGTCTTTCATATCAAAACGCAATGACAACCACTCCTTAATAGAATTCAACATGCTCACATTATTTCCTATCAGCAAGATGTCATCTACGTATAGAATGAAAAATATTACACACTGTCTCCCTCCCATTTCTTATAGGTGCATGATTCATTTTTAAACTGATCAAAACCAAAAGTTTTAATCGAATTGTCAAAATAAATGTTCCATGCCCGAGATACTTGTTTCAATCCATAAATGGATCTCTTAAGTTTACAAACCATGTGTTCATTTCCATTTACCATGAAACCTTCTGGTTGTGCCATATAAATGCACTCATCAAGACTTCCGTTAAAAAAGGTTGTCTTGACATCCATTTGCCAAATCTCATAATTATAATGAGCATCAATGGATAAGAGAATCCTAATGTATTTAAGCATGGCTACCGGGCGAAAAAGTTTCCCCATAATCGATTCGTTCTTTTGGAGTAAACCCTTTCGCAACAAGTCGAGCCTTAAAAGTTTTCACTTTTACATCCACACCTCTCTTTTATTGTAGATCCACTTACAACCAATAATTTTAACACCTATTGGTGGTTCCACAAGATCCCAGTCTTGGTTTGAGTACATAGATTCCATTTCAGATTTCATAGCAACAACCCACATTTCAACATTTTTATCATGTAGTACTTCGACGTAATTTAATGGTCCTGTATTAGTCTCTTCAGGGATTCTATCATATGATTCTACCAAAAGCGTAAACTGTTGTGGTTTTCTAATAACTCTCCCACTACAAGGACTAATAACTACATGATTTGCTATATCTTGAACTAAATTATGAACATTCTGAACTACTTCCTCCATAATTTTAGGTGGCGCGACATTACTCCCACTGTTTTGTGGTAGCGAGATGTCTTGAGTCTGATTTTGAGCAACCTTTGGATCATCCTCTTGAGCAACCTCTTACGGATCGACATTCCTCCCACTATGTGGATGCAACGGTATGTCAACAATTGTTTTAGGAAGTTTTGTTGATGTTTCATTAGTAGTTATTCCATTGCTTAGTTCATGTAACACAAGTTTACTTCTAGGAACATGGTTAATTAAATAGTCCCATTCCAGAAACTTGGCATTTGTTGAAACAATTACCTTTTGTTCCTTAGGACGATAAAATAAACATCCTTTAGTTCCTTTTGAATATCCAATGAAAATGCACACTTCTTTCCTTGATTCCAACTTATTTGTTTTCCCTTTTAATACATGTGCTAGACATCCCTAAACTCAAATATGTTGTAGACTAGACTTGCACCCATTCCACAATTCGAATGGGGTTAAAGGAACAAATTTTGAAGGAACCAAATTCAGAATGTAATATGCAGTTTCTAAGGCATATCCCCAAAAGCTAAAACACAACTGAATAACTTAACATTAATCAAACAATTTCCAAAAGAGTTCTATTTCTTCGCTCTGCCACACCATTTTGTTGTGGTGTTCCTGGGGCATAATATTGAGATGTATTGCCCAATTCTGATAAGTACTTAATGAATTTCGCCGAAAGGTATTCACCACCTCTATCTGATCGTAATGTTTGGTATGTTTACCATGTCGTTATTCCGTTTCTATCTTAAATTCGTTGAACTTTTCAAAGCATTCAAATTTATGGCACAACAAATAAATATATCCATATTTTGAGTAGTCATATGTGAAAGTCACAAAATACTCAAAACCCCTTCTTGCTCGTATATTCATAGGACCACACAAATCAGAATAAATTAATTCTAACTTATTACTGGCTCTATTTCCTTTATAAGGGAAATATCTCTTTGTCATTTTACCTTCTAAACAAGATTCATAGGTTGGTAATGCCTCCACTTTCAATGAACCCAGAGGTCCATCAGAAATCACCTTGAAATCCTATTTATATTGATATGACATAGACGTAAGTGACATAAGTAAGTTTTAATCAATTCAGAAATACGGTTTGTTTTATGAGAAATATCAATATAATTTATTTCATTTTGTTGTAGCATGCCATGGGAGACTTCAAATACAAATAAATGATGTATTTTAGGAGCACTGTGGATGAATTGCTTATGGTACGTAATAACACCACAAATATTTGCAAATAAAACATCATAACTAACATCCATTATTTTTTAAACTGAAAGAAAATTCCTTCTTATCAAAGGTACATACCGAACATCTTTTAGAAATAGAATTTTGGAACTACTAAAAGAAAAAGAGATATTTCCTATTGTTAGGACTGGTGTTGGTTCCCAGTCGCCTGAAAAATGCAAACTTCATTCTCACTTAGCCGTCGTGTTTCCTGAAACCCTGCAAAGAAGTGTAGATATGGTCAGTCGCTCTTGAATCTACAATCCATAATTGGGTAGAAAAAACCTCTAAAAAGGTTTCAACGACATTTAAACAAGAATTACCTTTGTTCTTCATTTTGGCTTGATAGTGAGGGCATTGCCTCTTGTGGTGACCAGGCTGCTTGCAGTGGTAGTCATTTTCCCTTAGGCTTAGCCACACCACCTCTAACACCTCCAGGTGCCACAACCTTGCATGACTTCTTCTTCTTCTTTTGGGCTTTAGCTGGCTTAGATGAAAAAGCGACATATTTGTCCACCATGTATGCCACAGAGGGAGGAGTTTGCTGCTTGATAATGGATTCCGACGCTGTCAGTTCATTCAACAATTTCGCAAGAGACAAATCCATCATGTTCATATTATAATTCAAGCTAACATGTTGAAAACTATCTGGTACAGTCTGTAGAATCATCTACACCTGAGAATCCTTATCACTAGCAACACCAAGTATCTCCAACTCATTCAAATAACTCATCATGTTCAACACATGATCCTTGACAGGTGATCCTTCAACTATTTTGGTGGTCAAGAGAGCCTTCATGGCAGTCTTCTTGGCAACACGATTCTGCTCTCCGAACATCTCTTTGGGAGATTTGAGCATATCGTAAGCAGATTTCAAAGACTGATGATGATGCTGCAAGACATTCGCTATTGAGGCAAGAATGTAGCACCTTGCCATCTCATCGACCCTTTTATCATAGGTCTTGATCTCCACATCAGTATCGTCCACTAGTTTAATGGGGCATTCTTCAACCAAAACATATTTGAAACCTTCAGATGTTAGAACAATATCAAGGTTTCGTTTCCAGTCCACATAGTTAGGATCTTCCAGTATGCTTTGGTTCAAGATAGAGGATAGATGATTGAAGTGAGAAATAGTTAATTAGAGAGATATTTAAAATAGATCACTAGTAACCTATGCTTTATTTTTTTTTAAAAACAAAACAAGACACATATAATCATTCTAATGAACAGTTAGAATCGATAGGGAAACTTAACTATTCAGGCAAATAAATGAGCAAGTTCATATATATAGTACCACTTAGACAAGACAAGTCCAACTCAGTTAGAGAGTAATTTGTGAAGTTTAGTCAGGTAAATATATTGTCTTTTTTTCATCGATTCAACATTGAACTTAGTTGGAAAGTTAAACAAGTCATCAAATCAAAAGGGAAACATAACAGTATCAAAATAAACAAGTTTATCCTATGGGGAAAAGGACCTATGTCAACATATAAACTCATAAATTGTAAAAGTTATTTATAAGAAGTAGGGATGAACCCTTAAAACTCTTTTGAAATATCAAAATAAAATAAAAAATCAAACAACAAAAATTGTTTATAAAAAAACCCACATGATATATACATATTTACTCAAACATGTATCGAATTCATGGACTCTTATTACATTATAAGTTATATGTAAGAAGACTCTTGATATCAATTGTTAAAATATGCACAACGGAAGCATTATTCAGAATCACAAACATACATAATAGCATAATAATGTAAACTGAATAAATTGTGAAACTCTAACCTTTTGTAGATTTTGGGACTCCAGGATTGCAGTCTTTAACTAATTGCTGACTAACTATTTCAATCAAGTCTTGCGTGGGCAAGAAAAAATTCAGAAAAAGAATTATCTTTCCTTGAGAACCACCACCCCTATTTATATTTTTCAACATAAGGGAAAGGTTTGAAAGATGAAATGTTTCTAGTCATAATTAATAGTCATTAAATACCTTTAAGTATATTTAGACACCGTTAAGTGTGTCCAACAACAATATCAATAGTCATCAACAACCATTAAATACCATCAAGTATATTTTAACACCGTTAAGGGTATCCAACAGTCATGATCAATAGTTATCAATAACCACTAAATACCATTAAGTGTATTTAGAAAGTCATTAAACTCCAAGGGTATTTAAACACCATCAATAGTCAGTAATAACCATTGAATACTTTTAAGGGTATTCAATAGTCATTAAACCCCATTAATAACCAATAACATCAGTATTTGCTTCTTCCGTATTCTAAGGAAACAAATAAACCCAGTATTTTCCTCTTTCTTCTCTTAAGGAAATAAAAATATTTTTTTCTCTTCCAAACTAATAAAAGTAAAAAACGATTTATTCCTAAACTGCAAAAAATACTAATAGCCCTTTTCTTTTCAAAACTCAATTAATTAATCAGGCATAGTAGAGACCACAAATTTATTAGCTAAGGCTTCCAATTATAATATTCAAATCGTAAAAGCATGAATTAACCATATCATAATAAATCACAGATTGCACCACTAAAAATCTGTAACTGCACTCCTCTATTTAATTTCAATTTTTTTTACCGTTACAACTTATTTAACTCCCCGTGTTAGAATTACCGACACCAATCAATTAAATCAAACTTCTGAAAAATTTAATCCATTGAATAATTTCATCCTTTATCTTTATGCTTAATTAATTCACGTGATGAATATACATATATAATCTACCTGCAGGGTTTTCGCATGACTACTTGTAAGCAACCATAAAGGGGTATCTTCTTTTTCATAAATGAGATATGGTTCTATCAACTAATTATTATTTCACGAATGTAATTTGGTATTATCCAATCTGATGTTTGACATAATCAAAGACACAACTTCCAATTCAAGTGTCAACGATCACATGTAGTAATATAACCCAACTGAATGGGTTGGGGTCGAGTCCCAAGGGAGCGGTTAGTAATCGAGAATTAAGTAGAAAAGTAAAATTATGTTCTAGTCAGTCATAGCTATAAATATTTACGAGTAAAAGCATACTAAATCAAGAAGTGACACAAATGTCAATTATCAATGGAGGGTTTGTATTCAACTAATAAACCAAAAATAGCAAAAATATAAAGATGCTAGATAGGGAGACGAGATTCTTTGGATGTGATAGGAATATGGGATAAAATAAACAATCGGGTAAATGCTATTGATAGTAAATTGCTGAACAATTGTAACTAAGCTAGACTTTAGTGCGGGTAAATTTTCTCTCGAACAACTTACCCCGAATCAACTCAGTTTCTCTCGAACACCGAGTTGCAGCAATTAAGCACAGCCTTCACCTTAGCCCATTCACTCTCTCGAGCTGAATGTATGGGAAAAGGTCTAGGATTCACTCTCTCGAGCTGAACCCACGACGACCCAATAACCATAGGCTATCGATTTAGTAGTTTTGGTTTTAAAACCTCTCTCTCGAGCAAGCCAAAAATACTAAGATGACATCGTATATGCAACTACAATCCCATTAAGTTCAAACACAACTACTAAATGAAATCACATTTAAACAGCAAATAGACTAACAATGAGCAATACCTAACAATAAATTTAACCTATATTCACATAATCACACCCCAAGAATTGGGGTTTTAGCTAGACATAAAAAATAGATAGAAATCGATACCTAAAAGTATTTCCATCAAATGGGTACGATAAATAATGTCTTTAAACATGTCTAAGATGAAGATTATTTGATGCCCACCTCCAATTTCTTAGAGATGAAAACCTTCAAAACCTTCCCAGCTCAAGAACAATGTCTCCCAAAAACTCTAAGAACTCAAACTGAAATATTCTAAAAATTAGTAATAATTCCCTACAACTTGATTTCTGAAATGTAAAACTTGATACTAAGCTACAGATTTAAATGGGTATTTATAGTTTTCAAAAATTTGTACTGTGAAGGACCACTAGACGCAGTTAGTCGAGATTGCCGATGCACTCGGCGATCCGCCATTTGATTTGGTTCATCGCCTTTCAGCTTTTTCCTTGAGCATCTTCTTGTTTGAATCATTGGGCAGTATGGTGTTGCTTCGCACAACTGTTCGGCGACGCGCCGACTGCTCCCTTTCATCACCAACTTTATCTTTTCCTTCAAGGCTCAGCACACTGGAACTTTGGGCAAGGTTAAGGCCATTCGGCGACTCGCCCAATGCATTAGGCGATCCTCAGGCCTTCATTTCTTTGTTCTTTCAATCGCCTTGTTCCTTTTTTGCTTGATAGCGTGCATACTTTGTCTCTCAACTCAAATACCTGAAACTTAAGGATTTACATCAATTATTGAGACAAAATATGCATTTGAGGACACTAAATCTATCCGAATAAAACCCTAAATGAGTCCAAATTGTGGACTTATCAACACCCCCAACTTAAACTTTTGCTTTTCCTCAAGTAAAACTCAAGTTCAGCAGTTTAAAAAGGATGTCTCAAACAATGCTACACAAGACTCTATCATGAATGCACACAAAAAGTCTCAACTTACCTGCACAAGGATCAATTGTGCACTCAAAGATTCAAGTTGTGACTCACCATTACCATAGAATCTCAAGCTCAACGAATGACGTATTCAAATGCCCTCACAAAAAGAATGATTCCATATTCACTCAATGGTTCAATCAATTAAAGTTCCGAAATCAAGATCCACACTCACACTAAAAAATATAAACACAATGCATGATTTCACCCATAGGTTTGCCCTTATTTTTCAATCGATTTTTGCTTCATCTCATTCAAGATCAAAAAGGTTTTTTCAAGGCTTGTAATAGGGCTGAGTGTAATGGTATGGTCATTTAGGCTTATAGGCTAAAAATCCTCCTGAAATGTGATGTGAACAACATCCTCTTTCCTTTTCTTTATCAATTTCATTCAAGCTCAAAAGTCACATCGTATTCATCTTCCATGAGTCATTGGAAACCCCATTTTCTTTGTATTTTCACAACTTTATTTCACAACTTTTTCTTTCTTTTTCTTTTTCAATCTTTTCTTCTTTTTCTTTTCTTTTGTTTATATGGAGAGGTTCCATTTTTCTCAAAATATGGGCACAAGGGACTTCTTTGCAGTTACTTGATTTACCTTCTCTTTTCACCACACCCCCAACTTAGGCTTTTGGCCTAAGTTGGCTATTCAAACAAACTACAAATCATGAGGATTATGGGTAATGGGTCAATAAAAAGTAGCAATGTTGTCAAGTTTCTTCCAAGAAAAGGTTTAGGCTCAAAGGGTGCTCAAAAGAGGTTCACACACTCACAAGGTAAGCCACAAAAGAGGTATAATTTCAAATTGGTTCACATTCTTTAAAGTTGCCTCAGATCATCTCAAGAAATTTTCATCACTTAGTCAACCGGACCAACGGGGCAAATTCTAGGCGTCATAATGTATGGTTCACGGTAAGCTCATCACACAAGGCATTGATACCAAAGTCAAACATGACTCCACACTTTCGTTAGTGTTCAATGTTCATCACAAGAGACTCGATTCGATAATTGACTAGTCACAACGAGATGCAAAGAGTTCACATATTATATATGAAACTTCAATTGGCCTCGTCGTAGCCACACATTCATTTATGTTCGATTATGAGCACTATTCGAGTCATCGGTATTGATCAAACCGGTACTCAAATTTGCAAGAGAACAACCACATTCAACACATACAAGAGGTGGCAATTTTGTTTTGGAAGGGTAAAAAATCATTTACAATTAAAAGCAGGGAGCCACAAGTTCAAACCTTCCACAAAAAGTAGTGTATACACGAATTAAAGATTTCAACCCAAATATATAAACAAAACAGAGTCACAAAAGATGGGCCTCACCCCACCACACATAAAAACATTTGTCCTCAAATATAAATAAAAACATCCATTAGTCGAAATAAAGTAATGCTGAGATGGAGGTAAAGAGAGGGTCATGTCTAGACAGTCGCTCCATCTATTTGGGCATCAGTGCCCGATGCATCACTCTGAGTCTGAGCATCAGTGCTCGGGATCACCTCAGGAGGAACGACAATGCCAGATCCACTAGGGGTTGTCACGTGCGAGTCCTCAAGAAAGACATGCACAGCTGCACATAATCCTCGGGCCCATGAATAAACATTAGGGTCTTTGGTAGTGGTCTTCCTGTTATAAGTGGACATTTTGCCCTTGCCTTTCCCACCTGTTGCGAGAAGTTTCGTAGCTTTGCCTATGGATGTAGCTGCATCCTCATTTATCGTAATCCCCTTAGCCTTCTCCTGGACTGGTATTATTCTTTCAGCTGATTTTGATCTAGTCATGTCTGCAAAACCTCGAGGAGAAGTTAGAAAATATCCAAACGAACACACAGAGAATTAGGCGCAGACAAACTCGCCGAAACAGTTGGCGGGTTGCAGAATTGTTTCGGCGAACTGGGTTAGCCCGCCAAAATTTATAGTGTAAGAAGGGTTCAGAGGTGCAAACAAAGGGGGATCAAGAAGACTTTCAACGAGTCACTGAGTTCCTTCGGCGACCTCAGTCTTCTCGCCGAAAGTTACAAACTCCAACAACATATTTAGCATGAAATTAAAGGCGAGATGGGGACATTAGGCGAACCGCCGAGTGGTTTGGCGAGCTTGAATTCAACCCCGCAATCCCCGAAAACAACATCAAAGCATGCACTAGTTAAATTAAGCTCATACCCATAACACCCAAGCATAATACCCATGAAATTTACTTCATTTTAAGAACAAGCCTACGAGATTTTGACAATTAAAACAATACGGGCAAGATTATCAAATTAAATCAGGCATTCTAACATACTAATTCTATCAGAGAGGCCCAGCACACGACAACACGAAAAGAGTTTTGAAAATGAGTACAATTTTGATAAAATAATATCAGGGTTCGGAAAACCAACCTTTGATGCCGATTAATGAAGATTGAAATGCTAGGCGGCAAAGTAATCCACAATCCGAGCACCAATCAATGACTAAAATACTCTAAAAATGTAAGAAATATAGAAACTAGAGTGCAGGTGTGAGTTTGGGAAGACAAAAAGTGAGGGAAAGCAAATGAATTCAAAATTTAAACCTTCGGCCATCTAATAAACCGTCCAGTTCTTCGCTCATTAGGCGACGTTAGCCGTGATCGCCGACCCACTCAGCGACACGCTGAGTGGTCACTTACCTCGCTGAGTTTTACAGGACCCCTAGTTGATGTGGAGGGCCAAACGGCGGACAAGATCGAGATCGCCTACTTGATCAGTGAATCGCGAATGATTTCTTGGGTTCGCTAAGTTTTACAGACTCTACCTTAAAGTTGTCTTAAGTCTAACGGTGGTCTAGGTCGGGAATGCGACCTGTTCAGCAATGCGCCATCTGGAATTTTTAGCTCGCCAACCTGCAATTTTCAACCACTTCCCACACTTTAACCTGCACAATCAACACACCGTTATTCTAAATCGCAAAGGGCCAAATATACCCCTGTACTATATGAAATAGTTTAAATATACTCCTAGTTATACTTTTGGGCCAATTATACCCCTCACGTTATACTTTTGGGCTAAATATACCCTTATGACTAATAGATGACACGTGAACAACTGAGATCAAGTGAACTATTCAATTTAAAATAAAGCAAATTTGGATATTACCCGCCCCGCCCCAATAACTTGACCCGACCTAACATGTAAAATTAACCAACCCAATTTGTCTTTCAAAAGAAAAAACCTAATGGGTGATTGAGTTCTTACTCTCCAACAACGTCTGCAACTTGGAGCCTCTTCATGGCAAAAATTTTGCTCAAAGGTATGATTTCTTTTCTTCTTCAAACTTTATAGCCTAAGATTTTGAGTATGATTGAAACTTTATAGTCTAGGGTTGTTTTTTTTGTAGAATTTCTTTCATTGTTTGGAGTTTCATAGTCTAGGATTTTGGGTATGATTCCTTTTCTTGCTTTAAATTTCATAGCCTAAGGTTTTGGATATGGTTTCTTTTCTTGCTCAAGCTTCATATATAGCATAGGTTTTTGGGTATTGATTCAAATTCGACATAATCTGTTTATATATATTATGTTGGTTACTGTCTTGATTTGGTGTCGAATTTATTTGAATGAGTACTCTTGATTTGTGATCCCGAATAATTTAGAAATTATTTTTATTTGTGTTTGAAAATATGTTAAATTTTTATCTTCTTTATTCTTCAACAGTTAGTCTCTTTCATATATTATATTCTTCTACAATCATGAAATGTGGTCCCTTTTGTATTTTCTTATTCTTCATCAGTCATAAAATATGGCATCTTTCACATTTTCTATTCTTTTACAATCACAAAATGGGTCCCTTTTTAATTTTTAATTCTATAATTTTAAAGTATCTTTTTTTTTGTTTTTTAGTCAGTTTCTTTAATCTGTTGTGGGGATGATTAAATATTAAGTATTTACACCAGAGTCTGCTCTGTTGAAATGCATTATACATAGCCATGAACTTTTGTAGTTTAATTTTACATAAAAATTTAACCTTTCCAGATGGTATATCAATATTATAACAGAAACTATTGTTCATGTTGATGTTTGAATCAAACTAAAATGCTTCCTACTTTTGTGTCTAAAATTGAGGCTAAATATGTTAACTTAATACAAGTATTTATGAAATAACAGTGGTTCTTTTTAGAGTGAATAGAAATAGTGTCTATTGTTAAGTTTTAGTTGCAAAAGTTTGGATGTTTAAGAGTAACAGTTTATTCAAGACAAAGTGAGTTTGTGATTGAATTAATGCAAACAAGTTAATTATGGGACATAAGTTGTACCATTATTAATTCATATCAGTTCATCTAACTTCATAACTATTCTCTTTCTTTTGAAAATTATGTTGCTTATTTTGTTTTACCAAATATTTTCAGGCACTAAAATGGTTAATGTTGACATATCTTTCAACTATGGAGGTGAATGGATTAAAGAGCCTATTGTCTTGTACAAGAAGAAGTCGTACAACCTATGGAGAGGGTATGATTCAGACCTTCTTTATTATATTGATATCGTCAATGAGTACACTACTCGATTTGGATTTGTAGGTGTGTAACAGTTAATTGTAAAGTGTCTTTGTGGAAGATATTATGAAATAGAAGGAGATATTGGAATTAGGAAACTACTATCTCTTGTGTCCAATGAGTTCTTTATAATAAATATGTTTGTTGTAGAAGAGTGTGAACTATTTGTATATGTTCCTAATATTGTTCAATATGATGACTCACTTTTCTCATTAGTTACTGAAATTGGTACTGATTGTAGTGAGACTGAAAGTGAAGCTGTGAATGATTCTTCAGATTATGATTCTGAAGAATTAGAGGCTTTTGCTACTGAAAAAGAAAAGAGAAATATTTGAGGACTTACATGATTATTTAGAGTTGTATAAGGGTATGCCCTTCAAGAATATACCAGAAGCAAGACAAGGCATCAGACTTTATGCATTAGGCAAGAAGATAAAGTTAACCGTAGTTAAAAATGACAGGTCCAGATTGAGGTTTACATGTAGTGAAGGGGAATGCCCATTTGTATGTCATATTTCTGGGGATGCTCATACTCTTGGCGTGAGGATTAAGACTCTAAATGATAATCATACATGTTGGCCAACATTTGATAATCCTGTGGTTGATTACTCTATCATAGCTCAATATTTTAAGAAAAAGTTACAAGAAAATCCAAAATTTAAGATCAAGGAAATGAGGACTGGTTTGCACAATGCTTTTAAGTTAAAATCTAGCCAAGGAAAGTGCAAAAGAGCTAAAAGAATGGTTTTGGAAACTTTAGAAGGTGGTTTTACTGATGGTTATAACAAACTTGAGGCTTATGCTATTGAACTGAAGGAATTTAATCCAGAAAGTGATGTTGTGATTAATTTATCTAAGGAAGCACTTGGTCAAGGCAAAAGAAAATTTCTTAGAATGTATATTTGCTTCAAGGTAATGAAGATGGGTTTTAATGAAGGGTTGAGACCATTTATTGGATTAGATGGCACATTTCTTATAGGTAAAGCCAAAGGACAGTTACTAGTTGTTGTTGGTCAAGACAATATGAACCATTTTTATCCTTTAGCTTGGGCGATTGTGGATAAGGAGACCAAAAGGACTTGGAATTGGTTTTTGGAGCTACTTCAACATTCACTATAACTCCAAAATGGAGAAGACATAACCTTTATGTCAGACATGCAAAAGGTATATTATCTAATTTCATTTCTATTCATTTTTTTTCTTTTTCAGTTATGTTTTTACATTTTCAACAGTCAATTGTTTACCTTTAACATGCAGGGATTAGTAGATGCAATAAAGATGTTGTTCCCTCAAGCACATAGTAGATATTGTGTGAGACACATTGAGGCAAATTGGTGCAAAAGACATGGTAAAGATGTGTTGAAAAAGCAACTTTGGTGGAGTGCATGGTGCACTTATGAAGAAGACTTTCAAGATCATCTAAGTCAGTTAAAACAAATGGTTTTACCTGCCGGAGAGGATTTGCTAGAGTATCCTCCCAAAAGTTGGTGCAGAGCCTATTTTGATTCCATGTGTAAGAATTCAGCAGTTGAAAATAACATAACTGAGTCATTTAATTCTTGGATACTAGAAGCAAGGTTCAAGCCCATCATTGGGATGTTGGAAGATATAAGAATTAAAGTAATGAATCGATTGGGAGAACAAGAAGATTCTGTGATGAAATGGACTAGTGAATTTAGTCCAAAAAGCTTGAAGTTGTACAATGAATATATGAAGATAGCTCAAATTTATAGGGTTGACTGTAATGGAGATAATGGATATGAGGTTACTGAGGGGGATGACAGACACATAGTCAATTTAAGGGTGAAAAGGTGCACTTGTAGGGCATGAGATCTTGAAGGAATTCCATGTCCTCATACAATTAAAGCCTTGTTGCATGAAAGAATCAATCCTTTAACTGAAATGAATTGGTATCACAGCAAGGAGGCATTTCTACTAACTTACAAGCATAAGTTGCAACCTGTGAGGGGAGAATATTTTTGGAAAATTGACCCTCTTCAAGCAATAGAGCCACCAGAGTTTGTCAAGCTTGCTGGCAGGCCTAGAACTAAGAGAGTTAGACAGAAAGATGAAGCACTTAAGAGGCAAGGTGCGTGGGCTGTGTCAAGAAAAGGTAGAGTAATGACATGTAGCAATTGTGGAGAGCCAAATCATAACGTTAGGGACTGTGACAAGGTATTTTATTAAATAGTTTAATTAACAGTTGTATGGAGTATTTATATTTTCTAACTTTTTGTTTGTCACAGTCAAAAAATGAAAAAATGCTTGCTATGAGAAATGGAAAGAAAAAGCAGCGTAAAAGAGGTTTAGTTGATGAGGGAGAGCCTTTGATGAGGGAGAACCTTCTCAAACTGATGAGAGCATCAACCTAACAGCCCCTCAAGAAACACAAAACAATCAAAGTAAAATGTTCTCTGACTATGAACATGATGAAGATCCTTGTCTACATCCTACAATTATTTCAGAGACTCTTACTAGGCTTCAAATGAGGCAACAACAATATATACCAATAGGGAGAAGGGTAATAAGCTTCAAAGGTGATCACAATGGTATAAGTGATCCAACAAATCTTCCAATACAACCAAAAAGCTTAACTTGGAAAGGTAAAGATGCAATTACGACCAATCAACTGGAAGTTCAGAGTCAAGAAAGAATTGCAAAGTTGAAGCCAAAAAAGGGACAATATCAGTTTGGTTAACTTTTGTTAAGTTTGTGGATAATTTAGTTTGATAATGTAACTACTGTTTAAATAGTACTTTTGGGAAAATAGCTTTTGCAAAGTTGGGAATGTCGCATCAGAACTTAGGTTGTATAAGTTTTTGGGGTTATATTATGACATCCAAACGATATTTGATGATTTCATGTTATTTTGTGTTGCATTGGCAGTTTAGTATGCTCAATATTATGTTAAATTTTCTAAAATTTTGATTGAAATCTACAGTATTTCGTGTTGAATCGTGCAGTCTAGTTTGTTGAAATATTATGTTTAGTTTTCTGAATTTTGGTCGAGATCAACAGTTTGTGCAGTTTTACTTGATTTGTTATATTTGGCAGTTGCACTCTTATAAGAAATATTGCTGCACTTTGAGGCTAATTGCTGTTGCATTTTGATGCCAGCATTGTTGCACTTTTGAGGCAAATCACTGCTACATTTTAAATCAAATTTGTGGCTATATTTTGAGACTAAATTTGTGACTACATTTTGAAATAGTGTGCTGCCTCATATGGATGGAACTACATTTTTCTAGCCAAACTCTTGCTACATTTTTTACCATTTGTTGCTATATTTTGAGGTGAAATATTGTTGTGCTAGTTAGTTAGCATATGGATGGAACTAAGCTAATATTTTTGGGCTAATGTGTGGCTTCATGTTGATGAAAATAGTTGTTGCACCTTAGCTATTAAACAAATGTTGCTAACTTAGCTGCTTCATGTTGATGAATATCTTCCT
Organism: Solanum tuberosum; assembly: GCF_000226075.1. Lineage (NCBI taxonomy): Eukaryota > Viridiplantae > Streptophyta > Magnoliopsida > Solanales > Solanaceae > Solanum > Solanum tuberosum. The sequence continues at coordinate 2,303,795 of NW_006238954.1, forward strand.
TATAGGAAAATCGAGGTATTTTGTTTGAAATTGTTATCATGAGATATAAAAATAATTAATATATCAGCAACACAACAATATAACAGCTATATAATTGAACTATTTGAACTCATATTATTGAGATTATAAAGACCAACTAACAAATATGTTTTATATGAGTTGACAAGCTATAGAATGTGCTTACAGAAAATGACGATCTTTATGCTCTGAAAGTAGAAATTTTCAACACCAAGATCCAAACTTTTCAGGCGGCACAATCAGAGGAATTTCGATAAAGTTAGTTGATCGAGTTAGGCTGATTTTAACATTGACCAGTTTGTCCATTTTCACATATTATACCTTCTGGGTCATCATTCTGCCTCTTGTTGACAGCGATCATTTCGTGCATAAGTATTTTCTACCTCAAGAATACGCAATTCTCATTTTTGTATATGCTACAGTGGCACTAATCTGCTTCTTGAGTATATGTATTGGATACGTCATGATCGAGTCCAAGAAGAAGAAGGCATGATAAGGCTATGGCAAGTCCTTTTTTTGCTCTATCGAATTCATGATAATTGATAATTTTTTCTTGATATCGTTTTAGCGCTTCTCGTTTTAAATAGACCATGTCATAGATCACATAGATTTTTCTGTATTCTTGAGTTCCTATGAGTTTCCTAGCTGAAATTTTTTATAAAATTATCAAAGAACACTTGGTGTTACAACAAGCTTGTCAATGATAATAATATTTTTGAAATTACATAACCAACATAACAGGGAAACATTACCATGAGTTGAGCTTGATTATCAACAAATATTACAAGAAAATCAAGAAAATTTCCATGAGTTGAGCTTGATTATCAACTGTACATTACAAAAAAAATCAGGAGACTTCACCTAACATTACACAAGTTCACTAATTCATCACTTCATCACCCGCAAGGCAACAGACCCAATAACAAGAGCACCCAAAATCATAATTAACGTTTTCGTGTTCTTCACTTTATCTTCCAATAACCTTGATTTGTTTACTTCAAAATTGGTTGAAGAGTTCATTGCATCCACTTTTTCCTTCAAGTTATCTCTTTCAATCTTAATTGCGTCCAACGTCAAGTTCAAGTATCAACTTTAATCGTAGCCGCATTCAATTGAGTCTTTAAATTATTTATTAGGACCACCGCTCTATCTGAAAACAAGTTGTCGTGCCACTCCCAATAGCCACATGAATTTTTCTGTGAAGCGTAATCAAAACAACTTCAATTTATTAGAAAAATAAAACAAAGGTTTAAACTCAATAATTGAACTTACTTCAGGTTTAGGACATTGATAAAAAAATTCAGATTTAGGACACTGATAAAGTTTGAATCATACTCAAGGCTATAAAGTTTGAAGAAGAAAATAAATCATACCTTTGAGCAAAATATTTGCGATGTAGAGGCTCCAAGTTGCAGAAGTTGCTGGAGAGCAAGAACTCAATCACCCATTAGGTTTTTTCTTTTGAAAGACAAATTGGGTGGGTTAATTTTACATATTAGGTAGGGTCAAGTTATTGGGGCGGGGCGGGGCGGGTTATATCCGAATTTGATTTATTTTAAATTAATAGTTCACTTAATCTCAATCGTCCACGTGTCATCTGTGAGTCATAAGGGTATATTTAGCCCGAAAGTATAACGGGAGGGGTATATTTAGCCCAAAAGTATAACGGGAGGGGTATATTTAGC
>NW_006238954.1:2306494-2316552 GCF_000226075.1 Solanum tuberosum
CGCCCCCACCCCCCACCACCAAAAAAAATATTTAAGTTTGTTTTTAAAAAGTATTTTCAATTTCAAAAATTATTTTCTACTCTAGTAAAAATAAAAGATATTTCTCAAAAATATTTTTCATTCATAAATCAAACACTAAAAATCTTTTCCGAAAAATATTTTCTAATCATCAACCAAACATGAGAAAATAAGTCAAAAATCAACTTGTTTTCCAGGAAAACATTTTCCTTCATACCAAACACACCCTTAATCTCAGTCATCCATGTGTCATTTGTTAGTCATAAGGGTATATTTTTAGCCCGAAAGTATAACGGGAGGGGTATATTTTTCTCGAAAGTATAACTAGGGATATATTTAAACTATTTCATATAGTACAGGGGTATATTAGTCCCTTTTCCATACTCTAAAATAACAATTTTAAAGCAATAAAACGTTGGGTTGCCACCCAAGAAGCGCCTTATTTAACGTCATGGCACGACTTTCCCACTTAATTTTGATTTGTGGGGTACAATATGGCCAATTTGGGTCTCCAGTCATTGAACAGATAGGAATTGAGAAGCAGTTATCTCATTCAACAGTAAGATATTCTCCTTTATTTCATTCAACAGTAAGACATTCTCCTTTATTTCATTCAACATCTTGTCGTGACTTTCAACTTTGTGGAGAATGATTGAGAGTATCTCCTGTATTTGTCCACCCTCGCTCGCATTAGGCTTTATACACTCATGAGGTGGAATATACCGGTCTTTCCTTTTATCCGGTGCCTCCAATTCTATGATCTTCTTGGCCACTAGATCCAGTTGAGTTAACAATGTGGCCAAAATATGGTCTTTCTCAATCTCCTTGTTGGTCATGGCCATGTGATCAAGGAGCTGGGTTGCTATTGCATAGGGTAGTCGTGAGAGACCCTCTAGAAATATTTGGTCAGCCATTCTTTTGTTTTCTGGGCCAAGACTTTTGTAGAAGCAGTCCAATAGCACGCTTTCTGAGATTCCATGAGCTAGGCATTGCAGAAAGAGCGTCTTAAATCTCAACCACAAGTCATGGATGGACTCTCCCTCCAATTGTCTAAAGCTTAGGATGTTATCCCTAAGAGACATCATCCTCAAAAGAGAGAGATCCATTTGGTCACCATTACTACAAGACATGTTCCAATTTCCTGCTCAAAATAGTGACACAAAAACTAAAAATAAAAAATATTAAGTAAGTAGAAATGCAACTTAACAAGAATAAAATTCAACTTAACTATAAATTCTCAATTAGCACCACTCCCCGGCAACGGCGCCATTTTGATATTTGACATAATCAAAGACACAACTTTCAATTCAAGTGTCAACGATCACGTGTAGTAATATAACCCAACCAAATGGGTTAGGGTCGAGTCCCAAGGGAGTGGTTAGTAATCGAGAATTAAGTAGAAAACTAAAATTATGTTCTAGTCAATCATAGCTATAAATATTTACGTGTAAAAGCATACTAAATCAAGAAGTGACACGAATGCCAATTATCAATGGGGGGTTTGTATTCAACTAATAAACCAAAAATAACAAAAATATAAAGATGCTAGATAGGGAGATGGGATTCTTGGGATGTAATAGGAATATGGGATAAAATAAACAATCGGGTAAATGCTATTGATAGTAAATTGTTGAACATTTGTAACGAAGCTAGACTTTAGTGGGGGTAAATTTTCTCTCGAACAACTTACCCCAAATCAACTCGATTTCTATCGAACACCGAGTTGCAGCAATTAAGCAAAACCTTATCCTTAGTCCATTCACTCTCTCGAGCTGAATGTGTCGGAGAAGGTCTAGGATTCACTCTCTCGAGCTGAACCCACGACGAACCAATAACCACAGGCTATCGATTTAGTAGTTTTGGTTTCAAAACCTCTCTCTCTAGCAAGCTAAAAACACTAAGATGAAATCGTATTTGCAACTACAATCCCATTAAGTTCAAACACAACTACTAAATGAAATCACAATTAAATAGCAAATAGACTAACAATGAGCAATACCCAATAGTAAATTTAACCCATATTCACATAATCACACCCCAAGAATTGGGGTTTTAGCTAGACATGAAAAAGAGATAGAAATCGATACCTAAAAGTGTTTTCATCAAATGGGTACGATAAATAATGTCTTTAAACACGTCTAAGATGAAGATTCTTTGATGCCCATCTCCAATTTCTTGGAGATGAAAACCATCAAAACCTTCCCAACTCAAGAACAATGTCTCCCAAAAACTCTAAGAACTCAAACTGAAATATTCTAAAAATTAGTAATAATTCGCTACAACTTGATTTCTGAAATTTAAAACTTGATACTAAGCTGCAGATTTAAATGGGTATTTATAGTTTTCAAAAATTTGTGCTGCGAAGGACCACTCGGCACAGTTAGTCGAGATCACTAATGCACTCGGTGATCCGCCATTTGGTCTGATACATCGCCTTTCAGCTTTTGCCTTCAGCATCTTCGTTTTTTGAATAATTGTGCGATATGGTGTAGCTTCGTGGAACTGTTCGGCGACGCGTCGACTGCTCCCTTTCATTGCCAACTTGATCTTTTCCTTTAGGACTCAAAACACTGGAACTTTGGGCGAGGTAAAGGCCATTCGGTGACTCGCCTAATGCATTAGGCTATCCTCAGGCCTTCATTTCTTTGTTCTTTTAGTTGCGTTGTTCCTTTTTTGCTTGTTAGTGTCCATGCTTTGTCTCTCAACTCAAATACCTGAAACTTAAGGATTTACATCAATTATTGAGACAAAATATGCATTTGAGGACACTAAATCTATCAAAATAAAACCCTAAATGAGTCGAAATTGTGGACTTATCACAATCCATTAGGAATATTTTGGCTAATCATAGAGTTTCACCTTTTAATAGATTAGAATAATAAATCAAACTACACATATCATAATAACTACTTCAAGATTAAGAGTATAAACTCATGTAATGGACTAGAGATATTGTTTATTGAAATGCAGAACATAAACCCATAACACAAGAAGTTAGAATTTTACCATTCCCATAATTATGATTGAATTATATTTAATCTTGTGTTACAATCATCAAGATATTTTTCCAACTTCATCTTTGATTGTGAAGATTTAATTTATAGCTTATAAGAACCGACAATTTTAATCTTCCGCGTATGAGTTAAACAATTACATACCCAAAAATTGTCTACTATATAAGTAATGGACACACATATAAACACAATTATCTATTCAAACAAAGACTTTATTGTAATAATTAACATAAAATGTAAAGTATTTATAAAGGATTATAATCAATATTATAACTCAACCATATGGTTAATAGTATATCCCAACAATCTCCCACTTAGACTTATAACCATGCATGTACATATTTAACACTCATTTCATCCACATGCTTATCAAAAGATTTCTAAGGTAAGCCTTTGGTAAATGGATCCACCAAATTGTTCTTCGATTCAATCTTCAAAACTCTTACATCAGCCCTTTGAGTTATATCACAAATCAAGTGATATTTCCTCTCAATGTGCTAATCCTTTTATGGCTTCATGGTTCTTTTGAGTTGGAAACTGCATCACTAGTATCACAATAGATTGATTGGTGCTTCAATAGAAGGAACCGCTCTATTCTTATTTATCTTTTTTGTCCGTTTTTGTCTGTTTTTCTTCATTTTTCTCAGTAAATAATTTTTTTATTAATTTAAAAATTCAATCATATTTACTATTCAAATTATGTCTAATAAGTTACAAAAAACCTCCATCTATTTATCTTTTTTAATTAAATAACATGCCTCGTTAACTTCTTTCTAACTATTGTTATGGTTTCACTACTAAAAAACAGCCAAAAAGCGACAGAAAAGGTGAGGGACTGTGTCGCTTTTTCTGCCAAAAGCGACGGAAAAGCGACGCAGTCAATCTCGTCGCATTTTGGCTCGACGCTTTTCCAAAAGCGATGGACTGCGTTGCCAAAAAGCGACGGACTGCGCCTTTTATTGTTTTTTTTTAAAAAAGTATTTTTTTTAATAATGCGACGCCGTCCGTCGCTTTTTAATATTTTATATTTTTTTATTAATTTATAAAAAGCGACGAAGTTCGTCGCTTTTCTTAATTTTTAATTTTTTTGAAATCATATAAAGCGACGGACTAAGAAACTCTGTCCGTGGCTTTTCTTTCAATCTAATTTTAGAAAATCCAGAAAAGCGATGGACTAAAGGACCCTATCCGTCGCTTTTTTGGTGTTTCTAAAAAATGAATACCAGAAAAGCGACGGACTAAAGGACTCTGTCCGTCGCTTTTCTAGGTTTTTTAAAAGATAAAACCCAGAAAAGCGACTGACAAAACCACGTTGTCCATCGCTTTTTCTGCAAATTTTTTTTACAGCAGAAACTACCCACCTGCAAATTTAATTTAATTCAATTCAATTCAGCCCAATCAAACACACAACATTATAAAGAAGCTACATAAAACATAAAATAACAAACTTAAATTAACATTCAAAAATATCTAAATCACAATTTAAAGACTTATAAAGTCTTTCAAAATTTGTTTCAAAATTTTAAAAAGTTCATAAATTTCATAAAAGAGACCTAAACTAGGGAGTGCGATCTACAAAATCATCATCCTCGTCACTGTCGTCGTCGGTGTCCTCGGCAGGAGAAGATGTAGTAGGTCGACGAGCGAGGTTCAACACTTGTTATTTGATTTGCTGAACGGTCTCACTCATGCTTTGTTGTTCAGCTAATCTTCTCCGCTCCGACTCGGCTAGTGTCGATGTAAGCTATTCTATTTGAGTCGACATAGCAACAATCTGAACACCGTCAAGTGCCTCGGCTTGACGTGATGATCCAATACCTTGTAAGCCTTACTGGAGTCGTCTTACATCGTTTCAAGAGCCTCGACCATAGACTCTACCCTTGTGTGTCCCCCCTACCACTTTTTCTATCCAAATTTGGGTGGACAGTTCAGGTGTTATTTGGACTGAACTATCTAGATTCTCATCGACGTACTGATTAAACTCATTCTGCACATTAAGTATAAAAATTGACATCAATATATATACATGTCATAAATATAGTCACTATTAATATAGATTATTCATATTAAATAACTTACAAAAGTTCGTTCGGCCCTTTCCTCCACCCACACATCCGGATTCGACTCAATGTCTTTCTTCTTCACATGAGTCCTCTTGAAAACCTCTGGTTCAAGGGGAATGCCCCCCATTTATATTTCCTATAAATAAAAATTGAAATTTATAACGATATATATGAATCAACTAATTATTTATTTAAAAGTTTAAATTATAACTTGCCATTTCTCTTGTAATTGTTCCAACGGTCTTTGCACCTCCGCTGTGCAACGAGCCACCCTTAAGACTGCCTCTAGCCTTTTTGGCTTGTTCGCACATTGCCTTGAACTTATATGTGTTCCAATACTAACTCAATTCATCAAAAACACGAGGCAACATCCAACCCGGATGTTAATCAGTATCCCAAACTTTCTTTAGCCAGCTAGACAGTCTTGCGGATGCCCTCCTCTCAAATGTGGTCGCAATGACCATTTTGTACCTCGGCTCCCAAGTGCACACAGTTTGAAAAAAAAATTGAATAGTTTTAATTAGATCGATAGTAAAAAAAAGTAACGTATACTAAAATTATTAAACTTAACCAAAAAATATATACCTTAAATTCATTAAACATCGTCTGGCATATATTGTTTGGAATCTTGCTCCAAGAATGATAAGCCTGTGTAAAAAGTTTTCTAACACACTTTTTTAAAGCCCGGGTAGCATCCTTTGCAGGATTCCACCTGCAAAACACATAATAAATATGTTAGTTCATGAATAAATATTAAAGTATAAGAAATAAATAACATAAAGTAACAAATAGATAATAAAACAAACTTACGATGATCCATCCGACTCAATCATGACTCTACCAAGTCTGTCCTTCTGGCCAGGAGCTAGAGAACGTGTCTCATCATCTAGTGTAGCACTAGGTGCAGCTCTAGATGAAGGTGATACACCAGGATGCACAAAATGATGAGTCAATGGAGGCGTACTGGCCATAGCATCTGACTGCTCGCTACTAGAATCTTCAACCCTCATGGCAGATAACTGAGGATATGTACTTGTGGGAGATGGAGTACCATCCGATATCCTACCTGCCGATAAGGGTCGTGCTTGACGAATAGCCTGTAAAGGTAGGTCCTCATAGCGTCGTGGAGGCAATGCCTGTGAAGTAGAGGAAGCACCGACTAGTCGACGAAAATTAGGATAATATGCCTGAGGATCCACCGTACTAATTAGAACACCAAATAAATGAGTATCATGACTGATGCGCTCTGGCGCAGAAGAAATAGATCATGCAATATCCTCAGGATCTATGGGTCTCCTAGACTTCTTCTGTTTAGTCCTATTAGTCTGGCTAACTCCAAGATGCTCGCGAGATCTATCACCGTAACCGCCTGATGACATCTGTATACAAATTTACAGGTATAATAATAGAAATATCATAAATTAAATAAAATTAGCAAATTAAATTAACTTACATATACTAGCTTTCATTCTACTACTATTCCTCCTTGCTTGTTTCAATTCAATCATTCTCCCATTCTTCCTCCTCAATTGTTTCATTTTCATCTTCGTCTCATTCTTCGTCATCAAATGATTCATTTTCCTCATTCTCAAATATTTCTTCCTCAACATGCATTATCTCATCATCAGATACTTCTTCAAATATGTGTTGAGGATGTTCTAGTGTGGTTTCCAATTCAACATCAACTTGTTGATGAACGATTGCAACATCATTTTGATACGCCACATCTAAGACATTGTCAATTTCAATTCTTCCCACAGGCTTAGTTTTTATAACAACCCACCAATCAGTTTTTTCTCTACGTAATGGATATGGAGCATAATACACTTGTTTAGCATTTTGTGCAATAATAAAAGGATCATAACTTTTGTATTTCTTGGTGTGCTTAACTTCAATTATATTGTGTTGATGGTCCACATTTGTGCCTCTATGTGATGGGTCAAATCACTCACACTAAAACAATACAATCTTTTTCTTAGGCCAACCTCAATACCTCACTTCAATAATCTCATGAATGACACCATAATATTCAATAGTTTGGCCAGTACCATCAACATCACCTTGTATGTCGACACCGCTATTATTTGTTTTCTTGTTCCTAGAAACCTCTTCAGTTTGAAACTTAAACCATTGACATAATACTTATTCATTGTCAGTACTTGAGATTCAGGTCCAAGTGTTACTTCTTTCACTAATTGCAAATGTTCTATACTTGAGTATTCATCGTAAACCTACGTGATTGTTATTTAAAGTAATATAATTTAGTATAACATGAATATATTATTAAATACTTAGTGATTCAATGTAAGCTTGTGCACTTACATATTCTGTTAGCCATTTGGAAAATTCTGTATAGATGGCTTCATTACCCCATGTGTTTACGAACAAGCTGATCATTTTACATTCAGATATTTCATTAGTTAATGAACACTTATTAGTATGTAATTTGATAACATATTTTTAACACTTACTTGAGATATGGTTGAATCTTTGGAAAATTAAGCAAAATATGTGTCACCGCTGATTGCATTTCCATATTAGTGAAGCCTCGCTTTCCACGCTTTTTAGATCCTCGACTATTTTGATTAAAAATTGATATCGGTGAAAATAAAGAATCAATATCGCATTCATCATTGAGATTGGTCCTGTTTCTCCTACATAACACATCATCACCAAAGTAATAAGAAAAAAAATCACCAGTTTCTCTCCCAATATGACCTTGAACAACTGATCCTTCCATTTTTCCCCTTTGCTTAATTGTTTGCTTGGAACTGCCAATTTTTCTACATGTATATATGTGTGTGTGTGTATATATATATATGTTAATAAAAGACTTGGTTAATATATATAACTTAGTGAATATTTCAAATGGATACATCCATCTTGTTTGAACTAGACCTTCGAGGCGGGCCTCTTGTACAAGGTGAATTGGAAGATGCTCCATCACATCAAAGAAACCACATGGAAATCTCTTCTCCAACTTAGTAGTAATAATAGGAATATTTTCCTCCATCCTGTCTAAACTACTCTCCAACAACTTTCCAGAACACAAATCTTTAAAAAAATAAATTATCTCTGTGATTGGTTTCCATATCCTTTCGGGTAGATGACTAAAAGCAATAGGAATTAAAGTTTTCATGAACACGTGACAATCATGACTTTTCATACCTATCAATTTTCCTTCATTCATATCTTCCCCCTTTCCTAAATTCGAATCATAGCCCTCCGGCATCCTCAAATTTTTAACCCACTCACAAATTTCACGTTTCTCATCCAACGTGACTGAAAAGTTGGCTTTGGGCTTAACTATTTTACCATTTTGTAATTCCTGCAGCCATAACTCTTTTCTCATACAATATTCCTTTATGTCCATTCTAGCTTTTGGAATGTCTTTTGTCTTATCCTTAATATCCATCACTGTGTTAAACAAATTGTCAAAATATTTTTTTCTATGTGCATCACATCAAGATTATGTCGTAGCAGATTGTCCTTCCAATATGGCAACTCCCAAAGTATGTTGTGTTTGGTCCAATTATATTCAACACCATATCCAGGAAGTCTAGAAGGTAAAGCTTCTGTAACTTTAGGTAATTGAGAAACTCTCTCCCAAATTTGATGCCCTGTGAGTAATGGAGGTGGGGGCTCACTTTCAATCTTATTTTTCCTGAATGCATTTGTCATCTTTCTAAACTCATGGTCCATTGGCAAGAATTGACGATGACAATCAAACCATGTATTTTTTCTGCCAATGCTTTAAAGTGAATGCCTTACTATTTTCCATGCAATACGGACATGCTAGCTTTCCAGCTGTCATCCAACCAGACAACATCCCGTATGCAGGAAAATCATTAATAGTCCATATTTAAGAAGCAAGCATAACAAAATTCTGCTTAGTTGATATATCATAAGTCAAAACGCCTTCAAACCACAATTGTTTGAGCTCATCTATCAATGGTTATAGATAAACATCAATCAAACTTTTTGGATTACGGGGACTTGGAATAACACAACTTAGAAAGATGTAGGGACTTGTCATGCACATTTCAAGAAGAAGATTATACAGAGTAAGAAATACAGGCCAGTAAGAATAAGGTGAAGCAACATTAGAAAATGGTGTGAAGCCATCTGCACACAACCCTAATCTAAACATTTCTTGGTTAACTAGCAAAATCAAGATATACAGTATCAAAATGTTTCCATGCTTCACCATCAGATGAATGAGACAAGACACCCAACGGCCTTCTGTATTAACGATGCCATCTCATATGTAGGGCAGACCTCATCTATGCATACAACCTCTTTAACCTAGGAATAAGAGGTAGATAATGCATCGCCTTAACTGGGACAATCTTTCCAGCAGGAGCCCTCTTATAACGAGCATGTCCACTAAACTTACAATTTTCTAATTCACTTTTAGTTTTGTAAAAAAACATGCAGCCATTAACACAACAATGAAATCTATCATAACTCAATCCTAACTTGGAAACCAAACGCTTTGCCTGATAGAAGTTCTTTGATATGTCATACTCCAGATTAACTAGTTCACCTAAAAGATCAACCACTGAGTCCATAGCTGCATTAGGAACATTCCAATTTGATTTAATATTCATTAATCTAACCGCAACTGACAAGGCAGAATGCGGACTCCCTTCACATAGTGGACGACTAGACTCTTCTAATTGATCATAGAATCATCTTGCTTCTTCATTAGGAGCTTCATCAAAATATTGTTCGGGTTTCATCCCATCTTGAACCCCGAAAGCATCATTGATCATTTCATAAACCCTATCATGTTCAATCCTATCATCATGTTCAACCCTATCATTTCCATGTGGTGCAAGTATATTATATTCATCCACATGCATCGAATTATAAAACATACCATTCAATCCATCTCTTTCTCCATGATAAATCCATACAAAATATCTAGGCTTAAATCCATTACGGTACAAATGAAACATAA
>NW_006238954.1:2316796-2357647 GCF_000226075.1 Solanum tuberosum
CAAGGACACCTAATCAATCCATTATTCTTGAAAATATCAAGTGTCATTATATGTTCAATAAAACGTCTAACACCATCAATAAACTCAACTTTCAAACCCCCACCAGTGTCATAATGAATATTATACATCCACAAACAATGATCCATCTACTAAAATATAGATATTCAATTATAAATTAAATTTAATAATAATTTAACTACATCAAACTAATTTATATTGTTAATATATATTTATAATTACTTAATAATTATATTTATTATTACTTATATACCTAATTAATTAGTTCATAAATACTACATTTCAAGATCTACAAAGTTCAGGCTTAAATTAATTCATAATTTTTAATTATGTTTAAGATTTCAAATAATTAATTATATTTCTAATTAAGTTCAAGTTATTATAAATTAAGTTGAAAGTTATAATTAAGTTCAAATATATTAAGGTTAATAAGATTTTAATAAGTACTTGAAAGTTCAATCATTAAGTTCTAATTAATTGAGGTCATCAAGAATTAGTTATATTCAAGTTCTAAGTTCAATGTTCAAGTTCTAAATTCAAGTTCATATCAAAGTTCTAAAATTAGTTATACATAAACTTCAAATCCAAAAATTAGCTAGTTATTATTTTCAAGTTCAAGTTCAATAATTAAATTCAAGTTCATATCTAATTTCTAAACTTAGTTATATATAAACTTCCAATCCAAAAATAAGTTATATTCAAATTCTAAGTTCAAGTTCAGTTTCTAAATTCAAGTTCATATAATATCTAAAATTAGTTATATATAAAATTTTAAGCCAAGAATAATTAGTTATATTCAAGTTCTAATTAAGTTCAACTACTGCAAGTTCTAATTAAATTCATCATATATCCAATTTCTAAAATTAGTTAAACATAAACTTCTAACTGAAGAATTAATTAGTTATATTGAAATTTCAAGTTCAAGTTCTAAATCTAACTTCAATTCATCTAATTTCAATTCATCTAACTTCGAATTAACACTTCTCTAACTAACAATCAATCAAATTAAAAAAAATCTCAATTCACAAGTACTAAAATCAAAAAATTCCACTAACTAACTAACAATCATACAAACTAGTACTAAAATAAAATAAAAACCCTAAATCATTCACTAACTAACAATCAATCATTCAAACTAACAATTAATTAAACACAAATTCAATACACTAATTAACAAAATAAAATCTAACTCAAATTGAAAAACTTAAAAAATAATTTTATGAAACCCTAACCTTAAATTAAAGGAGAAAGAGACAATGGAGAGATAATGGAGCAGCAGGGGTCGTCATCGGCAGCAGCGTCGGCGGAAGTAGCGGCGTCGGCGGCAGAAATCTTAGAGAGAAAGAAGAGAAGAGAAAAGGAAGAAGAAGGAAAAATGGGGAAATGTCGCATCTGTCTCAAAGATATTTTAAGAAAAGCGACAGACAACGTCTCTTTGTCTGTCGCTTTTTTTAAAATAGTTGACCAAAAAGCAACAGACTAAGAGACACTGTCCGTCACTTTTCTTAAATGTTTGACTAGTCATTTTGACTAAAGAGCAACGGACTTAGAGATGCCGTCCGTCGATATTTTAAAAAAACAATTAATCAATTAAAATTAATTAAAAGCGACGGACGGCATGGTTAGTTTTAAATTTATAAATAATTATTTTAAATAAAAGGGGATGGACTGTGTCGCTACCTATATAAAATAATTAATTATTGATTATATATTTATTTGGTGCAAAATTCGGCCATAAAAAGTGAAAGACTAATAGATGTCGTCCGTCACCTTTTGTAAAATAATTTTAAAAATATTTTTATTTATTTTAAAGTGACGGATAGTGTGGCAATTGGCGTTGCATTTTGAAGCGACACCGTCCGTCATTTTTTGGCAGTTTTTTAGTGGTGTTTACCTAATCTATAAATGACAATCATCTATGGAGATGTTCAATGTTCATTTTTATTTTTTCTTTCTTTCTTTTTATTACTCCCTCCATCCCATTTTAAGTGAGGTAGTTTGACTCAGCATGGAGTTTAAGAAAGAAAGGAAGACTTTTAAACTTGTGGTCCAAAATGAATGATAGAAATTTGTGTGGCTGTAAATCATTTCATTAAGGGTAAAATAGATATTTTATAGTTAAATTTTTACTTAGTATAGAAATGTGTCATTCTTTTTGGGACTGAATAAAAAGGAAAGTAAGTCACATAAATTGGGACAGAGGGGAGTAGTATAGTTTTTTTCTTTTGTTTTTTTCTTTCATCTTTCATGTACTTAATAATGTCATAATATGGTATTCACTTTGATAAAGATCATCAATATACTCTTCAAAGGTTCATCGTAGAGATGTTCACATTAGTTTGGTACAAGTTCATTAAAATGAAGGTGGAAACTTAATTATCTTGGAAGATTCATCAAAAGAGATGGTCATATCTATATTACCTTAAGAGCATGAACTCCTAACTTGAATGTTAAATTACTATAATATCCCTAACTAAGGTTTGTGACTTTTTCGATGAGTTGTGACTTTTTCGATGAGTTGTGACTTTTCTCAAAGGGTTGTGATTTTTCGATGAGTTGTGACTTTTCCAAAGAATTGTAACTTTTCCAAAGAGTTGTGACTTTTTCAATAAGTTGTGACTTTTCGAAAGGATTGTGACTTTTCGGAAAGGTCATGACTTTTCAGATAAGACACAAAAAACACTTGTTCATACTATCCTTTGTTGACTATAAATAGAGGGGTTTCCTCTCATTTTCAACCACAATATTTTTAATCTTCTACTCTTCTTCTTCTTGCAGTTTTAAAATTTTCATGTGATTTATTATCGTTAAGTAAGTTCAAAGTTTAGCGGAATATTAGGTACCACTATTCTGATGAAGATAATTGTTCTATCCTAAGAGGGTATATTCCTTAACCTCGAGTACTTGATGAAATAATTTTGATGAATTAATAATTATTTTATTGCTTAGTATATACATTAGTATGTAATGTTCCAATATATGAAGTTAACATGATGTAGTTTAAATTCATTTGTTTTGTTAACAATTTTTCTTGTAATGTAAATATATGCTTCTGAATATCTTTGTCAAAAATTATTAAGATAATAGTTTATATGACTTGTAATAACGCTAGTTGAAGTTTGTATTAGTTTAATTTTTATTGTAGTCTGAATTCATTTATTTTTGTTAACAATTTCTCTTGTCATGTAGATATATGCTTCTAAATATCCTTTTCCAAAATTATTAAACTTCTCAAGAGATAGAGAATTGTCACAATTTGTTTTTTTGATGCTCAAGACAGAAGAATGACTTTATTTATAAATGCAACTAATGTGATTTATATTGTCAAGAAATTTGCTTCATAATAGTTATTACTATATAAACATTGCCCTTTTGTTTTCCTTATTTACTATTCCTTAATATTTCAGTATTTTCGACGAAGCAAAGTTCATATGACTTGTAATAATGCCAGGGGAAGTTTGTATTAGTTTAATTTTTATTGTAGTCTAAATTCATTTGTTTTTGTTAATAATTTCTCTTGTGGTGTAATCTATGTTTCTGAATATATTTTTTCAAAATTATTAAACTTCACAAGACTTAGAGAATTATCACGATTTGTTTTTTTGATGCTCAAGACAAAAGAAAAACTTTATTTATGAATGCTACTTATGTGATTTAGATTGTCAGAAAGTTTGATTAAAAATAGTTATTACTACGTAAATATTGCCCTTTAGTTTTACTAATTAACTATTTCTTAATATTTCAGTATTTTCGACGAAGAAAAGTTCATATTTCAGTAATTATATATGTTACAAATGTATTATCAAGTTAACAAGATCTTCTAACTTCAAAATATATTATTTTAAATTTTTCCGAGTTCTTTTTTTTTAATAAAACTCACAAAAAATGTGAAAATATGTGAATATATATGAATCATTTAAAAGTTATATGACATCTAAACAGATTAAGTGGAATACACGTGCAAATCACATCTAGTTAGATGACAAGAAAAACATACTAACAAATATCATCTATAAGGTAATATTAGTGAGATACGACTAATAACTTTTACAATCGAAGTCAACTTCTTTTTCATAAACAAAAATAAGAGTCTAGACCTTGTCTCAATCACCATCTAGTACAATAGAGAATACAAATAGGGTCAAATACCCTTTACATCAATAAAGTCTCAAACATAGAAAGTACAATAGAAGCTAAAATGGATAATGTCTTGTCCTCGAATCTTGAGGACTCGCCAAGCCTAGGGAATAGTCAACCCAAGCTTCACTTGAAAGAAGAACTGCGACTCAACGACCGGAACCTACACTTATAGTAAATGTAGAAAATATGGGTTAGCACAAATAATGTACTAAAGTATGGAAGTCATGCACAAAAAATCCTTAAAACATGCATAAAAGGGACATTTAGTTGAAATCATGTCATTATCAAGTTTAAAAGCCATTATGCACATTTATGAAGAAACATAAGTCAAACCAACATATAAGCAACCCAAAGCCATACTAGTGCAATGCAAAGTTAATCTCCCATAACCCTACCAAATGCTAAGTATCACATTTAAGTCACCAACAACATACATATCTTACTTTTGCCTCATCCATAACCAACATACATAAGTAAGGAGTTATTCATATTCATAACGTGTAACAAGTAAAGTCAACCTTAACATTCATACATATCATACATACATAATCCATAAGCCTTCATAACATAAGAGAACCTCACCATAACCCCTCTTCAAGCCCACTTGTGCAATGCATAAGTGAAGTCCCATTCCCCCACTCATACTAAGTAGTACTCTTAAGAAGTCACAATTAAAGTCCATGTTCTTATCATAGTTCATATTTGTATCATATAGGGAAAATAGCATTAACCGACATAGACCATGTGAGCGACATGGAATCCGGTGTTTTACCCCCACACCGAAAAGAGGTGTCCTACTTGCCTAAGGTAGAACGTATATATTAGCTTTTAGGTATATCCACTAGCTAAAGACCTATGTGGGCACATATTTATCGGATAAGGAGATAGCTTAGCGTAAAGGAACCCATCTCATACTCATATCCACTCGGTGCTAAGCATAATTCCCTTCAGAATTCATATTAGTCTTTACTTAAGTTCATGGTCATAAGAGAATACACTAGGCACTCAACCAACATACATCATAATAGCTCATTGATTCATTAGGTGAGAATGTCCTTTCAATCTTAGAATCTTCAACATGTGAGTAAACCTTTCACATAACATTCATAGTGTTTCATGAGAATAGCCTTTCAATCAACACAACAAGCTTATCATAACATACATACATGCTTCATAAATAATCAACTGTAAGGGTATAGGGAAGAAGGATCATGCATCAATACCAAAATTACGCAATAGTCATAGGATCATCACTATCTAAGTGAATCAAATGGTCATATACAAACCTCATTAACATGTATAAACCCTAACAAATTGCCTTTCAAGGCTATAAATCAAGATCAACCCTAACTTCTAGAATTATCACATTAGATAGAGAGATATCATGATTCAATAACTTAATCAATGTAAACATAATCAATTGTCAAGTTCCCATCATCAATCAAGCCATACATAGTTCACAATTTAGGAAGAAGAGGAAATCATGGGTACAAGGGAGATTTTCATCATAAAACATCCATACTCCATTAATCCAACCATAAATCATCATAACCAACCATAATCAACCATAAATAATCAATTGAAAACGTTTTAGAAGGAGACCCATGTTATAGATTGCAAACCGTAGATTTGGGGGATTTGAAATGTTAAAAACATAGTTTGAAGGGGCACCTTGGGTGATAGCTACCCAAGGGGCACCTCAGAACCACTCTCTACAATATGTGTCACCATAAATACAGATTTGAGCTCACAACTCTACTTCATGGACCTAGAGATATTGAAAGTTAACTCTTCATTGTTCAATCAAAACTTCATATGCCCTTTCTCCATATCAACCAAGGCGCACCCAGTGGCTAGGAATGGTCTCCCAAGGATAATGGGAACCTCAAAATCAAAATCAAAATCACAATCAAGTATCACAAAATCAGCCGAAAAGATAAAAGACTTCACTTTCACTAGTACATCTTGGAGCACACCGATGGGCTTCTTCACAGTTCTATCGGCCATAAGCAGTTACATCACAGTTGGTTTTGGATCCCTTAAACCTAACTTCTTGTAAATAGACAATGGCATCAAATTGATACTAGCACCTAAATCGCACAGTGCCTTTGCAAAATGTAGCAACCCAATAGTACAAGGAATAGTGAAAGCACGAGGATCCTCATTCTTCTGCACAAGGGACCTTGTAGCAATAGCACTACAGTGTTGCAACTTATCATCATCTTCGAAACTCACGGCCCGATTTTTAGTGACCGAGTCCTTCATAAACTTCACATACCCAGGCATTTGCTCGAAAGCTTCTATCAACGGCACTTTGATGGAAATCCGCTTCAACATACTAATAAACTTGCGGTATTTACCTTCTTCAGTCTTCTTCACTAACCTCTGTGGGAAAGGAGGTGAAGGTCTAGGCATGGGAACAACTTTTTGGGTTATCTCCACTTCCTTCTCTATCGCATTTTCTGCCTCTCCGTTTACCTCAATCACATCATCATTTTTACTAGCGTCAACTTCCACCCCAGACGGCATAGGTGGATCAATGGTCTGCTTACCCCCTTGAGTAGTGACTGCCATACAATGTCCATTATTCTTTGGAATTTGGACGGTGTTTCTAGGAAGTGTGCCAGGTTGACGTGGGTTTACTGTAGTGGATAACTGAGTCATCTGATGCTCAAGATGCTTGATTGACACTGCATGGGCATCAACTTTTTGACCAATACCAGATACATTCTCATCAGTCGCATCAACCTCTTCATCATCTTCTGCATCATATCCTCAATACATGACATATTACCTCTAGCTTCCCAATTACCAGATTCTCAATTTTGAGGAGGAACATAAGGTCCAACCCAATTGTTTCTATTGCCATAGTTGTTCCGGTTGTAGTTGTTGACGCGATTGTAGTTCCCATCCCGGACATATTGACCTTCTTGATTGTAGTTGCCATAGTTCCAAACTTGGTTTCCTTGCCCTTAGCGCCAATTATCCGAGTTGGAACCTTGGGCGTTGGCTCGGAAACCCCCATCAAATCATTCACCAAATAATCATTCTTCTCATAGTAATATTCCTCCTCTGGTGGTGGTGGAGTCTTGGTTAAGTAATTGATTGCATTTACCTTTTATGTACTTCCGCTCACATGCTTTAGGTCCAACCCAGCTTTGTCCTCATCTAAGCCATTTCCTCACGAATATCATCAGCAGATTGGTTAGTTGTAGCTTGGACTGCAAACGTGTTTCTCCCAGTATCTGACTTTCTAGTACTCCACACTTTATTATTTTGGGAAATCTTCTCCAGTTTCTCTGCAATCTACTCAAAAGTGCACTCACCATATGAACCTCCAGCGATAGTATCAAACACCGCCTTACTATTGTCATCCTGACCTCAATAGAATTATTCCTTCTGCGATTCATCCTCAATACGGTGATTCGGGACACCTCTTATGAAAACAATGAACTTGTCCCAACAACTACTCACAGACTCTCTAGGTAGTGCTACAAAGTTGTTGAGTTTATCTTTGTGGTTCAGCTTTTTTGATACGGGAAAGAATCTTGACAGGAACACCTCAGTTAATTGGTCCCATATATAAATTGAGTTATAAGAGAGCTCAGTAAACCACACAGCAGCATCGCCGGTCAATGAAAGAGGAAATACTCTTAATTCAATGACATCCATGTCCAAGTCCGGTCGACCCACACAACTTTTGCAAACACTCCTCAGCTTAGCAACATGCGCATGTGGATCCTCCGATGCCAAACCAGAGAACAAACCCCTCGCTGTAATCATCTACATCAAACTTCTAGTCACCACGAATGTATTCCCCGGAGGTAGAGGGGGTAGAACAAGAGGTCCGTCAGATTCAACAGCATTAAAGTTGACCCTATAGTTGTCACGCAGTCTTGGTCCTGGTAGATCATGTAACCTCACTGTATCTCTCAGTAGATATTCACCTTGAACCATATTATTCTCATTACCAACCCTCAGAGGCTACAAACCAACTCTATCACCTAACTTTCCTCTGATAGGATTGATTGGGACTTCTTGGTTATTCATTCTTCGCAAAGTTCTGTTCAATTCTGGATCGTAAGGAGTAAGCGGTTCACCTTGGCTAGGTGTACTTGGCATACACTAGAGTAGGAACCTGAGAGAAACAAAAACAAAAGAAAAAGTAAAATTAGGAAATATTTGACTAAAGTTCAATAATGTAGTTAAACTTAATCTAAAAGCCTTGACTATTGTGGGAGATGATGTTAGCACCATTGATGGTGCAGTTAGAGTGACTGATAGCACTACTGATGGTGTTCTGATAGAGGATGTGGGCACTACTGAGGGTGAACCAAGTGTTGATCCAGCGGGCCCCGGGAAATCGGACCCACCCGCTTGTTGAGGTCTTCGGCGCATTTGCGCCATAGGTTTGCTTCACCTTCACCCTACTCTTTATTGCTTATTTTTGTGCATTGGAGACAATTGCACTCTATTATGTTGGGGGTGGGGTAAATGGATTGTGAGTGATAGGGTGAAGTCTGAGTAACCCAACTCATAATCCTCTCTTGGGGTTTTCTTGCCTGTGTTCTTTTTCCCCAACAGACTATTTAATTTATGTTGAACTAGCATGTGTTAGGATTGTATGTGTAGAAGCATGTGAAAGAATGAAGCATGAAGGCATAATTAAGAAGGAAAAATGATACCCGTCCAAAATTTGTGATATTTGCTAAAATATGTAGGTTAGAATGAGTTGAATGTGTTGGCTCTAAGTATGACATGATACAGAACCAACTTGATTTCATGACTTAAGCTAAAACTTGAACTGACAATGAAACTATGTGCCAAGAGTGTGTGAGAATGGTTGATCATTCAGACAATTTTGTGCCAATCTAGAACTTTCCCCGTTGGTCTTGCTAGGATAATCTAGGCTAGAAGTTAGGAAGTGATCATAGGACATTGTTCAAATTAGTCCACTTAAGCCTAAAATGATCTAACCAAATGATAACATTATTCCCTTTTGATCCAAATATTTGAGCCTAAAATTGACTAATTCTTTTGATTCACCTAACTCACATTCCCTTAAAAACATTGTCTCGGCCCCGGTCCCTCCTTGGACATGTGCACCTTGACTTAGGCCAAAAGCCTAAGTTGAGGGTGGCTAATCCCAAAAGTTACCTTGATCTTGGCCCTGGTCCGACATCGGACATTGTGCACCTCAACTAATGCAAAATGCATAAGTTGAGGGTGGCTATGAAAAGGAACCAAATGGAAAAAGGGTATGAAAAGAGTTTAGTGTTGAAAAGAGAAAAAGTATGAAAGAGGATGTGACTTTGTGCAAAAGAATCAAAAGAAAAGTGTTGGAAGAAATAGAAGAAAAAGAAGGTGAAAGAAAAAGAAGAAAGTAAAAACTAAGAGTCAAAAAGTCAAAAGTCACATCCATGTTGCAAAGAAATAAGGGAAAGAGCTTAAAATGGGAGGATGCCAAAAATAGGTCAAGGAAGAGGTAAAAAGTCAATGTAATGTCAAGGAGGGCGGAAAGTCACTAAAAAGTACCCAAATGTACCACACCTTACCCCTGAGCCTACGTTACAAGCTAAGAAAGTCCTATAGTGATCTTAGCAACTAGTTTTGAAGAGTCTAAGCAGTGAAAAATAAGGGGCAAGCCTATGGTATTGAGCACTAACTGTACATGAAATTACTTTTGAGCGTGAGTGTTGAATGAATCCTTGTACTCAAAATTATATTCATTGTGTGAAAAAAGGATTTCTTTTGAAGTAAGGGCACTAGTTACATTGTCAAAAAGGTGGTACCTTGGTGATAGCAAAATAGTGTATGTTGTGTGTTGATTTGTCGATATTTGTCATATTTTGATCCGCATGAGTTAGCTTGTTGAGTCTAAGAGAAAATATTTGCACTCGAAAAGAGAGTCGGGATAGAGAGCCATGTGATTGCTTGTGCTTGAATGCTTGCTTCTATACAAGTATCGTTTAGAGTCTTAGTGTGTCGCTTGAGGACAAACAACGAATTTAAGTTGAGGGTGTTGATATACTGTGAGTTTACTGTATTTTTAATACATTTCACTTAAGATTTGTGTGTTCCTAGGGCCATTTTGTATTGGTATTAATGTAATTTTATCATGATTGCAGGAAATAAATTCAGGAGGAACTCCCTCATTCACAATCTCCTCTTCCATCCTTCTTGCGGTCACCCTTCTTGTAGTCATATCCTATATGCACAAGAAAAGGGTTAGAAAAAGGACTTCATAGAGTTAAAACTCTAAGGCATGACAAAAGAGTAATGAAATAAGTGAAAGTTCCTAAACATCTTATAGCCTCTCATTCATAAGTGTAGCGCGCTTCACACTCATGAACAAGACTCTACTAGACATGGTTCTAGGACATCATCCTAGAATCATTCTAAACCTTGTGCTCTGATTACCAAGTTTCTCACGACCCAGGGGTACCCCCTAGACATAACATGTCGTACTTGACCCCGAAGGGGTCTCATACAAGCCCTTAGCATAATCATAAACATAAAGTCATAGAAATGATGCAAAAAATTTAAAACTTTTACAATTGAAGTCAACTTCTTTTTCATAAACGAAATTAAGAGTCTAGACCTTGTCTCAATCACGATCTAGTACAATAGAGAATACTAGGGTCAAATTCCCTTTACATCAATAAAGTCTCAAACATAAAAAGTACAATAGAAGCTAAAATGGATAATGGCTTGTCCTCGAATCTTGAGGACTCACCAAGCCTAGGGAATAGTCAACCCAAGCTTCATTTGAAAGAAGAAGTGTGTCTCAATGACTGGAACCTACACTCATAGTAAATGTAGAAAATATGGGTTAGCACAAATAATGTACTAAGTATGGAAGCCATGCACAAAAAATCCTTCAAACATGCATTAAAGGGACATTTAGTTGAAATCATGCCATTATCAAGTTTAAAAGCCATTATGCACATTTATGAAGAAACATAAGTTAAACCAACATATAAGAAACCCAAAGCCATACTAGTGCAATGCAAAGGTAAGATCCCATAACCCTACCAAATGCTAAGTATCACATTTAAGTCACCAACAACATACATATCTTACTTTTGCCTCATCCATAACCAACATACATAAGTAAGGAGTTATTCATATTCATAACGTGTAACAAGTAAAGTCAACCTTAACATTCATACATATCATACATACATAATCCATAAGCCTACATAACATAAGAGAACCTCACCGTAACCCCTCTTAAAGCCCACTTGTGCAATGCATAACTGAAGTCCCATACCCCCACTCATACTAAGTAGTACCTCTTAAGAAGTCACAATTAAAGTCCATGTTCTTATCATAGTTCATATTCGTATCATATAGGGAAAATAGCATTAACCAACATAGACCATGTGAGCGACATGGAATCCGGTGTTTTACCTCCACACCGAAAAGAGGTGTCCTACTTGCCTAAGGTAGAACGTACATATTAGCTTTTAGGTATATCCACTAGCTAAAGACCTATGTGAGCACATATTTATGGGATAAGGAGATTGTCTCTATAAACCCTAACTACTAATGTGAAGGTTTCCATATCATGAGATAAACATATTAGAAACCCAACTACTAGCGTAAAGGAACCCATCTCATACACATATCCACTCGGTGCTAAGCATAATTCCCTTCAGAATTCATATTAGTCTTTACTTAAGTCATGGTCATAAGAGAATACACTAGGCACTCAACCAACATACATCATAATAGCTCATTGATTCATTAGGTGAGAATGTCCTTTCAATCTTAGAATCTTCAACATGTGAGTAAACCTTTCACATAACATTCATAGTGTTTCATGAGAATAGCCGTTCAATCAACACAACAAGCTTATCATAACATACATATATAGTTCATACATAATCAAGTGTAAGGGTATAGGGAAGAAGGATCTTGCATCAATACCACAATTACAGAATAGTCGTAGGATCATTACTATCTAAGTGAATCACATGTTCATATACAAACCTCATTAACATTATTAAACCCTCACAAATTGCCCTTCAAGGCTATGAATCAAGATCAACCCTAACTTCTATAATTATCACATTAGATAGAGAGATATTGTGATTCAACAACTTAATCAATGTAAACATAATCAATTATCAAGTTCCCATCATCAATCAAGCCATACATAGTTCACAATTTAGAAAGAAGGGAAAATCATGGGTACAAGGGAGATTTCCATCATAAAACATCAATACTCCATTAATCCAACCATATATCATCATAATCAACCATAAATAATCAATTGAAAACGTTTTAGAAGGAGACCCTATAGATTGAAAACCCTAGATTTGGAGGATTTGAAATCTTAAAAGCATAGTTTGAAGGGGATCATTGGGTGATAGCTACCCAAGGATGAAAAGCATCTATACCTTGACTATGAAACTTCAAGAAATTTTGGGAAGAACCTTTGGAATCCACAAACCCTAGCTTCAATGGCTCATTTTTTCTTCCTTGTGTTTAGAGAGAGAAATATTGAGAAAAGAGGGAGTTGTTTATTTCAATTGGGTATTTGAGTGTAATGACTTATTTTGGGTGAATTTGGACTTAAAACAACTTATATATTACCCCCAAAAATGCCCAAAATGACCTCACTTAAGTTGGACTAAAATAGGAATTAACTTAACTAACCTCTACTTAAAGTACACGCCCAGGTGTCACAAGCCACCTTCACGAGCCGTGGTGAGGACCATGACCCATGGTCCCCCTCATGAAGGTGGGGCAGTAGCCATGTCTTTGGAGCTCAAGGCCAAGGAGCCTAAGGCATCCTCACGAGCACCTTCACGAGCCGTCAAGTGAACCATGACCCGTGGTCCTGCTCATGAAGGGTGAGGCAGTAGCTAGGCTACCTCAAGCCCCCAATCCCCCATGCCCAAGTCTCCTTCACGAAGGGCTCCACGAGCCGTGGTCCCTTCCGTGAAGTTTGAGGCAATGGCTAATGTTTTGGGTGGCTTCTCTCCCTTGGCCAAAGCCACTCCACGAGGCCTCCCATGAGCCATGGTCATGACCACGATCCGTGGTGGTGGTTGTGGAGCTTGGGGTAGTGTGCTCAAGTTTGGGGCAACCTTGGCCTTTAGCCTTGGCTTGCCCCTTTTTCTTAGCACTTGTCCCTTAGGCCTTGACTCCTAAAACCTCTATGTCAATTTTAGATGGTCTACTAATCAACGGGGAGTCATTTTATAGTTTTTAATCCTTACTTTAGGCTCTAGTTTAACCTACCATTTTTTGGGGTGTTACAACTGGGTTCATGAGGAGTGTTCTGAATCACCGCATATATGATGAGTCACTAAAGTAGTACTCCTATAGAGGACAAGATGACAATGGTCGGGCTGTGTTAGATACTATTGCTGGAGTATAATATGGTGAGTGTACTTTCGAGGAGATCTCTAAAAAACTTGAGAGGAGTTCCCAAAACAATAAAGCATGGAGCACTAGAAAGGCAAATACTGGTAGGAGTACGTTCGCGATCCAAACTGCACCAAATCAAGTTAATGATGACATTCGTGAAGAGATGGCACAAATGAGGATAAAACTGGGCTTGGTATTGACGCATGTGAGTAGAGATACATGAAACGTGAATGCGTTAAATTATCTTACTAGAACTCCACCACCGCCAGTTGAGGAATGTTACTATCAGCAGGTTGCAAATTTGGTAACTGCTGGGGGTTTCCGAACCAACACCCAAGGTTTCAACTTGGATAATTGGCGCCAATATCAGGAAACCAAGGTTGGAACTATGGAAACTACAACCGTGAGGGAAACTATGTCTGGGATAGGAACTACAATCGTGATAACAATTACAACCGGAACAACTATGGCAACAAAAATGATAAGGTTGGACCCTATGTTCCCCCTGGTAATAGAGAGGTTGGTACTAGTATGACTCGCATTGAGGATATGATGCAAAAGATTATGAAGAGGTTTGATGCAACTGACAAAAATGTGAAAGAGATGCGAAATGACTTATCTGGAATCGGTCAAAAAGTTGATGCCCATGCAGTGTCAATCAAGCAACTTGAGCAGCAGTTTAGTCAGTTGTCCACCACTGTAAACCCACGTCAGCCTGGCACACTTCCTAGCAACACCATCTAGAATCCAAAAAATGATGTGCATTGTATGACAATCACTACTCGCGGAGGAAAGGAGGCCATTAATCCCCCATGCCATCCGAGGTTGAAAGAGTGATAGAAAAGGATGAGGATGAGATTGAGGTTACTAAAGATTCGAAAATTGACACAGATAAGGAAGTAGAGGTAACCCAAAAAGTTGTTCCCATGCCTAGACCTCCACCTCCCTTTCCACAGAGGTTGGTGAAAAAGACTAAAGAAGGAAAATACCACAAGTTTATAGCAATATTGAAACAGCTTTCCATTAATGTTCCGTTGATAGAAGCTTTGGAGCAAATGCCTGGGTATGCAAAATTAATGAAGGACTTGGTGACCAAAAAAAGGGCTGTCAGTTTTGAGAATGATGAGAGGTTGCAACATCGTAGTGTTATTGCTACTAGGTCACTTGTGCAAAAGAAATAGGATCCTGGAGCTTTCACCATTCTTTGTACCATCTGTATGTTGCATTTTTGCGAAGGCCTTATGTGATTTGGGTGCCAGCATTAACTTGATGCCATTGCCAATTTATAAGAAGTTGGGTTTAGGAGCTCCAAAACTGACTGCGATGCATTTACTTATGGCTGATAGAACTGTGAAGAGGCCCATTGGAGTGTTGCAAGATGTCCATATGAAAGTAGAGTCATTCATCTTTCCGGGGGACTTTGTGATCTTAGACTATGAGGTTGATTCCCATCATCTTAGGGAGACCATTTCTTGCTACTGGGCGTGTGTTGGTTGATATGGAGAGAGGGCAGATGATGTTCTGATTAAACAATGAGGAGGTAACTTTTAACATCTGTAGGACTATGAAACATGAAAGTGATCTTAAATCAGTATCTGTGGTGAATCACGTTGTGAGGCAAGAATCTAGGTATCCATTGAGGAAAGGTTAGGTGTTGATGCGCTAGCAGCAGTGATGATGAATTTTGACAGTGATGGTATTGATGAGTATGATGAGCTAGTTGCCGCACTTGATAGGTTCGAATTCTGTTCCAAACCAAAAAGATTGGAGTTAGATATAAAGAATTGAGACTCCCCACTGACAAAACCGTCTGTAGATGAGCCTCCAAAACTGAAAATCAAGGCTTTACCATCCCACTTGAGGTATGTCTTCTTGGGGAAAGATAGCACTTTACGAGTAATCATTGTTGCTGATTTAAGCAAAGAACAAATAAAGGACTTGGTATCTGTGCTGAAGAGGTTTAAGAGGGCTATAGGATGGACTATTGCGGACATTATTGGGATACAGCCAGGCATTTTTTCTCACAAAATCCAACTCATGTCAGACAGCAAGCCAAGTATTGAGCATCAAAGGAGACTAAATCCCCCTATTCAAGAGGTTATGAAAAAGGAGATCATTAAATTGTTAGATGTTGGATTTATATTATCCGATTGCTGATAGTAGTTGGGTTTGCCCAGTCCCATGTGTTCCAAAGAAAGGAGGAATCACTGTAGTTCCCAATGCTAAAAATGAGCTTGTTCCAATGAGTCTGGTGACTCCCAATGCTAAAAATGAGCTTGTTCCAATGAGGTCGGTGACTGGATGGAGAGAGTGTATGGACTATTGCAAGTTAAATGCATAGACCGAAAAAGATCACTTCCCAATGTCGTTCATAGATCAGATGCTAGATCGTCTCGTTGGTAAGGGTTGGTATTGTTTTCTAGATGGGTATTCGGGGTACAATCAAATCTCCATATCTTCGGAAGACCAAGAGAAAACCACTTACACTTGTCCATATGAGACTTTCACCTTCAAAAGGATGTCATTCGGGTTGTGTAATGCTCCAGGGACCTTCCAGAGGTGTATGATGTCGATTTTTTCAGATATGGTAGAGGACACGATTGAGGTATTTATGGATGATTTCTCTATGGTTGGCGACTCATTTGATGGTTGTTTGATGCATCCGGCCGAGGTACTAAAATGATGTGAAGAGTGAAATCTTGTGCTCAATTGGGAAAAATGCCACTTCATGGTAAAAGAGGGTATAGTTCTGGGTCATCGGATTTCGCATAAAGGTATTGAGGTTGATAGAGCCAAAGTTGAGGTAATAGAAAAGCTTCCACCACCTATCTCTATAAAAGGTGTTCAGAGATTTCTTGGGCATGCAGGTTTCTACCGAAGGTTCATAAAAGATTTCTCAAAAATTGCACACACACTGTGCAAGTTACTCGAAAAGGAGTATAAGTTTGATTTTGATGATGCTTGTCTGAGAGCATTTGGAGAGTTGAAAGAAAAGTTGTATTCGACACCTATCATTATTTCACCGGATTGGGGACAACCGTTTGAAGTGATGTGTGATGAGAGTTGGGTGGCGCTTGGTGTAGTTTTAGGACAGAGGCGAGAGAAGATTCTTCATCCTATTTACTATGCTAGCAAAGCTATGAATGTGGCTCAAAAGAACTATACTGTGACTGAATAAGAACTCCTTGATGTGGTTTTCACATTCAAAAAATTTAGGTCCTACTTGCTTGGTACTAAGGTCATAGTGCATACTGACCATTCTGCATTGAGGTATCTAATGGCTAAAAGGGATGCAAAACCAAAGTTGATTAGATGGGTGCTTTTGTTGCAAGAGTTTGATTTTGAGGTAAAGGATAGAAAGGGAACAAAAAATCAGGTTGCAAATCATTTGTCCAGATTAGAGGAAGACTCTATGGTCAAGTTTGAGGATGGAGTTGAGATTAATGATGTGTTCCCTGATGAACAAGTATTGGTTGCTTCTTATGATCTCATCCCTTGGTTCGCAGATTTTGTTTACTACTTGGCAAGTGATTTCGTTCCGTCGTATTTGTCATTCCACCAAAGAAAAAAATTCATGTCTGAGGTGAAGAAATTCTTTTGGGATGAGCCTTACTTGTTTCGTATTTGTGCTGATGGGACTATTCGTCGTTGTGTGCCCGAGGTTGAGATAATGAGTATACTAGAGGCGTGTCATTCATCGCCTGTTGGTGGGCACCATAGTGGTATCCGAACTGCCCATAAAATTTTGCAGTGGGTATTACTGGCCTACCATCCACCAAGATGCTCATGATTTCGCCAAATCTTGTGATTGTTGCCAACACGAAGGAGGAATTTCGAAAAGGCAAGAACTACTCATGAACCCAATATTAGTGATTTGAGCTTTTTGATTTTTGGAGTCTTGATTTCATGGGTCCTTTTGTGAGTTTGAATGGGCTGAAGTATATTCTAGTTGTGGTTGACTATGTATCAAAATGGGTGGAGGCAGTCGTGCTTTCAAACAATGAGGGAAAGAGTGTCACCGCATTCCTGAAAAAGAATATCTTCTCCAAGTTTGGTACACCAAGGGAAATAAGTTGTTTAAGGCGTTGCTTGAGAAGTATGGTGTTCGTCACAGCGTAGCAACCCCATATCATCTCAAGTCAAGTGGGCAAGTTGAAGTGTCGAATCGCGAGATAAAGCAAATTCTTGAAAAGATCGTAAATGCCAATAGAATTGACTGGTCGATAAGGCTTGATGATGCTATATGGGCTTATCGCACTGCATTCAAAACCCCGTAGGTATATCCCCCTACCAACTTGTATATGGGAATTCTTTCCATTTGCCTATAGAGATAGAGCATAAAGCAATGTGGATGCTAAAGAAGTTGAATTTGGATTGGAGCACTGCTTCGAGTCAAAGACTGAATGACATGAATGAGCTTGATGAGTTTTTCCTTAAAGCATATGAAAGTTCAGCCTTGTATAAAGAGATTATGAAGATGTAACATGATCAAAATATCGAAAAGCGTGAATTTATTGCTAGTGATCTGGTGCTCTTATATAACTCAAGGGTGCGCGTGTTCCCTGGCAAGCTCAAGTCCAAGTGGACCGGGCCATTCAGAGTAACTCAAGTATTTCCACATGGTGCGATTGAGCTTGAGAACAAGGAAGGAACGAAGTTTAAGGTGAACGGACAGAGGATAAAAATCTACTTGGGGAAATCTGAGAGTAGAAATGAAGTGATAGAGGATTGGTATCTTGATGAAGTCTTAGTAATTAGGGTTTCTGCACCGTGCCGCGATGTTAAATCAAGCGCTGCTTGGGAGGCAACCCAAGATGTACAATCTAGCCAACTATAGGAGTTTTTTTTCGATCGAGGAATTTTTCTTAATATTTGTAGTTTTCTAGATAGTTGGTTATTAACTTTTTTTTAGTATTGGCTAGATATAGATAGAATAGGATCCGTGTCTATAAATGTGTCATGAAAATGTGAAAAGGAAGTCATAAGGTTTGCTACGTGTGCAGGGACGAAGAGGCAAAATCTGCAGAAAAGTTGATGCAGTGATCTACGGGTCCCATCGACGGTCCGCTGGTCCACCCACGGACCGTGGATGGCATCCGTAGATGTCAGGTAAGTTTTCTAGATTTTTTGAAGTGTTATACTAGACCACGAAACCCATCGACGGACCGTAGGTCGACCCACGGACCGTCGATGGGGCTTCGTGGGTCCAAGTTAGGGCTACTGTCGACCCGACCCAGACCCCATTTAAATAAAATCCCTCCATTCAAATACACCCTCCACTTCACTATTTTCCCCCAACCGTTATAAACGGTTTAATCAACCCCAATTCACCCACTAAACTTCCCAATCAAACCCATATAAACCTCCCATTCCATTATTATTCATTCCTATCTCTCTTATTCTCCATTTTTCCCCCAAATCTCCCATTTCCACCAAGCATCCACGGTCTGGGTTCGGTGTCAAGTTTGTAAGAGTTAAAAGAAGAAGTCTTAATCAACACACTCATCCACTTCACTTTGCTTGTAAGGTAATCGGTCTCACCATAACTCTGATTTATGTTCATTGTTTAAATTGAAATCAACGAAGTGGTACTTGACATTGGGTAGGAATTTGCATGATAATTTAGCATGAACTAGTCCTAAAACTACCCTTGGAAAGATGATAATTGGAGTGTGTTGTTAAAATTAACCAAACAAAAAGGATTCAATGTCTAGTTGGAAGTTTTTGACTTAAGGCTTCGTAGTTTTTGTATTGATAATGGAATGTTACATAATCGAAACCCTAAGAATGATGAACTACCACATTACTTGTTGAAATGCATATTTAGACTCGAAGTAAGTATTGCTTGTGTGCTGTATGAAAGTTTGGAATCGAATGTCTGGCACAGTCTTGGAACACGGCCACAACGACGGACCATACGTCCAACTACGGATCATAGGTCGTGGTCCATCAACTGCATGTACAACAAATTTGCCTAAGTGGTGAACCACGGTATGGACTACGATCAGTCGTTCCATCGATGGACCATTCTGCACATCCGTGGTTCTGACTTTAGAGACCCAAAAATGCACCCTCTAACCTGCGGAGGTGACCCACGGGCCATTAGTCCATCGACGGACCGTAGGTACCCACCATGGGTCACAAAGCCTGCTACTGTCTGTGAATTTTTTTATATTAGTCTAGGTCCTAAGGGTGTTATAAAAATATTCTGTAGTTCTTTTTGACTTGTTTTAGTACTAACAAGTCTTCCACATGTACAATGGCTCCAAATAATGCACCCGTTTACTCCAAAAAGGGAAAATACAAGTCGTTGCACCTTCAAGTCGGGTTATTCAGGATTCCAGCGAGGAAGAGTACACACTGATCCAAAAGAGAGCACCTCCCACAACCCCTATGACCATTAGGCATCGGAGCAGGCAGGCAGTTGTTTCTGATGAGAAGCATCCCTCCTCCACCACCCCTGTAGTTTCCCCCAGTCTGAGGAGGGGGCCCAACATGTTGAGGGGTCGCAATCCGGCTCTAGTTCTAGTTTCACACCATCCTCCGCTTCCGATGCCACTAGCTCCGGAGAGGCTCATGACCCATTGGGCATACTTATGTACAATGTTCTACTTACCACCGAGCCAAACAGATGGTGTATCAAAGGCTAATACCAGATATACTATGATGGTCAGAACGGGAACGAGCATCAGAGGAAGACCCAGACCATTACTGAGGAGCGTCGGGTTCTTACAGGTGGCCTCCACACCGTGCCTACTATTGAGGAGTTATTCCAGGGACACAAGTGTGAGTGGATGGCACAGATTCTGGGGAAATTTAGTGAGGAGATGGCCCGAGAGTTCTATGCTACCTACGCTGCCACTGTCCCTAACTCTATCTCTAAATGGGCTAAGCTAATAGCTCAGCCCGCACTTCAGACTACCTTGGTGTGGAACGTTTCCGTTGATATCTCCGAGACCACTATCCGCAGGTTCATTTATGGCCCCGACCATACTTTGCCGATCATTACCGCGGAGTATGACAATAGGATGGGAGTGGTTCAGAGTGAGGAATTTCAGAGGGATGCTGAGAAGAGAAGGAGTTTACTCTGTTGGATAGCCCGTCACATTACAGATGAGAAGAAGAGTATCGAGTGGGTTCGCACTATGACTTTTCCTATCATAAAGGCTACTATGAGCTTCACTGCGAAGTTCTTTTGGACCATTGTGCGTACCATACCGTCCCCTACTCAAGCTGACAACGTGGTTACTTAGGTTAGGGCTTTGATGTTGGCAGCACTTGTGGCAGGACTGGAGGTTGACTACCCCCAAACTTTGATCACGTAGATTCATGAGAAGGCCTTCAAGACCAGCACCACTTTGCCTTTTCCTTATCTCATATTTCATCTGTGCAGGGCTGCTGGGGTGCCTATTTGGCATTGTGATGGTTTGATAGAGACCACTAAGACTGTGGACATTGGCATCATTAGAGATGATGCGAACCTTGCTGCACCACGGAGAGATCCACAGGTTGACCTGCTTCCCTTGGGCGCTGATCTTGCTGATGATGTGGAGAAGATCCAAGTTGATAAGACCGACCTACCTCCCACCACTATGGATGCACAGGTTCACCCATTTACTGCTACTAGTCAGGCTGCGAGCTCATCCCGAGCCACGCCCTCTTCAGGGCCCACTGTAGTACCTCCGGCCCGAGTCTAGAAGTTAGAGACCCAGATGGCAACTTTGCTGCAGCACATGAGACCTTGGGATGCTATGATCTGTGGAGGAGTCCGAGGTTCGTATGGAGCAGATGATGGATAGGAAGATTCAGGTAGTCCACATGACCCTAGATGCCTTTGAGTTGAAAGTTTTGGAGAGGCCTGCCCCTACCATTGATGTCACCACTTTCCAGGCAGAGTTGGCTACACTCCGTGCTGATGATGATGCCCTTCTGGCCCCCGATGAGTCTATACCAGATCCTACACCTGAGGTTGAGGAGGATGAGGTGGTGATGTCTTCCTTTTTCGGTGATACTATGCCTCTACCAAACCCCTCCCAAGTGTCTGGGAAACGCCATCGTTCTTCTAGTCATACTTCTGATGTTGAGGAGGACCTCTAAGCTAAGAAGAGGGAGAGGCAAAAGCTTGATGCTGCCCAGAAACAGTCTTTGTTCGAGGAGGAGTTGCGTTTGTGGTTATCCCGTGAGATGGAGTTTGCTGGTGCATCGAGTTCAAGCAGTATTGATGGTGTTCCTGTTGTTGATAAGGGTGTTACTGATGATATCCCTATTTCTGATCCAGCAGCATCTGGGAAATCGAACCCACCCGCATCTTGATGGATCTTCGGCGCATATGCGCCACAGGTTTGCTTCACCCTATACTTTACTTTTCTTTTCTCTATGCATAGAGGGAAATTACACCATATTTTGTTTGGGGTGGGGTAAATGGGTTGTGAGTGATAGGGTGAAGTCTGAGTAACCCAACTCATAATCCTCCCTTGGGATTTTCTTGCCTGTGTTCTTTTTCCCCAAGGGACTGATTTACTTTTATGTTGAACCAGCATGTTTAGGAGTGTATCTGTAGAAGTAATAGAAGAATGGTAAGCATGATGGCATGAGAAGCATGTAATTGATACATGTCCAAAATTTTGAAATATGCTAGATCTATAGGTTTAATGAGTTGAATGTGTTGGATCTTCATATGACATGATAAGGAACGGGTATGATAGCATGACTTAAGCTAAAACTTGAACTAGGTAATTCAATAATCCGGTAATGAAACAATGTGCTAGTGTGTGTGAGTGGATTTTGTATATTCATACTGTATGTGCCAATCTAGAACTTGCCCCATTGGTCCTGTGAAGATAATCTAGGCTAGGAATCAGGAAATGATCGTAGGCCCTTGTTCTAACAAGTCCACTTAAGCCTAAAAAGATCCAACCCAAAGAAATAAATGCTCCCTCCGATCCAAATGTTTGATCCTAATGTAGACCAGTTCTTTCAATGCACCTAACTCGCCTTCCCTAAAAGATTGTTTTGGCCATGGTCCCTCCTTGGACATGTGCGCCTTAACTTAGGCCAAAAGCCTAAGTTGAGGGTGACTAATTCAAAAAGTTACCTTAATCTTGGCCCTGGTCTGATATCGGATATTGTGTACCTCAACTCATTTAAATTACATAAGTTGAGGGTGGCTATAAAAATGGAAATTGAAAGAAAAGGGTATGAAAAGAGTTATGAGTAGAAGAAAGAAAAATATAGATAAAGATGTAACTAAAGCCGAAAGAAACAAAAAGAGTGATAATGATAATGAGAAACAAAGAATGAAAAAGAAAAAGTGAAAAAGAAGAGCGATAAAGTCAAAGTCACATATGTGCTGAAGAAAGTCAAGGAAAAGAGCAGAAAAGAAAAATATGTCAAGAATTGGTTGAGAAAAGAGGTAAGAAGCCAATGTAATGTCAAGGAGGGAAGAAAAGTCACTAAAAGTACCCAAATGTACCCTACCTGACCATGAACCTACGTTACAAGCTAAGAAAGTCCTATAGTGATCCTAGTGATTAGTTGGAAGAGTTTGTGCAGTGAAACTAAGGGCAAGCCTATGGCATTGAGCACTAATTATATATGAATTCACTTCTGAGCATGAGTATTGAATAAATCCTTGAACTTAAAAATCATAATTGTTGTGTGAATGAGGATTTCTTTGAAGTGAGGGAACTAGTTACATTATTGGAAAGTTGGTACTTTGGTGATTGTTGAAAGTGTATGTGGTGATGTCTATTGGTCGGTCCATGTCATGTTTACATCCACATGAGTTAGCTTGTTGAGTCAAGATGAAAAGATTTGCACTAAGGCGATGCAATTGATTGAGAAGGCCATGTGATTGCTTGAGTTTGTATGTTTGCTTCTACGCAAAGTCGTCAGAGTCTTAGTTTGTCGCTTGAGGACAATCAACAAGTTTAAGTTGAGGGTGTTGATATATCGTGCATTTACGATATTTTCAATACATTTCACTTAGATTTTGTGTGTGGCTTGAGCTATTTTGTTATTAGAAATAATGTTTTTATGAACTCTTTTGCAGGAAATTGGTTTGGAAGTGCTTGAGAGAAAACGGGACTAAAGTTGGCAGCATCAGCAACCAACGGAACCAACCACAGACCGTACGTCCAGTAATGACCCGTAGGTGGCGATCATAGGTGGAATATTAGGGAAATCTGACCAACTTTGGAACCAAGAAGCTAACGACGGACCATAGGTCGAGTGACAACCCATCCTGCACATCTGTCGTTTGGGATCAGAGAATTGAAAGTTCCAGTACTTGATTTATTTTCCAAGTGTTTGTCCACAGAGGTACACCACGGAACGTAGGTCGAACCACGATCTGTAGGTCAAGCTGTCAGTCGAAACCGTGTCCTAGACTAATTTTCCTTAATTTGTTTCCTAGTTGGTTTAGGTTTTGTTTTCTATAAATATTAGTTGTTATTCCCGTTTTTGGGGATTAGACATTATTGTATAGATTTAGTTTTTGGTCTTTTGGAATTATTTTTTGCAAACACTTAACAATTTAATTTCCGGAAGTCGGTTTATGCAAATTTCACTTTCAATTTCAATTCAAGATTTTGGTATTTATTTATTCTCATTGTAAGTTCATGAATTCTTTTAACTTAATTATGAATTGTAAACTCTCAAGCATGAGTAGCTAAATCTACATCTAGGGTTGTGGGAACCATGAGCAATTAACAAAGTATGAGTAATAATTAAGTAATTCTTGAATAGTGCTTATACATGTATTGTTAATCCTTTCGTTTAGAAGTCTTTTTAACCGTTGCAAACGTTAGAACTAGCCTTGTTCCTACTTGCCTTACCAAGGGGGTAACGAATGAGAAAAGGATTAAATAAGAGATATTTAGTTAAGGATTTGATGTTATCTAATAGTCTGCTATCAATTGAAGTGAGGGTGAAAACTAAACTAAATTGATACGATGACTAATCTGGGGCGAATGTAAGCGTAAGTTATGCACACACCCGTAGACTTACCAAGTTGCGAGGTGAAAGTTCCTGCTAGGATTACCAATCACGTAGGAATACATAACTTATAGGCCTTGCATGTCAAACACTAGGAAAGGATTACTATTATTAGGATTATTGCGTTAAGAGCTTGTGGGGAACACATATACCCTAGTTTCCTTCTTATATTGATATCTCAAATTGTTAATCTTGATGGCTTGTTACTTGTTGATTCAAATCAACAATCTGTTACTTGTTTACAAAAAAACCCTGTTTACTTTTCTCGGGAATAGTTTGACTAAATAGAGATAATTGTGAGTGAGTATAAGTCTGAACCATATTCCTTGTGGGATCGACCCAAACCTACAAGTTGGGTTCTCTATTTGACAACGATCGCTTATGCTTATTTAAGAGAGGTGTAATTTGAGCGTATCACTAGGCCAACTATTCAACGCATCCATCTTCTTAGGATCTACCTCAATACCCTTTCCGAAAATAATGTGACCAAGAAAATCCACGGATCTTAACCAAAACTTACACTTACTAAACTTTGCAAAGAGTTGTTGGTCCTTGAGGACTTGCAACACAATCCTCAAATGATTTGTATTCTCGTCTTCACTCCTTGAATAGATCAAGATATCATCGTTGAACACAATCACAAACATATCAATGTATTGTCTAAGCACGCTATATATCAAATCCATAAATGCGGCTGGAGCATTAGTTAAGCGAAAGGACATCACCAAAAACTCATAATGACCATACTGAGTTTGAAAAGTCATTTTTCACCCTCAATTGGTGATAACCCGACCGTAGGTAAATCTTAGAGAAGTAACTCGCTTTTTGAAGTTGATCAAATAAGTCATCTATCCTTAGACGAGGATACTTATTCATAATGGTAAACTTATTTTACTGACAGTAATCAATACACATACGAAGTGAACCATCTTTCTTTCGAACAAACAAAAATGGAGCACCTCATGGAGAGATACTCGATCGGATGAAACCCTTATCCAACAGATCTTTCAATTGCTCCTTTAATTCCTTAACTTCTGGAGCCATTCGGTAAGGAGGAATAGAGATAGGTTGCATGTCTAGGAGAAGGTCAATACAAAGTCTATTTCCCTTTCGAGAGGAACACCGGGCATATCATCAGGAAACACTTCCATAAACTCATAAACAGTGGAGACTAACTCAAGAGTAGATGTTTTGGAATCCATATCCCTCACCCTAAATAGATGGTATAAGCAACCCTTAGAAATCATCTTTATAATTTTAGGACAAGAAACAAACTGACTCTTAGGCATAGAATTTTCCCCTTTCCACTCTAGGATGGGTTCACTTGGAAATTGAAATTTGACCACTCGGGTTAGATAATCAATAGAAGCATAGCAAGAATGCAACCGATACATACCGAGAATACCATTGAAATCTAACATATCAATCTCTACAAGATCAACATTGGTGACTCTATGGGATAAGGAGACGGGACAATTTCTATAGATTCTCTTAGCCACAATGGATTCACCAATAAGAGTAGAGACAAAATACAGGTCTAACAACACATCCGGAAGAATATCAAACCTCATAGTCACATATGGCATTACAAAAGACAAGGTATCACCGAGATCAATCAAAGGATAAGCATCAAGATGAAAGACTTTCAACATACCAGTAACCACATCGGGAGAACCCTCTTGCTCATGACGAATCTGGAGTGTGTAAAATCTATTTTTCTTTGGAGCACTTGAACCCAAACCACTAGGCATATCTTGCCTACCTTCTCTTCCCTTAGCCGTAAGTGATGGACAATCCCTTATATTATGGCCACTCTTGCCACAACCAAAGCAACCATCCATATCGGCTAAGCATTTACCCTCATGCTTCCTTCCACATTTAGCACAAGTAGACAATGAAAATCCACCACCATTTCCTCCTTGAGGTGTAGGGTTAGACACTGTATCTTTGTTGAATTTAGGAGGCGCATTAGATGAACCTTGACCAGAAAACCTTTGTCGGAACTTAGAACGACCATGTCCATCAGACCTTGAATGTGAAAAGTCACTCTCACCGGTCCTTGCCTTCTTTGTCTCCCTAGATTTGTCCTTAAATTTCTCTTCTTGTATTTATTGAGCATTCACCATTAGATGATAAATGTCCATATCATTAATGAGCATAGCGGTACGCATTCTTTTACTACTATCTCGGACACTCCCGAAACAAACTTACTCATCCTTGCCCTAGGATCGACAACCATAGTAGGAGTATATCTAGACAATTGTGTAAACTTAAAAATATATTCCTTCACCTCATGTTTCCTTGACAAAGGTTGATTAATTTAAGTACCTTTGTCTCCTTCATTTCAAGGGGAAAGAACCTATCAAGGAAAGTAACCTTAAACTTTTCTCAATCAAGAGGACTCGCATCAACTACCCTCTCTTCATTCCATTTGTTGAACCAAACTTGAGCAATACCCTTAAGCTGAGAAGCAGCTGATGTGAGGCTAAAAATATACATATTTAATCATTATATGCCTCATATTTAATATTTTAATCATCCTTTTTTAGCATGAATTTTATGAATTGTGCTAAATAGTGTATTTTATTTGTAGGAGTAAGTTGGTGTAAAGATAAAGAAGTTTGGGGCTAAAACGAATTAAAGATAAAGATTTTAGAAAGAAATCAAGCAGGCAACTTAATAAATTTAATTCAATATTATAATATATTTATGTGTACGGCGCTTAGCAGCAGAATTGAAAATTTTGCTAATTTTGTTATTGTTGTACACGTGGCATGGCATCTGAAGAAGATACCTTCAAATTTGAGGCGGTGATGAAACATTTCTAGAAACTGAAAAAAAGAAGAAAAACACGAAAAACCCAATTTAATTGGGTTTTGATTTCCTAATTTGTCTTGAACTCAATTATTTTATTTAGGGGTTTCTATATCTATAAATAGGGCATGAAAAATTATTCTTTAGGGAGCCAGTAACCAAGAAACAATACACAATATAAATTTTCTTATAGCTTAGGAACTTTGGAAGAGCTGCCGTGGAGGCCGGAGAATTGTTTTTTATTCTTTCTTCTCCTTTATTATTTATTTGTATTCGTGATTAGTAAAAGATAATTTAGCTATTGTTCTTAAATTTTTATGACTAACTCAAGTATATTTATTTTGATAAATTTTGATTGTGTTTTTGGAGATAATGAGTAGCTAAATTTCATAACTAGAGTTGTCGGAACCATAATGAATTATTAAAGTAAGTTTATGTACAAAGTGATTCTTGAATGATTTTTATGCATGTATTGTTAATCCTTTCGTTTAGAATGTTTTTTAATGGTGGCGAACATTAGAACTCGCCTCGTTCCTACTTGCCTTAACAAAGGGGTAATGACTGAGAAAAGGATTAAACAATGGTGATTTAGTTAAGGATTTGCTACTATCTAATAGCCTGACTTTAATCAGTTGACGTGAGGGTTAATACCCAACTCAATTGACACAAGGGCTAATTCTGGGTAAAAGTAAGGGTTAATAAAGTACACACTCGTAGACTTACCAAGTTGTGAGGTGAAAGTCCCTACTTGGATTACCAATCCCTTAGGGATACCTAACTTACCAACCTTGCATGCTAAAAAATGAAATAGATCACTAGTACAATATTCTTGCTATTTTATGAAATCATGGGGAACACATTCCTAGTTATTTGTAATAATCTGAATATAAATAAATATTTAGTTCAAAGCTATTTTAATATATATTTTCAATTTAAATCCCCCCCTTTGTTTAAATAACGACTATCGAGTTAAATATTTGGTATTGACAATTTTCTTCCATATTTTCTGTGGGATCAACCCCGACTAATAGTAGGATAAATATATTTCATACGATCGTTTATATTTATTTTCAAGAAGTATATTTGAACGTTATCAGCAGCCAATTCCACCAGCCTCACTTCCATGATCATCAACACCTTATACACTTCATCAATGAACTCTTGAGGATCTTCCTAAACCTTGGAGCCATGAAACTCCGGAGGATTCATTCTAGTGAAGTCCCTCACTCTAGATGTTGTTGTATCCATATTTGGGTTCACAGGGACCACAAACTCTCTATTGGCTTGAGCCGTCATGGCTTGAGCCAACACTTGAAAAGCTGCCCTAAGCTCTGCATTAGTTACTTGCTTGGCCAAAGGGTCGATCGAACTTGAGGAGCTTCAGGAGGAGCTTCTCATTTCACATTCTTCCTAACGTATGTTCTTCAAGGGGCAATATACTGAAAAAGAATCAGATAGGGATTAGGAGAGAAGGACACATAGAGTTACACTCTATCGCACGACTTTAGAGTAATGAAAGAAGTGGAGTTTCCTAGTCATCTTATAGCTTCTTCTTCATAAATGTGGCATGTTGCACACTCATGAAATAGACTCTACTAGACGTAGCTTAGAGACTCCATAGGACCTTTCTAGACCTTTTACTATGACACCAAGTTTGTCACGACCCAAGGTACACTCTAGACGTGGCACGGTGTATAGGACCCCGAGAGGCCCTACACAAGCCACTTAGCATACATCATACAAGAAAATAGAAACTAAAGAGTTCAAAAGACAGTTTTATATTAAAGAGTTTGTCAAAAACGTAGTGAAAGTCTAACAGTCTCAAAGGCATCTATTACATCAAAGAGTGATTGGGACGTAACCCATACATCACATACAACATCCGAAAATAAGGACTTTAAGCATTAAATATTTTCAGTTCGGAACATGAGGACTCACCAATCTTCAATAGCTACAAAGTACCAACTAGCCACGATTATGGGAGGTAGGAGCGTCAGACCTTACATTGGGGAAAACAATGTAGGCAAGAGTATGAGTTAGTACAAAGACTGTACCAAGTATGATGGAAATGCATAAGATTTATGATACATGCTAAAGGGACTTTACAAGAAATGCAATGACCAATGATAAACCATAAGATAAAAAAAGTTAGAAAACATAAATCGTGATCATGGTCAATGCTAGTTAAATCATCTTCAAAACACATGTGAGATACTTATGGAAGTAACCTAAGTACATTATTGGGGGAAATATCCATTAACCGACATATAGACCATGTGAGCTATAACATGGAATTCAGTGTCTATCCCACACCGAAAAGGGATGTCCTTATCTGCCAAGGTGAGAACCATAAACGTCTAGCTTAAGTAGATCCACTAGCTAATGTCTATCTAAGACACACCTATGATGGCACATAATTATGGGATAGGGGGATTGCAACTAGAAACCCGACCTCTACTACGGGGGAGCTTCAATCTCAATATCCACTCGGTACTAAGCATAAATCCCATGAAATAGTCATAAATCTTAACTTGTCTTATTATCAATGGAAGGACACATCAAGTGGCCAATTCAAACTAGAATTAATTAGAATAGCTCCTAGTTTTTGATTCAAAGATTAGTTGAGAAAACCTTTCAGCAATATGAATCCTTTATGGGAGAATATCCTTTCACAACAACAACAATATTTATACTTCACTCTCAAAGCATCCTTAAATCGTTTTCATCAATTTCATAAGAAACATGCATATCGTCATAAAGTCATCTTTCATAGTTCAAAACCCACATTTTATCACCATAGTTTAGAAAACATGGGTTAGGCATGGGTTCATGGGGATTCAACTTAAAACACACAATTAGTTCAATTCATGCATAAAAAGACATAAATCAATCAATTGGATCAACATTTAAATGAACTCACGATAATTGAATAAAAACCCTATTTTGATTGGGTAATCTAACTTTACAAAATTGGGGATTTTAGGAACCCTATGGAGGAAATATCTTCATAGGTGAAGACTATCATACCTTGATGTAAAAAGCCCTCAATAAAATGGTGAATTGGATACGTGATCTTGAAACCGTAGGTTTCTTCTTCTTCTTATAAAAACCCTATTTTGATTGGGTAATCTAACTTTACAAAATTGGGGATTTTAGGAACCCTATGGAGGAAAGAGCTCCATAGGTGAACCATAATAAGATACTGGGACTTGACATTCTAAATCATTTAAGCTTTCCACCGACGGTTTACACCTACAGTCCATGGTTTGACCTACGGACCGTCGGTGGTTTCGTCGGTACTTGCATCAGATTCTAGTAACCTACATTTTTTCCTTCTTTTCGAATGTGATGTGTTACAGTACTGTGAACTATTAGGTTGAGTTGATTTATGTGCAGGTTGTAGTTGTGGAGGTTCAGTTGAGATTTTAGAAGAACTCTTATTCTATTATCCTTTACCTAGTGTTTAGTGGTTTGCTTGTTGGGTACCGTGTTATTTTGTACTCACTCGTTGCTTCTACAATTGTGTAGGTTACGATCCCAGATCTGCATGATTACCCTTCTTCTATACTTCATTTGAGGCTTTGTTGTGGAGACTTGAGAGGTAGTTGCTTGCCATCTCAGCGGACCCTCTTGTCTCTTTATCATGTTCTTATTATACTCTAGAGACAATGACATTTAAGACTTGTATTTTCTTTCAATTCAGTTGTAATACATTAGAGGCTTGTACACGTAATAATCAAATTTTGGGGGTATTTATGAGTTTGACTAAGTTATCCATAGTTGGATAGCATGTTGTGAATGATTTGAGTGCTAATATTGATATGTTATTGATGAAATACTATGATTGAGTAGTTATGAATTTTGAATTGATACAAAAAAATTCATCTCCTCATTATTGTGTGAACATGCATTTTTTCATTGGTTTTGAAATACTGTGACGAGATCTATTGTGATGATGATGCAGATAGGAAATGCTTTCAGTGAGTGATGATTATGCCGATGGGAAATGGTTTCGGTGGATACATGAACCTTGTGCGTCCCCAATGGATTCCGGTCTGAGGCTCAGTGGATGTGTATTGTAGGAAAAATA
Source organism: Solanum tuberosum (assembly GCF_000226075.1). Lineage (NCBI taxonomy): Eukaryota > Viridiplantae > Streptophyta > Magnoliopsida > Solanales > Solanaceae > Solanum > Solanum tuberosum. Next base: position 2,348,235 of record NW_006238954.1, read on the forward strand.
TACATCACTTTACATGGCATTTCATTGCATTGCATATCATCTCTATCGTTGAACATGTGAGTGTTGTTATGAAACTTGTGATTGATGGATTGAATTTTCTTTTATGTTTGTCGACTTGTAATCGTAGAAGTGTTGTTATTGTGTTAAATGCTATATGAACTGTGAACTGTTAGGTTTGGCTGATTTTTGTACAGATTGTAGTTATGGAGATTCGGTTGGGGTGTTAGGAGTACTCGTATTCTATTTTCCTTTACCTAGTGTTTAGTGGTTTGCTTGCTGGGTATCGTGTTGTTTAGTTTTCATTCTTTTCTTCTATATTAGGTTACAAGCCCAGATTGTTATGATTACCCTTCTTCTATACTCCATCCGAGGCTTTCCTGTGGAGACTTGAGAGGTAGTTTCTTGTCATCTCAGCGGACTCTCTTGTCCCTTTATCGTGTTCTTGTTCTAAAGACAGTGACCTTTGAGATTTTTATTTTCTTTTAATTCAGTTGTAATACATTAGATGCTTGTACATGTGACAATCAAGTTTTGGGGATTTATGAGTTTGACTAAGTTATTTACATTTATGTTTGTCACGACCCAAAGTATACGCTAGGTGTAACATGGCGTATAGAACCCCGAAAGTCCCTACACAAGTCACTTAGCATACATCATACAATATAATAGAAATAAAGATTTCAAAAGTAGCATTCTCATATCATTAACGAGTTTGACAAAGCGGAAGTCTAACATAGTCTCATCAAGCCATCTAATACATCAAAAGAAGTGGTTGGGATGTAATTTATGCACCACATACAAATGTCTGAAAACTGAAATACAGAAAGTAATAAAAGTTCCATGGTCCTAGAAACATGAGGACTCACCAATTCTTGATCTTCGAATCATCAATGAGATCAACTAGCCACAAGTATGTGAGGTAGAATAGTCGGACCCTACATTAATAAAACAATGTAGGCACAAGTATATATTAGTACATAGAATGTACTAAGTATGATAGCAATGCATAAAAATTATGAAATCATGCTAAAAAGACTTTTTATGACATGCAATGATCAAGACAAATCATAAGATGAAAGGATTAGAAAACATAAGTCATAATCATTGTCAATGCAAGCTTAACATATTTAAAACATTTTGTGAGATACTTTGGAAGTAACCTTAGTTCATTATTGTGGGATGTTTACCATTAATTGACATAGACCATGTAATCCAAAACATGGAATCTAGTGTTTATCCCACACCAAAAAGAGATGTCCTACTTGCCAAGGTAAGGACCATAAACTTCTAGCTTACGTGGATCCACTAGCTAAGACATCCTACGGGGGCATGTAGTTAGGAACAAGGAGATTGCTACTAGAGACTTGACCTATACTAAAGAGAGAGCCTCCATCTCAATATTATCTCGGTGCTAAGTAAAGTCCCACGGAATAGTCATTAAGCATATTCATTTCATCATCCATGGAAAGGAACAATGAAGCAACCAATCCAAGATAAAGTTATTTAGAATAGCTCCTAAAACTTGATTCAACTTAGGTGAGAAAACCTCGCAACCTTATGAATCCTTATGTGAGAAAACCTTTCACAATCATGATCATAGTAGCTTGTGAGGAAACTTTTCACACTCTCATTTATACTTTCATCTAAAAACATCCTCAAATCATTTAATCAATTTCATAAAAGCATGCATATCTTTAAAAATTCATAGATCACAGTTCATAAGCTTCATCATGTGTTCATAGTAAAAAATAATGGATCATGCATGGGTTCATATGAATTCAAATCAAAATCATGTAAATATTTCAATTCATGCAATAGAAGATACAAAACAACTAATTGAATCATAATTGAGAAGAACTCATGAAGATTGAATAAAACCTAACTTGAATTGAAGATTTAACTTGTAAAATCGAAAGACTTGGGAATCCTATGGAGGAAAGGACTCCATAGATGAATACTAACATACCTTAGTGATTAAGGCCCAAAAGCTATGATGAAATGGAGACCTTGGAGTGAAGCCCTACCTTCTTTTTCCTTAGCTTTGGAGAGAACTTTAGGGAAGAACTTGGAGGGAAATTTAGGATTTAAGAGAATGATTTAGAATAGGTAGTTTTGGGACTTAAAATACTTAAATAGGGCTTAGAATTGGGTTAAAATGACATAACTAAGGTACTAGACGAATAGGGAAAGACTCAAATAGCCCTGTTTCAAAAAGTTGATGAGAGACCTGTATGGGAGCATTCACAGACCGTTAATCCTTTCATGGTTCGTGAAGGGGGCCGTGAACATGAGGGTACCTTGAACGGCCACCCTCCTTCTCCTGAACAGACTATTTACCTCCCCACTAGTCGTTCAAGCAACCGTGAAAGTGGCGGTCTAGTTCACAACAGGGCTAAGGGGTTGTGGACCTCTTCAAGGTCCGAGAACTTGCCCGTAGAACCCTCTTTAATGAATGATTAGGCAATCGAACTCTCAGTCCCACCAAGTCATAAATGACCTGGAATCTCTATAGAAAAGCTCTAGATATCGAAAAGATTGAAAAACAAATGAAGTGACCTAGAGGGCCATTACAATTGCATTAGCACAGGCACTAGCAAAAATAAGCTAAGTCCAACGAACTCCGCTTGGGTGTTTGAAATTGGTTCAGAAACTCGTGCATGCAAACAAATTATGCTACCCCACCAAATTTGACATTTCAAACTCAACAGATATGTCAAAACTTTCAATAGAGGTCGTCTCAACAAGAAGTGGGTCCCACACCCAAGCTCTATTTTAAGACAAAATCTACAAGGTAGCTCAAAAAGAGCCCAGAAGCCTCGGGACTTGAACCAAGGGTCCTTCTAAACCAAACTTGATGTTCTGGAGCTAATGGAACCATCAAATTTGCATAAGGAGGTCATTTACCCAAAGTTTTGATTAAAGTCAACCATTCAAGTTTCAACCGTTCTAAAACACGAAAACTCACATAAATCCAGTTGAACGACCAGGTGACTGAACTATCAATCCTAATAAGTTATAAATGACTTGGAGTTATTATAGGAAAGCTCTAAACACCAAAAATAATACAAAATAGAGAAAATGACCTAGAGGATCATTTCATATATAGTACTAGTCTCTATGTACGTGCATTGCACGTAAACTTCAGTTAATTTAAATCGATTAATTGTCATGGATTTTTAATGTTACAATTAGCTTACTACTCACTCGATTTCAATTTTGAATGTCTTATAATCTGGTTGACCAACTTTTTAAGAGGTCAGCAAGATAGTGTCACGCCCCAAGCGTACACCCTGGGCGGGACTGGCACTCAAGAACCATTGCTGGCCCCAAGCGAAACCTTTGCCTGGCTTAACTCTCAGCGGAAGACTTACTCAACAAAGATAAATCCATGACATAAACTAGAATATTATAAAGGAAACATTCAAATGGCCATAAAGGCAACTCAAGTCTTATAATCAAAACAACTTAAATGAACAAGACTAATGAACTAATAATGTCTAACTATCTATGAAACCAACTAAGAGGGATGTTGGGACAAGACCCCCGATCATCCTAACACAACTGAAATGACAAAACAATGAAAAAAGGATCCTCCGGAATCAAGGAGGCTCACCAACAACTCTGAAGCTCAACTGGATCAACGAAGCGCTAGATGTTGATCATGGTTACTTGTATTTGTATCATAAAAGATGCAGGCCAAACGACGTCAGTACATGGAATGTACGAGCATGTGAGGGGAAATTCTAAAATAGACATAAGCTGGAAATGGAACTGAAGAAAACTTACCTCGTCTCAACTCATTTCAATATAAGGCAGAAATAAAAATGCAATATAAAGAAAATCTTTAAAACATGTAGATAGAAACTCAGTGTATCGCAAACACAACAATAACTTAGTTTGTTTATGAAAATATAAGTAACTCTGTGGGAGATTCTCTAACCGACAACCATCACTATGAGCTATGTGATGATACAACGTCTTGCCTCACGCTGTCAGGGCCGTCCTATACTTTGTTGGGGTATAGAACCTACTACTAAGTGGATCCACTAGTCTAATCATCTAAAACGTATGACCCTTTTCTACCTAGTGGCTACATGGTTTATGGAGACTTGAGGTATCTGAACTCGTCCCCATATTGGTGCTCAATACTACTCCCTAAAATGTAACTAGCTCATATGTTTTAAAACATAACTCTTCTGTTTTTTGAGATTATTACTCAAAAGATCTTTCTCTTAAAAAAGATGGTACTAAAACTTCTCATGAAAACTCTTTTGGAAATCGGGATTTCCTCTCATCTTAAATGTGAAAACATTTACTCTTTGGGAATACTTAGTTCCCATATATCATTTTGAAGAAATGAACTTGGCTCTACTCTTTCTCAAACTCAATGATTAAGTCTTTAAAACAAGTTTAAAACGATTGTAAAAGACTTTGAAAAGATTCTAAGAACTCTCTAATCTTGACTCTTAGCTCTACCTTGAATTTGAATTATGGATTTAAGGGTTATGATCTCATGTTATGGATGATCTCATGATGTTTAGACGTACCTTAGAGTGTAGAAATCAACTAGAAAACATAGGTACGATTCGAGGGAACTCAAACAGAAAGAAGTGGGAAAGGGTAAAGGACCTAGAGACCCTGGCGTATTGAGTGGCGCAGGGCGCCAAAGCCTTAACTATAGAACCTGGGTTGGGGTGCACTGAGTGGCGCAGCGCTCCACCCCTTTTCCCAGAATTTTGGACGAACTTTCTTTCTCGTTTTTCGACCCTAATTCATCTAGAATCGAATGGTTTCTTCCCCAATCACTTAGATTCAAATACCCAACAATAGAATACAAGAATCAACTCAAAAACAACCTTAAAACTCATACGAATATTTCAAGAACACATCAAAATCTCAACAATCAAGATAATGAAGGAAACTTCAACAAGACTCATCAAAAACTCAAATCTTTTACTTTCAAAGACAAAACTACGCTAAATTAATCATGATTGACGTGTGGGTGAATGAAACCAATGCTATGTGAACTCACATACCTCTTAGGCATCAATCCTTGGCAAAATCCACAACGAAAATCCTCAAGAACTTGATGAACGCTTGACTTTTTCTCCTTTTCTCCTCCTCTTGAATTTCTCTCAAAGCCCTAGCGTATTTTAGGATTTGTAAAACTAAACCAAATCAGTTTAGACCCCTAGATATTACCAATTTTCGTTTTAATTTAATTGGGTAAGGAAAAGACCAAAATACCCCTCTTAAACCCGGGTAACTTTCCTTAACTGGAAAACCCGACTTCAAACAGGCATATCTCCCTCATACGAGCTCGAAAATTAGCAAACTCGGTGGCGTTGGAAAGATAATTCAAAAACCTTTCGTTTGATATCTTATGGCTCACCTAACTCATCTTGTACTGAGAGTTATGGTCATTTGAGGTTGACCCAAAACTCATACTTAGCATAACTTGCCAAAATTTCCAAATTTAATCTTTCTAAAAATATTTTCTTTCTTATTCTAGTTCTTTCAAATAGTGAGGTGTTAGAGAGACATACATACATACATACATACATACATACATACAGATCGACAGACAGATAGACAGACACATCGATAGACAGACATACATGCAGATTGATTGATTGTTTCTATAAGGGGTCATTTGGTGTGATGGATAAGGAGAACTAATTTTGGGATAAATTTTGAGTAGCCTTTAATCTCTTATTTGGCTACAAAGTATGGGATAAGTTATCCCTTACCTTTGGGTGGGATAGTAATACTAGATAACTTGTCCTAGAATAAAATAGGTAAAATAACTAAAATATCACTGTATATCCTTCTATGCATAACTTTTCATATTCATGTATATTCATATTATTTTTAATACTATGTAAATAACATTCACAACTTTCACTACTCATTATTTTTATGATAATTCATCATCTTCTTTCATTAAAAAGCTATACTATATATATATATAATTTATAAATATATATAATTTATAAATATACTATATGTTGATTTATTTGATTAATTTTTTTGTTTATTCATAATTTGATTTGTCTACTACTAAATACATATTTTAAATTAAATATTCTTTAAGTCACTTGAAAATTTGTATTTTATATATCAATTAAAATAAGATAGTTTTAATATTTTACAATTTAAGAGTGATATGTGCTTAAAAGAAGTGACATAAATAATAAATAATTTGTACTTTAACAAACTTAAGATGCAACTTTTATTTTTAAGCTAAATAAGATGAAAGTTTTATTTTTAAACACACATGATACAATCATGGGAATGCACACACAAAATTATTTAAGTTAAATAATATGAAAATTTTATTTTTAAGAATGAATAACGAAAGCTTGCAAAGAAAATATTAAAAACTAAATAAGATGAAGGATATTTTTGTAAACAAACAATTTATTCTTAGAAATTATGCAACACATATTATTTTGAATACTTATTTCTTTTTAATTGATATTGATATTTGAATACAATTAATCAAATAATCAACGGAGAAGGGTCTAAAATACCCTTCAAGTATACGAAATGGAACAAAAATACCCTTCTTCCACCTTTGGGCTCCAAAATACTCTTCCATCCACCTATATGGACCTCTATTACCCTTTCACTTAACAAATTCTTTAAGAGTAATAATTAATTATTTCATTAATGACGTGACAACCTTTAATTGGCAGAAATTTTAATTAACCAAAAATATTCTCCACCATTAAAGCTGGCTTCCTCAGCTTCGTACTCTCCAAGCCCAGCTTCTTCTCAATGGAGAAAAGCTCAATTTAGATTATATCAATCAAGATCAAAATGTTGAATCAATGAGGGAACATTCTGTAAAACACGATACAGAGGAGGTATCGAAGAGTCAAGAAACTTGTAATTCGACAATGTCATAAACATCAAGAATGACATATCAAAGGGCAAGAGACGGAAATCAGGCCTCTTATTTGAGGGCAATGACTATGCCTATTGAAAGGCATAAAGATAGCATCATAGACAACTTTCTTCGGTCAAGTTCCTTCCCGCAAGAGCCTGGAAATGGAGTATCCGAAAATAGACATATCCATCCTAAGCTACAAAACTACGACGAAATAGAAGCTACATTCTTGGCTCTCAAGAAAAAGAAATTGCAAAAGAAATGCTAGCGTAAAATCGATGACTTATTTACCATTACACGGACATGATTTAGTTATTTTTTTCTATATTCTTTGTTTATATAACTAGCAGAAGCATATTTCGATTGTAACATAGGGCTTTTTTAGTTCTTTTTTGTGTGTTTTAGTGATTATGGAAGTCTTGGAGTGAAATGAGTAATGATTTACTAATTGCTGCAGCTTTGATATGGAATTCTTGAGCAGATAAATACTACACATCAATTTTTATCCTTTCATTTAAAATATGTTTTTTGTAAAATGTTTTACTAGCTCGGACTCTTCAAAAATCATCGTCATATCAGTGTCGGATAAAATTACACGCACCCATACATTTTTGGGATGTGAGTTTTTCTCCCTTGAGAAGAAGCTGAGATTGGAGAGTATGAAGCAGAAGAAACCAACTTTAATGGTGGAGAATATTTTTGATTAATTCAAATTTCAGTCAATTAAAGGCTGTCACGTCATTATTGAAACGATTAATTATTACTCTTAAAGAATCTGTTAAATGAAAGAGTAATATAGGCCCATATAAGTGGATGAAAGGGTATTTTAGAGCCCAAATATGGAAGAAGGGTATTTTTGTTCCATTTCCTATACTTGAAGGGTGTTTTAGGCCCTTCTCCGAATAATCAATAAGAAATAATTTGAGGATAACTAATTTCATCATAATTTATCTTAACATAACTTGATTTCAAATCAAACGGCCCCAAGTAGGGTGTTCATGGTTTAGTTTGGATCAGTTATTGCTTAAATTCAAAACCAAATCAATTTAGTCGGTTTTAAATTTTTAAAACCAAACCAAATCAAACGAAAAAAATAACCATCGGTTTGATTATTGTGGGTTTAGTTCGACTTTTTTGTTTTTTCAGTTTGAAAGTAGTAATTTTTTTGAGAACATAGGTATCTCAATAGACACAAACACCTAGTACTTGAACAATCCACAAGAAAGCTATTGTGGATTCAATTAAGCATTTAAACAATAGTAGAGTTATTATTACATGAACAAAGTAATTCAGTTAAGAGAAAGTGTGACTATCTTATGTGAGGTAGGGTAGGTAAAACTTAAATTAATGGATTTTGATCGACTTAGACTTAGAGTTGTAATAGTTGAGCTAAATTTTAAGTGATGGACTTGAGAAAATGAAAAAGTTAAAGACTTAAGTTAATTAAAATTTAACAAAATATTTATATTTTATAAATAATTTCTCAGTTTGGTTTGGTTATTTTTGTGATTTTTTTAGTAAAGCCAAAACCAAATCAAATAGTATCGATTTTCAAAATCTAAAACAAACCAAATCAAATGTCGATTTTATAATTGGATTTTGTTTAAATTGCGGTTCGATTTGATTTTTTAACCATAACTATGAACAACTCTACCCAAGTAAATAAATACTTGATAATGGTGTATAAATATATAAATATTAGGGATTGCACGTACATGGAACTTTCCCAGTGAAAGAGGATCCACATTTAGCATTATTAATATTGGGTCTCGGAAAAAGTAGGGAAATTTTAATTTTAATTAAGAAAATAAAGTAAAGTAAGTGCTGCTTTAATTTTTTTTCTCTCATATAAATATTGTGTAAATGTGCGTAAATAATAAAATATTATATGCAAAACAGCAAGAATCAGTGGACAACCATTTAGTTAAGCAAACAACATTCTTTTCTTTCTAAAATGCTTTGGCAGCTACTAAAGCACATAACACATAAGAAAACAGAATAAAATCACTAACAGCTAAAAAAGAATGAAGAAATGAAAAAAAGTTGTCAAAGATGAGTTTGATATATATTAGTAGTATAATATAAAGAATTAACGAAGATTACATTTCAATATTTTGAACTATTTTTCTTCGTATAGTGAACGTCAATACTGTTGCCTATTGGAATCAAAATAACTTAGGGTGTGTTTGGTATGAAGGAAAATGTTTTTTTAATTTTCTCATGTTTAGTTGGGTTAAATGTTTTGGAAAATATTTTCCAAATCAACTCATTTTCCTCAAATTTAAGGAAAATGACTTCCCTTCAAAACTTAAGGAAAACATTTTCCAAAACTCTCTTCCAACTTCAAATTATAATTTTATTTTTATTGAAAAAATCAATTTATTTTGTCCCTACCCTCAAACCAGCCCTCCAACCATCACCACCAACCCCCCCACCCCTAAAAAAATATTTAAAGCTTGTTTATAAAAAATATTTTTAACTTCAATTTTTTTACCCCACCCTCACCCCTAACCCCAACTTC
>NW_006238954.1:2357826-2363577 GCF_000226075.1 Solanum tuberosum
TTTTAAAAAAATATTTTCAATTTCAAAAATTATTTTCTACTCTAGTAAAAACAAAAGATATTTCTCAAAAACATTTTTCATTCATAAATCAAACATGAAAAATCTTTTCCAGAAAATATTTTCTACACACCAACCAAACATGAAAAAATAAGTCAAAAATCTACTTGTTTTCCAGGAAAACATTTTCTATGAAAAACATATTTCTTCATACCAAACACACCATTAGTCTACGCTAAGCCAACATAGTAAACCTTAAATCATTATAAATCAGATAATAAATGAAAGTACACTAAAAAGACAATATTTTAATATGATTCGGTCTATTGATCTACATGAAAAAATTATCGAGAGAATAATTGTAATAACCCCTCAAGTCATATACTCCTTTCTGCAGTCTTTTTGGCGTTTAGAGCATTCCTATAGCGACCCCAAGTTTATGACTTGTCGGGTCTAATAATTCGGTCACCGGGTCGTTCATTTGATTTTTATGCATGTTTTCTTATTTTGGAGCTTATGAAAACTTAAACGATTGACTTGGTCAAAACTTTAGGTAGGCTGCCTCATAATGCAATTCTGGCGGTTCCAAGCTCCGAAACGTCGAGTTTGGTCTAGCTAGAATGACCTTCAGTGCAAATTTCGAGGCTTCTGGGCTCATTTTGAGCAACGTTGTGGCTTGTGACTTAAAAGTTAGTTTGGGTGTGGGACTACTTTTTGTTGAGACGACCTCAATAGGAAGTTTCGACATCTCAATTTAGTCTGGAATGCCGAATTTGGTGAGGTAGAATATCTCATTTGCGTGCACAATGTTTCGAACAAATCTCGAGACTACGTCGAAGATTTTCAACTTTGGGGAACCAACTGATGTGCATGAGTTATTGTAACCCCCATTTAATCTCTGCATTTGCCTGCTTCAGGCCACGTTTGCGGTGACCAGTGGTCTTGGTCTTCATTCACGATACATGTGCCGTGTTCGCACATGCTTGATGGGGTTGGTCATCGTGTTTGTGAGCCTGTACTGCGATCGCGTAGGCCAATGATATGATCATTCACGATCGCAAGATAGGATCCGTGTTCACGATGCTTTGGGGTCCTGACCTTCTGCGATCGCGAACTAGGTCCTATATTTGCTAAGGTCATTTAAATAGTCTTTTATATTAAGACCAAAGATGCGATTCAACTCTCTATTCCATATTCAAATCAGGATAACTTGAGCTACGAGACTCTATTTTAGGTGACATCAGTTGTGTATCATCGGGTTGCAGTGGGACTACATATTGGGATCACTGGGAGAGTGCGGGGAATGTATTTTCGAGGTAAATTCTTGTCCCGAAGGATTGTCTGAGCTTCAATAGTGGTGATTTTTGTACCATTTTCTTGCATGAACTAATTTTTTCTATTTGCGAGCTTGAATCGTGCCCAATTTTGGGGCACAAGTTCAATAAGCTCATTTAGACACGTTGACAGAGTCAATTTTGATATTTCCAGCATGGGTCTCACAATTCCATTTTAACTCAATTTTGGGCCCGTCTCCAATTGTTGCGATTTTAGTGCCTTAACGTCCATATTGATGTTGTGATCATGTTTTTGATAGTGTGGAGGTGATCGGAGGCCGTTCAAAAGTACTATGCTCCTTAATTGTGAATTTGGAGTGTGCGGTCTGCATTGAGGTAGGCTAGGATTTATCGAACTTTAGATTGAGCTTGTGAATGTGAATTTGTGTTGATTGATAGGAATTGGGGTGGATTTGTAGTTGAATCATGTTTAGTTTCTAGAATTCATGCCTCAACCTTAATTTTGGGTTTTCAGGGAATTTAATATGCCTACGTTTAATTATGTGATCTTGACATGCCTTGTGGTTTTCGTAATGTTGTTGATATGATTGAATGCTTGTTATTGACCTTAGCCTAGGTGTAGGATAGTGATTGGCTTAGACTTTCCTTTTGGAACCAATAGGCCTTAGAAATTCTCCAACGTCGTTGTAAATGACTTAGCTCTCTGTAGACCAGATGTAGTACAGGAGGGTTTGATAGTGTGAATCTTAGCTAGGTGCTAACTCAGATCTCATGACCTTTTATCCATAATGTATTTATACTATGGCCCAGAGATACTCGATAATGATTTTGGGCATTGTTCTGCGTCTCGGAGTTGGATGTGGTTCGGGCTTAGAGTGATTCATTGGCAACTTTGGGGTAGACATCGATCCACGGTGGCCTTCTGATGGTGACTCTTGTTACGGGATATTTCCCTAACTAAAATTATAGTCGCGGATCAAGGTCGGGGTATACCATTTTTATAGCTACAGATTCAAGGTCTGGGCATATTATCTTCAACCACAGTCCGAGTTCCAGCACATTACCTCCAGCTGAGTGAGACTTGGCGACATGATTCTATTGAGTTCTTCGGGTGTTCAAGTCGTGGTTCGAGGTCTGGGTTATGCACCCATCTGTATTGGATTCTAGTTCATGTTCATTATAGTAGTAGCTCTTCTGTGTACCTACCGGGTTTATGGGGGTCCGTTCGGGTTAATTACTTTAACTTGCGCATGAGTGTACCTTCCGGGCTTATGGGGTCCAATTAAGTTATAGTTAGTTGCTTACTTTCCATTTTTTTCATCCTTAGACTCGTGTGCTTTTCGATTAGACCATTGTTATTGTTCTGCTCATTTGACCTCTTGTTGGTGCTAATTCTCACTTTTCATTATTTTCTTTACTTTTCAAGCTTAGTCGGCCTATGATGTCTATTGAGTACCTATTGTTTTGGCACTCATACTACACTCTGCATTTGTTTGTGTGATGCAGGTCCAAACACCAATCGTTATTGTTGATATCGAGCCTATTGTAGGGATATTCAGAGGCGATTGTGAGCTTATGGCGTCTTGGATCAACTTGTCGCTTTTTGTTTTAGATTTTGACTAGTCTTTTGCTTTTGAGGCAATTCTGTATATTTTTGTCCAATTTTGGGATTTTTACTCATTGTAGCAGCTTTGTACATGTGACTACCAGATTTTGAGTTTGGATCTCATATTTTGAATGTATATATATTTTATTTATAACGACTTAACTGGAAAATATTCAAGTAGTAAAATTATCAACTAATTAGGATGAAGTTGGAAACAAGATTAAGGAGGCCAAGAGTTATGTTTTTCCCAATTATTGGAATACTTCTCGCTACATTATCTATAATCTTGCTAATGTATTTTGTACATAGGGATGTCAATAGATGCGGGGGTGGGTTTAAGGCTATGCGGGGCGGGGTGAGTTTAAAGTTGTGCGGGGCGGGTTGAAGTGAATTTTTTCAAAACTAATGCGGGACGGGCGGGTATATGTGATTTTATGTGGGTTCAAACTTATTTTAAACTTTTTACATGTGATAAGAGGGATTAAACATTATTTGTTTTGATAATTTCTTTAAATCTACTAAAATATCAAGATAGTTAATGAAATGGTTCAATAAAGAATAATACAATTTCTTACATGTTTTTCAATTGACCTCTAAAAAATAAATTGTCAAGTCACTATCCAATTAAATTAATACAACTTAATGAAAAAATGAATTTATTTTTATGAATTATGTTTTTAGTATCAAACTTAATTAGAAAAAGAAAATATTAAAAAAATTATGCGGAGCGGGGTGGGACGGGTTGAAAATGAAAAAAATTGTTATATGGGATGGGGCAGGATGGATTAAAAATTTAGCGGGGTTAAGCTCAACCCACACCGCCCCATTGCCATCCCTATCTCTACATAACGTAAGCACTCAAATTATCTTAAGCATATCTTTATCAATCATGATAATTTGCATTCTCTCAAACAGTGGCGTACACACGAATTTTTGTAAGGGATGTCACATTTTAAAATGAAAAACAATAAATAAAATAATGTGACGTCATATTTGTTTTTGAAAAATGAACAAAATATGAATAAAATACAATTCGCGCTGACTACTATAGCTTTTCTAAAAAGAAATATTTTAAAAATATTATTGAGCTTTTTTTATATTGAAATGTATTCAAAATAAATATTTAAAATTAATAGTATTAAATGTTTCGTAAATTGTTCTTAATTAATTCTATTGGTGAGAAAGAAGGTGAAAGGAAAAAAAATATAAAAAATAAACCTATAAGAAGGATGAATGAAGAAATTTAAATGTATAAAAACCAATGACAATGTCTAGAATCGAACACGCAACCTATGCCTTCGAATAGAGACACCTAACCAGCTAAGCTAAGTATACATTTGTGATAATTAGTGCCACTGTATTTATATTATTTACCTTTTCTCCTTTTTCCTTTAGTTATATATGCATTTTTAGTAAAAAAATTCGACGAAGCAGTGTCACGTGACACCCCTTGAATCTATGTAGATCCGCCCCAGCTCTCAAACTACTCCAGCTAACAATTTCTCACTATCCACTATGACCACGTCAAAATTTCATTATCTCTAAACCTGTTTTAAAACTCGCAATATTGATCTCTCATATATCCAATAATAACCTAAATATGCATTATTTCTCAAGAAATACATGATAATTGGCACAATCAATCGATGACCATTCAATCAATTGGAAAAAATACGTAGTTAAACAAGTAGAGAAATTCAAAAACTAAATTATATTAAAATGTAACAAGAATTCATCCGACAAAAAATTCCATCAAAATCCTAAATAGGAAATCTAGCTACTCATATTATTGTTTTAAGAACATAACATATAGTTTCATGATGAGCAAGTAAAAAAGGGTTAGAAAGTGAACCCTAAGCCGAATGCCTACTGCTTCTCCTCTCGACGTGTTTTTGCCTCTAAAATAATGTGTTCACCTCTAAGAATACATTTTGTAGGGGTTTTATATGACCTAGGGACGCAAGGACAATATTTCTTGCCTCACCTATCACGGGCTATCAGTATCCTGAAACGATAATTACAGACGAGTTATGTTCTTTTCCTTCAAAAGAATCCAAAACCACCTCTTTTTGACCGAGTTCATCTAACACATATCCTACACACATAAAACTCTTAATAAGCTCAAAACGACCTCTTTTTGACCGAGTTCATCTAACACATTTCCTATACAGATAAAACTCATAATAAACTTAAAACACCTAAGACAACAATGTAACAACACAATTATGCATAAGATATGAGGCAATAAAGTAATATAAATATATACTTTTTGTTATCTCCTGTATTCAAGTTAGTCCAAAAATACAGAAACAGAAAGTAGATGAAATAGACAAAATGATTTTAATCCGAGTCCACAGAAATCACTGTGTTTCCTTAAGAAATTTAATCCCCTCACTGTACCCGAGGTTGCAGATTAATTCCTCCCAAGATAAAATGGATTAACCTGTTAAAGAAGTAGCGGTACCTCAAACTTCAATAACTTCAGCGAACGCAAGAACAACAATAAGAGCACACACAGACTCAGTCGATCGACAATTTTTTTTATGTAAGAAAAATGTATGCATAGAGGAAAAAATTTCAGTGATGAAAATCAAAAAGAACATCTCTATGTATAGCCATTTACAGCAAGGAATGCGTCTGTTCAGACAATTCTGTTCAGACCCGTTTGTTCCAGAACGTTGTGTCTTTTGGGAAAAATAACAATTTTTCGGAAGGAACAGGTCCCTTCAGAACATTATTACCATTGCATATGAATTTCAAATAAATTCCGTTGCGCCAAATTAATTTTGTTATTTAACTAACATTCTAAATTAATTTATAAGAGAAAAGAAATGAATTAACAAGATTGATTAA
>NW_006238954.1:2364181-2378473 GCF_000226075.1 Solanum tuberosum
TTGTGTGTCTCGTAAGTAAGGGTTAATCGCATCTGGATAAGTAGGTTTCCCTTTAAACTTTCCGTAGTGAACATATATCGGATATACTCGGTCAATCGGTATATTTGATATCTTTGAACCGTCGAGCTTTAGTGTATACCTAGACAACATAAGTCACACAATCAACCCTTGAACTGTTTTTGGTTCTCATTGTTTTGTTCGTTTCAGCCATGAACACATCTCGGTTAATAAGTGCTTAGAGAACTGGCCTTACCGGATTCTCCTTGAAGCGGCTTACACTTCACACTTACATAGGTGGTTTCTAACTGTGTTATCCCGTAGATACACTATTTGATATACCCTGTATCAAACTTAGAAATCATTAAAAAGTCCTTGTGCCTTTATCCTGGTTACTGAACATTGTCTCATCATGAGAATGGACCATAAAATAAATTTTGACAATGTTGAACCGTCATTTATGACTTTGTTTTATCTCCTTGAACCTAGATCTTGGGATCTCCAGTCTTCTAGGTAGAGTTACCGTCACGATGACTTGTTCTCGGCCATAGTCCCATTCCCGTCGATGATCTCTCAACTCCCTCTCTAGTTAGGCCTTTTGTAAGTGGATCCGACACATTATCCTTTGACTTTGCATAGTCAATTGTGATAATTCCACTAGAGAGTAGTTGTCTAACAGAGTTATGTCTTCGTCTTATGTGACGAGACTTCCCGTTATACATAACGCTTCCAGCCCTTCCTATTGCAGCTTGACTATTGTAGTGTATGTATATAGGGGCCATTGGTTTGGGCCAAAACGGAATATCTTCTAAGAAATTCCGAAGCCATTCAGCTTCTTCACCTGCCTTGTTTAAGGCGATGAATTCTGGCTCCATTGTAGAGCGAGCTATACATGATTGTTTGGATGATTTCCAAGATATTGCTCCTCCACCAATAGTGAAAACATATCCACTCGTGGATTTCGTTTCAGTTGACCCAGTAATCCAATTTTCTTCACTATATCCTTCAAGAACTGTCGGATTTTTGTTGTAATGCAAATCATAGTTTTGAGTGTCTTCTAAGTACCCCAAAACTCTCTTCATTGCCAACCAATGATTTTGATTGGGATTACTTGTGTATCGACTCAGTTTACTTATAACGAAGACTATGTCTGATCGTGTACAATTCATGACATACATCAAACTTCCCAATACTCTGGCGTAATCCAATTGAGACTGACTTTCACCTTTATTCTTAGCAAGATTAAGGTTTACATAAATTGGGGTCTTTGCCTTTTTGAAATTCAAATACTTGAACTTTTCAAGTACCTTTTGAATATAATGAGATTGAGACAATGCTAGACCGTTAGGAGTTTTGTGAATCTTTATTCCCAATATCAAATCGGCTACTCCTAGATCTTTCATATCAAACTTACTAGCAAGCATACGCTTAGTAGCTTTTATATTGGCAATGTCCTTGCTCATTATCAACATGTCATCCACATATAGGCATACAATGACATCCTGATTCGGAGTGTCTTTAATGTAAACACATTTATCACACTCATTGATCTTAAATCCATTTGACAACATGGTTTGATCAAACGTTGAATGCCATTGTTTCGGTGCTTTTTTTAGTCCATAAAGTGACTTAACAAGTTTGCATACTTTCTTTTCTTTGTCGGGAACTACGAAGCCCTCAGGCTGTTCCATGTAGATTTCTTCCTCCAGCTCTCCATTTAAGAATGCGGTTTTCACATCCATTTGATGGATTTCAAGGATCCATTTTGAACCCAAGGGTTTGTTCCCTGGAGGAAGATCAACCAACTCCCAGGTATGATTGCTTAAGATTGATTCAATCTCACTATTGACAGCCTCCTTCCAAGAGGTTGAGTCGCTAGACAACATTGCTTCTTTGAATGTTTGAGGCTCACTTTCAAGAAGGAATGTTACAAAATCAGATCCAAATGAAGTAGCTGTCCTTTGACGTTTACTGCGCCTTGGACTCTCTTCATTGGTTTCATTTTCTTTTGGTTCTTCTTGAGGTTGTTTAGACCTTCCACTAGATGACTCAAGTCTAGTTTTATACGGATAGATATGTTCAAAAAATTCAGCATTATCTGATTCCATTACCGTATTATCATGAATATCCGGATGTCCGGACTTATGAACCAAAAATCGACGTGCCTTACTATTTGTGGCATATCCAATGAATACACAATCCACAGTCTTAGGCCCTATTTTCACCCTCTTAGGTATAGGAACCTGGACTTTGGCAAGACACCCCCACACTTTGAAATATTTCAAGTTGGGTTTTCTACCTTTCCATTTCTCATATGGAATAACATGTGTCTTCGTATGAGGCACTCTATTGAGTATTCGATTTGCTGTAAGGATAGCCTCCCTCCACAAGTTTTGTGGTAAACCTGAACTTATAAGTAAGGCATTTATCATTTCCTTTAAAGTTTGGTTTTTCCTTTCTGCAATTTCATTAGATTGTGGAGAGTAAGGAGCAGTAGTTTGATGGATTATTCCATTTTTCAAACATATTTCTGCAAATGGAGATTCTTATTCTCCACTTTTATCACTTCTGATCATTTTGATCTTTCTATCCAACTGATTTTCAACTTCAGTTTTATATTGCCTAAATGCATCTATTGCTTCATCCTTACCATTTAGCAAATAAACATAACAATATCTAGTGCAATCGTCAATAAAAGTTATGAAATACTTTTTTCCACCACGTGTTGGTGTTGACTTCATGTCACAAATGTCAGTGTGAATCATTTCTAAGGATATGAATTCCTTGCAACAGATTTATAAGGATGCTTAGCATACTTAGATTCAACACAAACTTGACATTTTGATTTATTGCACTCAAATTTAGGCAAAGTATTTAAGTTAATCAGTTTTCGCAAGGTTTTGTTATTAACGTGTCCCAAACGTTCATGCCATAAACATTTAGACTCAAGCAAGTAAGAAGAAGCAAAATATTTATTCATATCAACTGCAATTACATTGAGTTTAAAAAGGCCCTCAGTGAGGTAACATTTTCCTACATACATCTCATTCTTACTTACTACAACTTTATCAGAAACAAATACACATTTGACCCCATTCTTAGTCAGAACTGGTATAGAAACTAGGTTCTTTCGCAATTCTGAAACATACGAGACCCTGTTCAAAGTCACCACCTTGTCTAATGTCATCTTTAGGAGGATCTTGTCAGTTCCTTCCACCTTTACAACAAAGGAATTTGCCATAAGCAACTTCTTGTCTGTAGGTGCTAGAGTATATAATGAAAATAATTCTTTGCTGGCACAAACATGGCATGAGGCACCAGAATCTATCCACCATTCTCTTGGATTTCCAACCAAGTTGCATTCTGAAAGCATTGCACAAAGATCGTTCATCTCTCCTTTGGATTCAACCAAAGTTGCTTGATCCTTTTTCTTGTCCTTCTTGGGACCCCTACATTCAGTAGCCTTATGACCACGTTTGCCACAGTTGAAGCAGCTTCCATTGAATTTCTTCTTAGGAGGATTGCTCTTTGGACCAGATGCTTTCTTTCTTTTCTTTGATTTTGTGGGATCTTTTTCAACAATATTTACTCCAGATATTGCTAAATTACCACATGACCTCTTTTCTGCGGCCTTGTTGTCCTCTTCGATTCTCAGCCTTACCATGAGATCTTCAAAAGTCATCTCATTGCGTTTATGTTTCAAGTAGTTTTTGAAGTCCTTCCACAATGGAGGTAACTTCTCAATAATTGCAGTCACTTGAAAAACATCATTCACAACCAATCCTACCTTAAAGATTATGTGAGTATTAAGAATAAACTTAATATTTCCAACATAGGTATTAAATAAATTTATACCTTCAGCAAGGAGATCATGGATTATGACCTGCAATTCTTGAACTTGGGTGACGACAGTCTTACTGTCTATCATCTTATAGTCCAGAAACTTTGTCATAATAAACTTCTTCATTTCGGCATCCTCTGTTTTGTACTTCTTTTCTAAAGCATCCCAGAGTTCTTTTGAGGTTTTGACATTACTGTACACATTGTACAGATCATCCTGCGAGCCACTCAGAATATAATTTTTACACAAAAATTCAGAATGTGTCCATGCTTCTGTTACCAAGAATCGTTCTTCAGGCGGAGTTTCATCCGACATAACAGGAACGTTCTCATTAATGAACCTCTGCAGACTCAATGTAGTCAGATAGAAAAACATCTTTTGCTGCCATCTCTTGAAGTCGACTCCAGAAAACTTTGCAGGTTTCTCAGCCGGTGCTAAGGCAGCATTTGAACGATTGTGTGCAACCGATGTTGTTGCAACATTTACTTGACTTGAATTAGTCATTTTTCTGTCACAAATGGCAAACAATTTAGTAAGTGAAATACTACCAGTAAAGAATAAATCCTTACACAGACTGTTTCTGATTTAACGATAAAGTTTTTATGTTCTTTTAATCGTTAACCGAATGAATTTTAAAAACTCAAACAGAGTAGAAAACCATAAATGTTTTAATCTCCAGAAACCTCAAATACAGAAACTATATAAATTTCTTAAGATTGTTATCTCCTGTATTCAGGTTAGTCAAAAATACAGAAACAGAAAAAANNNNGATACCCGAGGTTGCAGATTAATTCCTTCCAAGATAAAACGGATTAACCTGTTAAAGAAGTAGCGGTACCTCAAACTTCAATAACTTCAGCGAGCGCAAGAACAGCAACAAGAGCACACACAGACTCAATCGATCGACAATTTTGTTTATGTAAGAAAAATGTATGCAGAGAGGAAAAATTTTCATTGATGAAAACCGGAAAAAACATCTCTATGTATAGCCATTTACAGCAAGGAATGCGTCTGTTCAGACCCATTTTTTTCAGAACGTTGTGTCTTTTGGGAAAAATAACGATTTTTCAGAAGGAACATGTCCTTTTAGAGCGTTATTACCATTGCATATGAATTTTTTGTCCAAAAATATTATCAATCAATCAGATCATTTGCCGAATCTGAGGCCGAGGCCGAAGCCGAGCGAGCGACGACGACGGCGCGAGGGGGCACCTTCTTCTTAACCCTTTAAGAACTAAAGGAAGTGTTTCCTAATATAAGGACAACAATTTCCTTTCTTCTACCAATATGGTAAAAATGACTTTTCATTTGCACTTTGCAATGACTTTTCATTTTCCCTCCAAAATTGGTTCCCCCACTTTCATTGGTTCTTCCTCTTTCCATTTTCACTTTTTTATTTCTCATTCACACCTTACTAAACCCAGCACTTTTAGCTGAATATCAACTAGATCACATTAGTCTTGAAAGTGCTAGCTACACCTAGGTTAATTGTAGATGTGAAAGGTACTAAGTTTAGAGTCCCTTTAGGTTTTAGTTTGTTACCTAAAATTACTTGAGTTAGTGAAGTCGTTTTTGAGGTAAATCTTCCGATGGTATATCGTGATTTTTCTTTTTCTCTTGAGTAAGAAGTTTTCCATGGTAAAATTTCCTGTGTTTTTATATTTCGTAATTTACATTTTGTTTGGTGTAGGAAGAACTCGGTTCTTCAACACAGTAGGTATAGCTAAAAAAATACTCCTTCTCTCCTAATTTATGTGTCACCTTTCATTTTTTGATAGTCAGACAATTTAAGTTTGATTGAAAATTTGCGCATAGAATCTTCAATTTTTTTGAAATGAAATTTATATATTTGTAAACTACGTAAAAAGTACTATAAGTCACAATAATTGATAATTCAAAATGTTGAAAAGATCTATGAAAAATTTACAGTCAAAGAGGGACTTGTTTGAATTTCAAAATCCGAAAAGTGCCGGCGTGGGACGGAGGGAGTACTATTCTAGTATCTCAAGATCAAGTTATAATAAAGAGGGAAATGTAACTATAATACAACCATATAAGGTAATCTGGAAAACTCCGCCCCATGTGGAATTTAAAAAATGAAAAAGATGTGAAAGTATTTTGTCCATTTGTTATTCAAAAGTTGGCCTAGTACTTCATTGATAAGTAATGTCGTTACTTTCAATATTAATTAAAAACACTTTTTAGTGGTATAAATAAGAGCTAGGAAGTAGACAATATATATCGATAATTAAGAAGAGAGTTTTGAGTATATATTAATTAATTAATTAGCAATGGCTACTCTGATTTGCCCTGAAGAGCATTCTCCTGTTACTGATGCAGAGGCTATTAGGAAGGCCTGTAAAGGTTATTTACTTGTTCTTTTCTATAGTAATTATCTCATCATGATCTTGCTATTATTAGTCCTGAGATTAAATTATAGTGTCACTTAATTTATTGTTTGGTTGGCAAGTGCATGATAACTTATCCCAGGATTAATAATTAGTATCAGGATAAGTTATCCCTCCCCTTGGGTGTGATATAGTAATCCCGGGATAACTTATTCCTGGATAAAATAGATAAATGACAAAGATATCTCTTTAAACCATTTTCATACCTCACTTTTCACATTTGTAAAGGTTATTTTTGTAAACAAATAACTTGTTCTTAAAATTTATGCAATTATATTATTTTGAATACAACAAACCAAACACTAAGTAAGAAATAATCTCAACATAACTAATCTCATCATAACATTTATTCAAACCAAACGACTCCTAATGTACTAATTGGATTCAGGATGGGGAACGGATGAGAAGGCGTTAATATCGATACTCGGGCATAGAAATGCAAGTCAGAGGAAGATAATAAGGAAAACATATGAGGAGATGTATAATGAAGATCTTGTGAAGCGCCTTGAATCTGAGTTGTCTGGACACTTTGAGAGAGCAGTGTACAGATGGATGCTTGATCCACAAGAGAGGGATGCAGTTATATTGCATGTTGCGATAAAAGAGAAACCTATCCTAGATTACACATCCATCATTGAGTTGTCATGTATATATTCTCCTCAAGACTTTTTGGCTGTTAAGTGTGCCTATCAAGCTCGCTACAAACGCTCCCTCGAGGAAGACTTAGCTCAGCATTGCACCGGTGATCTTCGCAAGGCATGTAACTAATTTTTCATTTTTTTGTTGTATTCTATTGTTTGGTTATGTGATGTATAATTCTGTTTGTTTTTTCAGCTTTTGGTTTCTGTAGTTAGCATATATAGATATGCAGGTGATGAAATAGATGCAAAGCTAGCCAAATCTGAGGCGGACGTTATTTACAATGCGATAAAAAGCAAGGAGTTTAATCATGAAGAAATTGTTAGAATTATTACCACAAGGAGCAAGACTCAACTCAGAGCAACCCTAAACCGTTACAAGGATGATTATACCTCTTCACTCACCAAGGTATAGTGTAAAGAATATTTAATGTTGTGTAAAATTTTGCTACATTTTATAAGGTCTTAACTCAGTTTTCCTTTTTAGCACTTGAGGGACGATGGCGAAAAGACAGCTAATGCTTTCTTAGGAGCATTGAGAACGACAATCCGTTGCATTACTTATGACTCTCAGGCATACTATGAAAAGGTAACTAACAATCGTAGCTATAATATCACATACTTATTTACTTTTTAAACGAATGGTGATGTGGTGCAGGTAATTCGGCGTGCCCTAATGAAGTCAGGGACAGATGAGGAGTCTGTGACAAGGGTAATAGTGAGCAGGGCAGATAAGGATTTGGAAGTGATCAAAGAGCTTTACTACAAGAGGAACAGTGTGAGTCTTGATCATGCTATCTCGAAGCACACTTCTGGGGATTACATGGATTTCCTTCTCACTCTCTTAGGAAACAAAAAGTAAATCAATCGATATAGCCAACAGCTGAGGTGTGTGTGAGAGTGTCTCTTGAATAAAAAAAAATCGTCTATCGTTGAGGTGTGTCTTGGATATTGTGTGAATTCATATCTTGTCGTCCTACTCGTTGTTGCTGTTTTCCCATTTATTTGTGTGTGATCTAATTCTCAATAAACATTCATGTTACTTAATTCTGTCATTTGCAATTTAAATTGGAAATTATCTAAGTTGTCGCCAGAAGTTATTCACACATTTAACCTGACTTTATGTATGATATCAAATCGTATTCTTGTTAAAGGTGTAACACCCCATATCCCCAAACTAGTGTAAGATTAATTCGACGTCAACAAATTTATCCAAATTTTGGAGGATAAGTTCAGATAAGGTTGTAATTGAGCAAAAATGTTAGGGATCCAGTATACTCTGACAAATGTAGTGTTAAACTAAGCTTGAAGCTAAGGTTGGAGAGCCTTGGTACAATAGCCAAATTGAAAGTTACATTTTGGACGATTGTTTCAAGTGATCTTGCATAAGATCAAACTTTAAAAGGGTATATACATCCTAGGATATGAGGATTTAAGGGTTAAACTATACCTATTAAATTAAATGTCTAACGAATCTAATTTCCAATGAAATAAATCACTTGTCAATCCGACTCTAGCACAAAGTTATACATATTTTACAACGTACTGTCTAGTCTCCAAGAACATACGATTGGGTTGTAAGACATGTCACATGCATGACAATTGACATACGGCCGTATAAGTAGATGCGGATGGTATGTCCATCATATGTTGAAGCCCCCTACGTAGGGAGATTCTTGAAATTCCATCCACCACATACGGACCAACATAAAGTCCTCGCATGTGGTACCGCAAGGTGAAGGAGTGTTGGCTGCGGCCTATATAAGTTGCAAAATTGATTTTTATTTCATTTTCACCTCCTCCGTCTGAATCAGGTCTGTTTGGTACGAAGAAATATGTGTTCCAGAAAATGTTTTTCAATTTTCTCATGTTTGGTTGATTTAAATGTTCTAGAAACTATTTTCCAAATTAACTTATTTTCCTCAAATTTAAAGAAAAACGACTTTCCTTAAAAAATTTAAAAAGTAAGGTAAACATTTTCCAATATCATTTTGAACCTTACCCCTAACTTTGCATCATAACGTAAGTCTTGGGTATCGATTCTCGATACTAATGTTGGATCTGAATCCTGATTCTCGATTCGAGACCTGACTCTTGAACTCAAATCGAGACTCAACTTCTGAGTTTCGGATTGAGTTGAGCTCGGGGATCATGTCAGGTGTTTGATTTGAGTCTCGAATCAATCATCGGGATCAGATGTCGAAGTCAAACCTCGTTTCGAAAGTTGGGTCATGAGTCGGATGTTAGGGTTAGGTCCCAATTTGAAATCGAGTCTTAGTTTTGGTATTTGATCTCGATTTAGGTGTCAGTGGAGAATCAGGGCACCAAAATTTGAAGTCGAGTGTCGATGTTGAGGTTGGATCAAGATTCGACAGTAGGGTCTCTAGTGGGAAGTCGGGGTTGGGAGTTGGATCTCGGGTCGGGGTCTTGCGTGGGCATCGAGTCTTAGGTTGGGGCCGGGTCTTGGGTCAGGGTCGAGTCTTGAGTCGGAGTCAGGTCTCGAGTCGGGGCCATATTTTGAGTCTGGGTCAGGTCTCGAGTTGGGGTCGGGGTCTAGGGTCAAGGTCAAGGTCGGGTCAGGTCTTATATTACGTGTCACAGTTGGGGTCTTGGATCTCGGATCAGGGTCGAGTCGGGTCTAAGGTCAAGGTCTCGGGTCGGGACCAGGAAGGGTATTAAGGTCGAATCTTGGGTCAGGGTGGGATCTTGGTTTAAGTGGATGGATCGAGGTGGGGTCTCGAGTCAGGGTCGGGGTCGGGGTCGGGGGGAGGTGCGAGGGTCGAGGTAAGCTCTCCGGTTGGGTTTCGGTTCAAATCTAGGGTCGGGGTCTCAGATTGAGGTCAGTGTCTAGGTCTTGGGTCGAGGTTAGGTCTCACGTTGCGGTTCAGGGTCAGATTTCAGGTTAGGTGTTAGTGTCATGGCCAAGTCTCGAGTCGGGGTTGGGTCTTGGGTCTCGATCGGGTTCTCGGATCGAGATTGGGGTTAGGTTTTGGACCTTAGGTCGGGTTCAGATTTTGATTCCAAAATTGGATCTTGAGTCAAATGTTACAGTCGAGAGTCAGAGTCGGGTTTTGGGTCGAGGTCGAGTCCCAGGGTCTAATCTCGGGATCATATTCCAATTAGAATGTCGGGTCGGGAGTCGTGGTTATGTCCTGGGTTAGGTGTTGGGGTCGTGTCCCAATTTGAGTCATGGTTAGGGTCGGGTCCCATTTCGAATGTCGGGTCCAGTGTAGGGAGTAAGAGTCAGGTCCCAGATCAGGTATCGGGGTCGAGTGTCAGGGTTATGTCATGGGTTAGGTATTGGGGTCGTGTCCCAATTCGAGTCATGGTTAGGGTCGGGTCCCGTGTAGGGAGTAGGAGTCAGGTCCCGGATCAGGTGTCGGGGTCGAGTGTCAAGGTTATGTCATGGGTTAGGTGTTAGGGTTGTGTCCCAATTCAAGTCATGGTTGGGGTCGGGTCCCAATTGAATGTCAGGTCCCGTGTAGGGAGTAGGAGTCAGGTCCCAGATCAGGTGTCGGGGCAGGTGTCAGGGTCGAGTGTTAGATTCATTATTGGGGTTGATTTCTAGGTCAAACTCTATTTTCCTAAAATAATATTTTCTATTCTCTAGCAAAAAATAAAAGATATTTTCTAAAAAAAATTCTTTCATTCACTAATCATACTCTTGAAAACAATTTTCCACTAACCAACTAAAACATGAGAAAATAAGTTAGAAATCAACTTATTTTCCAAAAAACATTTTCAACATTTTCAATGGAAAACATTTTCCTTTCATAC
The DNA here is from genome assembly GCF_000226075.1 of Solanum tuberosum. Classification (NCBI taxonomy): domain Eukaryota; kingdom Viridiplantae; phylum Streptophyta; class Magnoliopsida; order Solanales; family Solanaceae; genus Solanum; species Solanum tuberosum. The sequence goes on from NW_006238954.1 coordinate 2,374,843, forward strand.
CAAACACACCCGAGCTTAAGAGCATAGAACTTGTATTTCTTCATCTCCATATCCAAGGTAAGCTAATAATAAGGTTAAGCATGGTTATTTCCTCTGTTAATCACATGATGCTAATCTCTAGGGGTGTACATGATCGGGTTGGTTTGGGTTTTTTCAAATATCAAACCAAACTATTTGTGTCAGATTTTTAAATTTATAAATCAAACCAAACTAATAAAACTTAGGTTTTTCAACTTCGGGTTTTTTCGGATTTTTCAGTTTTTTGGGTTGTTTCAGGTTTTTTCGGTAAAGTATTCATACAAACATATAATTTACTTGTACTTCAAATATTTCTTTAGTCCTATCAAAATACAACTATCTAAGATGTTTACTTTAAAAAATAACACAAAATATGATATGATTAATGACACTAAAATATCCAACAAAAATAATAATAACGAAATCGCGTAAAACAAATATTGCAAATTAACAAGTCATAATGAAAATGATCATAATTTAAAAGTACTAAATCATGCTAAAATAAGTTCAATAAGTTATAAGTTACATGACTAAATATTAAAGGAAATTAAAATTAGATTATGTATTTTAATTGTCTAAACCAATATAAAACTAAACAACAAATATTCAATATTATTGTCATTCTTAGTGTTTAATTTGAATTTTCTTTCTGCATTAGTATTAATTTGATTTTGATTTAAGCTTTATTATAATTACCCAATATTTGTGGACTATAATATTTATTGGACCATTCAAAATTCTAAGTTTCAAACTTGAAATAATAGATTAAAAGATAAAAAACTATAAAAAAATTATATGAAATATTTAAAAATTATATTAAAGTAAATATTTTTATGTATAAAATAAAATATTAAAATTATATATATAATGTCGGGTTGGTTTTTTTAGTTAAAACCAAACCAACCCAAATATAGTCAGGTGTTTTTTTTCAATACCAAACCAAGTCAAACAAAATCACTAGTCGGATTTTTTTTCTGATTTGATTCGGTTTGCGGTTTGGTTTGGTTTTCGGTTTTCGCACTACTAAAAAATTGTCAACAAATGATGGTCAAAAGCAAAGAATTGCGTTGCTTCTTTGATCGAAATCGACGGAAAAGCAACACAATCACCTCCGTCACTTTTTTAGCTCGACACTTTTCAAAAAGCGACGGACTGCGTCGCTTTTTGACTATTTTTTTTTAACAAAAGCGACGGACTTCGTCACTTTATTTTAATTTTATTTTATTTTTATTTCTAAAAGGCGACACAGTCCGTCGCTTTTCTGAAAATTTTATTTTTGAAAATTCCTGAAAAACGACGGAAAAAACCACGCTGTCCAATCAGAAACTGACAGTTTTTGTTGCCCACCTGCATATGCAATTCAATTCAATTCAATTCTACATTATTCAGCCCAATCAAACGCACACAATTATAAACAATCTAAACAAAACATAATACAACAAACTTAAAATAACAATTCAAAAGTAATCTAAAATACACAAATTAAAAGAACTTATAAAAGTCTTTTCAAAAATTCGTTTCAAAATTTCAAAAAGTTCATAAATGTCCAGAGATCTAAACTAGGGAGTGAATTCTACATAATCATCCTCATCACTCTCGTCGTCGGTGTCATCGGGAGCCGAAGTAGTAGGTCAACGAGCGAGGTTCATCACTTGTTCTTTGATTTGCTGAACGGTCTCACTCATGCTTTCTTGTTCAGCTACTCTTCTCCGCTCCGACTCTGTTAGTGCCACTCTAAGTTTAGCTATTTGAGCCGACATAGAAGCAATCTAAACACCGTCAAGTGCCTCGGCTTGACGTGATGATCCAATACCTTCTAAGTCTGACTGTAGTCGTCTAACATCGTTTCGAGAGCCTAGACCATAGCATCAACAAAACCACATTATTTAATTCTTCCTTCTAAGCCTAACTGGAGTCGTCTTACATCGTTCAAGAGCCTTAGACCATAGACTCTACCCTTGTGTTCCCCCTACCACTTTTTCTTTCCAAATTTTGGGGTGGAAAAGTTCAGGTGTCAATTGGACCGAACTATCTAGATTCCCAGCGACGTACTGATGAAACTAATTCTGCATATTAAATATAAAATTGACATCAATATATACATATCATAAATATATTCTACTATTAATATATATTATTCATATTAAATAACTTATAAAAGTTCGTTCGGTCCTTTCCTCCACCCACACATCCGGATCCGACTCATTTTCTTTCTTCCTGACACGAGTCTTCTTGAAAACCTCCAGTTCAATGGGAGTGAGTCCCAATTCTTTTTCCTATAAATAAAAACTGAAATTTATAACAATATATATGAATCAACTAATTATTTATTTATAAGTTTGAATTAGAACTTACCATCTCTCGTGCAATTGTTCCAACGGTCTTTGCACCTCCGGTGTGCAACGAGCCACCCTTAAGACTGCCTCTAGCCTTTTTGGCTTGTTCTGATATTGCCTTAAACTTGTCTGTGTTCCAATACTGACCCAATTCATCAAAAACATGAGGCAACATTCAACTGGGACGTTCACCACTATCTCGAATGTTCTTTAGACAGCTAGACAGTCTCGCGGATGCCTTCCTCTCAAATGTGGTCCCAATGACCAAATTGTACCTCGACTCCCAAGTACACATAGTCTGAAAAAAATTGAATAACGTTAATTAGATCGATAGTAAAAAAGTAAAGTATACTAAACTTAACGAAAAAATATATACCTTAAAGTTATTAAACATCGTCTGACGTATACTGTTTGAAATCTCGCTCCAAGAGTGATAAGCTTGTGTATAGAGTCTTCTAACACAGTCTTTTAAAGCCCGGGGCAACATCCTTTTGCAGGATGCCACCTGCAAAACACATAATAAATATGTTAATTCATGAATAATATATTAAAGTATAAGAAATAAATAAAATAAACTAACAAAATAGATAACAAAATAAAATTACGATGATCCATCCGGCTCAATCATGACTCTACCAAGTCTGTCCTTTCCTTCTGGCCAGGAGCAAGAGCAAGCATCGTATCATCTGGTGTAGAACTAGGTGTAGCTGTAGACGAGGGTGATATATCAGGATGCACAAAACACTGAGTCAATGGAGGCGTACCAGCCATAACATCTGATTGCTCGCTACTAGAATCTCCAATTCTCATGACAGATAACTAAGGAGATGTACCTGTGGGAGATGGAGTACCTGTCGATAAGGGTCGTGCTCGACGAATAGCCTGTAAAGGTAGGACCTCGTAGCGTCGTGAAGGCAATGCCTGTGAAGTAGAGGAAGCACAGACTGGTCGACGATAATTAGGATAATATTGTCGAGGATCCGCCGTACCAAACGGAACAACAAATAAATGAGTATCATGGGTGATGCGCTCTGGCACAGAAGAAATAGATCCTACAATATTCTCAGGATCTATGGGTCTCCTAGACTTCTTCTTCTTAGCCTGTTTAGTCTAGCTAACTCCAAGATATAGATTTTCAATTAGTTTTGACTTACTTCCAACAACTAAATCCACCAATTAAACCACATTATTTATTTTAACTTATTTAAACAACTTAACAACTTTTTAACTTTAACTACATTAGTTTTGACTTAATTCCAACAACTAAATTCACTAAC
>NW_006238954.1:2378576-2413445 GCF_000226075.1 Solanum tuberosum
TTTGTCATCAATAGGATCAACTAGTGTTGATACTTATGCAAAACAAACACATTATTTCTAAATTAAAGCTTAATATCAACACTAGATGGACACAAGTCAATCTTGCAAGAAAATTAATTTTGTCATCAATAATGCTTAAAAAAAACTCGATGGACACAAAAAAATTATCACAAAGTTAATTGAGTTTAAAGTTCAATTATTAAGTTCAAATCAATTGAGGTCATCAAGAATTAGTTATTAAGTTCTAAATTCAATGTTCAAGTTCATATAAAAGTTCTAAAATTAGTTATAAATAAACTTCAAATCCAAAAATTAGCTAGTTATTATATTCAAGTTCAAGTTCAATAAATATATTCAAGTTCTAATTAAGTTCAACAACTTCAAGTCTAATTAAATTCAAGTTCATATCATATTTCTAAAATTAGTTATACATAAAATTCTAACTCAATTATTAATTAGTTATATTCAAATTTCAAGTTCAAGTTCTAAATCTAACTTCAATTCATCACATTTCAATTCATCTAGATTAACACTCCACTAACTTATAATAATCAATCAATCCTAACTAAAATAAAAAACCCTAAATCATTCACTAACTAACTAACAATCAATCAAACTTATAACAATATTCAATAAAAAATAAATTCAATACTAATTAACAAAATAAAAAACCCTAAATCATTTACTTACTAACTAACAATCAATCAAAAACTAATTCAATACACTAATTAACAAATTCAATACTCAAATTGAAAGATATTAAAAATAATATTATGAAGCCTAACCTTGAATTAAAGGAGAAGGACAGTGGGGTCGGAATCGGCGGTGGGAAGCGGCGGCGTGGGTAGCGGTGTAGTGCGAAGTGGCGACGGGCAGCGTCGGCATCGGTGTCGGGGTCGAGAGAGAGGAAGAGAAGAGAGAAGGAAGAGAGATGGAAAATTGGGGAAAATCGCGTCTGCTAGTGCAGATATTTTAAAGAAAGCGACTGACAACGTCTCTATGTCCGTCGCTTTTTTAAAAAAAAAAATTGACCAACATTTTGACCAAAAAGTGACGAACTAAGAGACAGTGTCTGTCGCTTTCTTAAAATATTTGACCATACATTTTGACCAAGAAGCGACGAACATATAGATGTTGTCTGTCGCGTATTTAAAAAATAATTAAACAATTAAAATTAATAAAAAGCGACGGACGGCGTGACCCTTTTTTTTAATTTATAAATAATCATTTTTAATAAAAAATGACGGATTGCATCGCTATCTATATAAAATAATTAATTATTGATTATATATATATTTGGCGCAAAAATCCGCGAAAAAAAGCGACGGACTAAGCGATGCCGTCTGATGCTTTTTTTAAAAAAAAATTAAGAATTTTTTTTTATTAAAAAGCAACGAATAGTGTGGCTAATGGCGTCGCTTTTTGGAGCGACGCCATTCGTCGCTTTTACTTCCGTCATTTTTTAGCAGTTTTTTAGTAGTGTCGGTTTGGTTTTGTACACAATCAAACATAGATTTAGAAGGAATTTAAGTAAGAGAGTTCTATGATTTTTAATAGACAAGGTATTCTTTTCCTTCTTCATCATCTGTGAGCTCATATGAGCATTCTAAGCATGATTCTGGTAAGAACACATGGGGGTGATTAAAAGTGGTGAGTTCAAATTTTACTTATTGTATGAGGATGTTGAGGAGTTGTTTAATGTGTTGTGAAGCCCAGGAGTACTTGGTGACCTTGTAAAAGCGTCATATGAAGTTGCATATATATGGAGCGAAAGGAAGGTATCACTACACCAAAAATGATCTTTAGTTGCAATTAATTAACGACAATAGCTTAATTACCGCTAAATATATTTTTTGAGAGGCAATTACTAGTGAAACTTACATTTTAGCAGTCTTTGTAAATGTCACTTAAGCCTATAGAGACATTGGATCTTGTGGCAATTAACTGATACACATAAAGAGTTTAGCCCTCTTTATTAATATGCATATTGATTGTCGCTAAAAGCTCTTTTTGTTATAGTGTATGGGAGAACACCATTGATTTGAGGGTCTTACGAGCTCGCCACGCGATGTATCGCGTATGTGGCCCAAGCTTCTTAATTTGATTACACTCATTTAGATATCATTGCAATTTTACTCGACAAGGTTTCATTTTTAAAAATATTTTGCCATAAAATCATTAGCAATAGGATAAAATGTTTTTCTTTTAAAAGATTAAAGTAGCAGAATTATTTAGTGTACAATTGATATTATATTTCTGAATCTGCAATGGTCAAAGTTTCAAACCAAAGCTTTAGTGGCGATGACAGGAGGCAAAATTTATGTTTGAAAATTTTGATTAAAGATTAATTTATTTATTATCCAATTTTCTTATTTATTTTTCGAAGAAATGCCAATAGACAATCGGAGTTGAGCAGTGTAGTAAAAAGGGTTGAAAAAGTGTGGTAAAATAAACATTCACGAATCAAATCTGCGACATCATGGTGACTTTGAACACCATTTACCACTGCGCCTTCACTCTCAAGTAGTGTTCAAAGTCTTATACATACTCAAAGTAGGTAATATATATATATATATATATATAATATTTTATTTTTCCTCAAATTCTAGTAAAGAAAATTCATATGATATTCATATGTATAGTTGTTATGAATGAACTTATTTGTTAGTTAGGTTGCATGCGAATCATATGTCCTTAGGCCTGAGGACCCCTTTCATGTATATACAGTTTCCTTCATCGGAGCATTCCTTTTTTTTGTCGGGTTTTTTTAAATTAAAGTGACAATATTGAAAAATAATTATTTTATTTGTTCAGAGTCGTCACTAGAAATTGAGTTTTGTTGTTTCAAGTCATCTTTTTGAATCTCTAATTAAAAGAAAATGTCTCTTCATTTTTTGATCCGTGAAAATAAAAGAATGGATAATGAATTTTGTTGACGGAGAGGAAGGTATGAGCATTCCACGAGTCTTATCGTTCTAGCAAGTCTCTTTTATCAACTTATACTTAAATTATTTTTGGATATATTATGTTACATAGCATGATATAATATTTATAGAACCTTAAATGAAAAATATTGAATCAAACTTTTCAATATCGTACCAGCCCCCTCCCTTAACCACTAGTACTAATCAGAAAGACCAAGACTTAAATTTCAGGTTGACATATCTTGCACATCTCATTAAAGGCAATATACATTTTCTCTGTAGGGTCACTAATGCCATTTTCTGGTCTTCACTCAAAGAATTCGTCGAACTCGACGGGCGATTGAAAATGAATTAGGTGAAATGGAGAAAATATCTGGCCCAATCCATATTTGATATGAATAAAAATGGGTAAATTCAATATATATTGTGAATATCCATTATTTCTTATTATGTAAAAAAATAAGTACTTCCATTATAATTTTTTTTAATTCTTATTTTCTTTTGGTATGAAGATAAATATTTTTATATTTTTCTAGAAAATATTTTTCTGAAAAATGAGTGGTCCTGAGTCGAGGTATAGAGGTCAAAATTCAGGTCTTTGGTGGGGGAAATCAGATCTAGGTTTGGACCCCTTTCGGATGGTAAGATTCAAAGAATGTTTTGAAAAATATTTTCCTTAATTAAGGAATGTTTTGAAATTTTTCCCTTACTTTATATATGGAAGACATTTTATTTTTTGAATAAAGAGGAAAATAAGTTCATTTGAAAAATATTTTTCTTTCATAGAAATTGAAAATATTTTTCTTCATATAAAAAATCATTCTTTTAAATGAACTTTTTAGAAGTTCCTACACTCTTATATACTTTAAGGAGACTGCAATTAATGGATACCCATAAGTTATATGTATTAGTGCAATTGGTGGATGCGAATAAAATTCGCAAGCTTCAAGGACACAAGGAGACACAAAGGTATGACATGGATCCAATCCATTCTCAATTGGATCCATCACTAAATGGACCCGGTCCGTAAAATTACTCACCGGTCGTATTTCCTAGTGTCAACTTATTCCATACTCCGGTGGATCATTAAATGGAGTTTGACTACTAAATCACTACACAAAACATACATTCAATGTGAAGCCACTGTCAATTGGATCCATCATTAAGTTGATCTAGGTTTGTTACATTATTCCACACATCTTACATACTCCAATGGATTATTAGTTCGATAGACTTTGATCTTGTATTTTGCTACACGAGACACCATATCATATATCATCATCATCTCATTATATATTATTAAAATTAAAATTAATTATTAAAATCATATATTATTAAAGGTGGAAAGTTCTTCCTATCTTTAAAATTGGATTACTATTTTGCCCCTACTTTATATCAAAATATAATAAAAACTTCTAATTATCTATGTTATTCATGTAACGTTCACATTGCAATTAAGTTCACTGAATACTAATTTTGTTAATAATTGTTCAGTTACCTTTTCTAAAATGCATGTCTTCTATTTTTTTTTCAGAAATAATTAATTACATTAAATTTTTACGCATGCATCATCACTTAAGAGCTAAAATTTATAATTCTCATATATTTAATCTTTTTTATTCTCAATTCTTAATCTTGACCTTTTAAATTTCTCACACAAATTAAAGAATACAAATAAGTAATTATTCTTTAAAGACAAGATATTAAAGTAGATACATGTATCTTTTTAAGTTTATTTTCATGTTTTATCTTTTATCTATATATATATATATATATATGTTTTAATAGTAGTTGACCTTTCAAATTTTCACAAGACTTGGCATGTTACTGCAACTCTTGTCCTATAAATTTAACCTTTTCAGGATGTTGACACCTAATTTTGGCCTAACATTTTCAAAAATTCGTAACTTTTAAATTTTATTTATTTTATAGTTCAAAATAATTTTTTTATAATTTTAAATAAGTTTATCGATAACTATCCTTATTTATCAAAATTTAAGATTTTTCTTTTATCAGTTAATCTTAAAATTACATTTTTACATGTTATTAGATATTTTTTTTAATATTCATTTTATTTGTTACATTTGTTAATATTTATTTTGATATTTTGCACAGTCTAGAAATGAATTCAAATACATATATTTTAGTTGATCGATAATTTTGGGCCACAATCTCAAGTCCACAATTGAGCCCATTTAACAATTATTTTCTATATAAGTTTTGATTAGGTTAAAAATGGAGGGTGGTGAAATATTTTAGTATTGGGGAGTGAAATTTTCAGATTATTTTAATTCACAAAATAGGGTCTCTTCATTGGGCATGCCGCCGAAACTCCACCACTTCACCACCCCAAAAGGCCCAAAAACCCCATTCATTTTCTCCCTTTTCCGGCGAACCACCACCGAAACAACCTCCAAACGACCACCTGAGTCCACCAAATCCCCTTTGGTCTTTTCTCCTTTTTCCGGTGAAATAGTCACCGGAAGCAGCTCCAGACAACAACCTAACAACCCCATTTCATGCCTCTCTTTCCATCGTTGCTACCAGTTAGTCCTCACCTTATCCGACCAACCCAAACCCCGCCGGAATCCGGCGAAACCCAAAGACCCACCCCCATTCTCCAACTACCAGACCCTTCCAGCCATTTTCTCCCTCTCAATATACGAGCCCAAGCTCGCTGAAACAGCACCAAAGCTTCGAACCAGAATCCCACCTCTGTTCCCCATTTTTCCCGACCAATCGAGCTTCAAGCTCCGGCGAACAACAGACCACCAACGGCTAGTCCCCTTTCCCTCTTCCCCTTCACGATTTTCTTTTGCTTTTTAGGTGTTTCAACTCAACATCAATGAGCTCTAGGCTCAAGCAACCAATGAAGCTCCAAACTCCAGCACGGCTCCACAAGTGAGCCAGTGAGCTCGAAACCGATCGAAACTCCGTCAAGCCACAGTAAATCAGAAATAAACAAGTCCATTTCTTCGACCATGAGCTCCAAACAGTAAGGAAATTTTTCCTCCTTTACTCGTTATTACTATCACTCTTGTTTATAGATCTGCTTTGTTTTACTGTACATATAATATAATTATTGTTGTAAACTCTTTTATTTTTCTCTTATAAATTATAGTGGTTGTTTATGGTTATTACTTATTTGCATTTAATTTTGATTACAGTAGTTTTGTTTGTTGTTAAATAGATCTGTTAATTTTTATTATTATTTTCTTTTTAGTTTTTCTCGTTTTAGAATTATTTTGTTAATGTTTTTGTGTAGTCATCTGTTTAGAGTTCAAATATTATTCTTAATGTGATTACTCATCTTTATTGTCAATACTAATTTAATCAATAATTTATTAATGTCTTGTTGGAAATTTGATTTTTTGATTAACTTTGTTTAAATTTATCTTTGAGGAAAGTAAAATATGATATTTTGTTTGTTGCCTTATTGTTGTCTACAGTTAAAAGTATTTATGACTTTATTGCTACTTATTTACTTTTATTTTGGTCTCTGTTTGTACTTATTTGTATACGTGTTGTTATAGTATTATTATTGTTTAATCGATTTTTTTTTTCATGGTTAAATGTGAGTAATTCTATACTATAAAATGGTCAATGAGAAAATCTCTCCGTCGGTTTTGGAGGCCTCCCCATTTTAAAAGACGGAAATTTAGCTAAGTTTATATTTCTTTGTTTGATAAAAATGATCAATGAGAAAATCTCTCCGTCGGTTTTGGAGGCCTCCCCATTTTAGAAGATGGAAATTTAGTTAAGTTTATATTTCTTTGTTTGATAAAAATGGCCAATGATAAAATCTCTCCGTCGATTTTGGAGGCCTCCACATTTTAAAAGACGGAATTTAGTTTAAGTTTATATAAGTTTTTATGTTAAAATTGGCCGATGAAGAAATTACCGTCGATTTTCAAGGCCTCCCATGTTAATAAGACGAATTTTTATTTTTAAATTAATATTTGATTCATTTATTTTTATTCATAACTAACACTTTTACTAAGTGTCTTTACAGGTACCCGGAGGTGCTTCCCATTAAAGTTATTCAAATTAGGTTCGAATTATACTCCTATTTATATTGTAGATTATTGACGATAGGCAAATTTAGGCCGATTTCTATATTATTGTTTTATTAAATTACTTGTGTATATTGCATGTTTATTATATTTGTACAGTATTTTATTCTCATCCTCAATTTGAAAAATGAATTCAGTCGGGACCCACATTTGTGGATTTCGAAGGATGCCTAACCTCTTTCCTTCGAAATAACTTGAACCCCTTACTTAGAATATAATGGTTTCGTAGATCACTTAATTGTTTCCTAGTTTTTTCCTAAAATTAGGTGGTGACTCCTTTAAAATTCTTATTTCTTAAAATTCTTTTAAAATTGATTTAACTGATTATTTTTTGAATCACCCGCAACGTTTTCGCCCTATTTGAATAGAGTAGGGATGTAAACACAAGAAATATTTTTTTTACTACTCCTATAATTGTTGTATGTAGGAGCTCTAATTAAATTGGTGAAATAATGTAACAATTTATGGTGAAAGTTGTTAGGTATCCCTTATACAATCAGGGGGATAGACAAAAATTCAATTACTAAAATATTGAGCTTGATGTGTTAGTTTTATACTTTTATGTATTATCTAGAATCAAAATCAAACTTTTCTATCTCTCTTTATATAATTGAATTGTTACTTTCTTAGCAAATTGCTTTAATTTCAGTTTGTTTGTATGCTCAAATGTAGACTATTTGTTACACTATTTTTTGTTTCAGAGTTCATTAAAGAATGCCTAACTGTCTTGCTCATGTGTTTCTTTCTTTCTTCTTCTCTTTTTGTTCTTTGTACATTTAATTTTACATGTATATTAACTTTAACCTTTAAGAATGAATTCAATAGAATGGTTACTCTTTTTTTTTTTTCCAAAAAGAAGAAGAAGGTGAGACATATAGCATTAGATTAATGATGAATAAGTCATGTATGAAGAGACAATTAAATTCTATATAAAACATTAATAGTGTTCATAAATATTCTTATTTTCAAACTATAAATTAAATAATAAGACTTTTTGCACCTTAATTTTTAATATTTATAATTAAATAATTATTTGTAAGTGCTTGTGGATAAAAATCTAATATAATATTTTGAATACAATCATTATAATTATCAGGAGATTCATTAAAAGTTGAAAGATTTTTTTCCTTTCGGTCAAATTAATCATACAACATTTTTGGTACAAAAAGTAAATAATCTCCTATCAAGCTTATAATTGAAGAAACATTAATAATGCATTACGATTTGCAGAGGATTAAGTTCATACAATCTTTTGATCTTCTAACACTATTCTACCAAAAAATGAAGAAGCTTTTAATACTATCAGAAAATTTAATTTGGCTAGTTGTTGTCTTTTCCCTTTTGCTTTACAAGCTCATGTTTTGACTTATAAACAAAGTTTATTTTATTAAGTTCTCATATCATTATTCCGGTGCATTTAATTGGACGTCATGAAATTGAAGTGTCACAATTATAGTGAGACGAAGTAGGAAACCACAATTAGACATATTTTTTTTTAAAAAAGAACTCAAATCACATTATATAATAATATTTAATTTTTTCATAATAATATATTCATTAATATGAGTTACACACGCGGAGCACGTGCCAAGAAATTAAGTTTAACATATTTGAAAAAGTCAATAAAGGCTATTTGCATCTACTATGATCTTTTCAACTTGGCTCCACCATTATAGTCACGTTTAATTTTATATCCTATGAATCTAATATCATATAGCCAACTTATGAATGCAATGCCACTAGTGACTAGAAAGAATTGAACATCCAGGTTGACGTTTTTATTGGCACATCTCGCCGAGTTATCCAGTTTTTGAGTCCTCAAGATGAAAGAATAAATGAAGAACAATATAGAAAATTTTCTTCTGGTATTTCTGAATTCATAAAATTATACAATCAGATTGTGTTTATACAAGTAAGTTGACATATAATGGTAAATTCTAAAAGAATATTCACAAGATCAAATGGAAAAGGAAAAATATCAAAAGAATATTTGCATGACAAAATTAAAAAAGGAAAAAGAATATCTCCATATCTCCTATGTATGTGAAGAATATAGGAAAATAAATTCTACAGCCTCCCTCGAGTTGGAGAGGAGGAACAAACCCCCAACTTGCCTAAACGTTGATGATGAACGGGTCCTGTCAAGGACTTGGTAAAGAGGTCAACCAGGTGTGAAGAAGATCTCACATAAGATAAAGAAATTAAGCCAACGAGATACTGTTGACAGACGAAGTGACCGTAAATCTCGACGTGTTTGGTCCATTTATGGAAGATTGGACTTTTTACGATGTGAATCACAACAAGATTGTCAGAGTGGAGAGGTACTGACAAGTAGATCGAAACTGAGAGATCATTAAATAGGCGAATCAAACAGGAAAGCTCGACTTCAACCCTCCTCGCAGATCTATACTCAGCTTCAACAGAACTAAGAGAAATTGATGTTTGTTTCTTAGATTTCCATGAAATAGGAGAAGACCCAAGGGAAATATAAAATCAACTCACTGATCTTCGTGAATCTGGATGAGTACCCCAGTTGGAATCACAAAAGGCCATCAATTTGAAAGAACCAGATATAGACATAAATAAACCAAGACCAGGATCTTTGAGTAAATAACGAAGAACCCGTAAAGCAGCTGCAAGATGAAGTTCACGGGATCTTGCATATATCGACTCAAATGTTGCACTGTAGAGGATAAACCAAGACTTGTATGTCTGAGATAATTGAGTTACCTAATAAATGCATGTATAAAATAAGATCTTTTATGGGAATCCCTTGATTTTCTAGTAACTTGACATTAGGGTCCAAAGGTGAAGAAACATGAGATAAATGTAGAGAATCAAACTCTTGTAGCAAGTCCAATGTGAATTTTCTTTGGGAAATAATCATACTCACAACCTCCATCCCAAGAAAGTAATGCAACTGATCAAAGTCTTTAATTTTGAATTCCTTGTTCAAAAAGAGTTTTAAAGCCTACAATTCAACTTCATTGTTTCCTGTCAATAATATGTCATCCACATATACTGCCACAATAGAAATAGAATTGAAAGATTTCTTTAAAAAAAGAATAATCATTCATAGAATGACTAAAACCTTTAAAATTAAGAGCAAAAGTGAGATTAGCATACCATTGTTTGGATGCTTGCTTAAATCCATAAATGGATCTTTTAAGCAAACATACATGGTTAGGAGAAGGAGGTGCAAGACCAGAAAGAAATATCATGTAAACCTCTTCATTTAAATCACCATGTAGAAAAGCATTGTTCACATCTAATTGAAAAACACCCCATCCATTCTTCAGTGCAATATCTAAAATACACCTGATGGTGGTCATCTTGACTAATGGATAAAACGTTTCAGTATAATTAATACCTTCTCTCTACACATCACCTCTAATGACTAATCTAACTTTTTGTCCTTCAATACTTCTATTAGAGTGTTCCTTTACCTTATAAGCCCATTTAGATGGAAGAGCCTTCTTACCAGTAGGCAGCACAACAACATCTCATGTGTTGTTAAGGTTTAGAGCTGCAAGTACTTTATCCATGTCTTCGTGCCAACCTGGATGGTTAGCTGGATATAGCTAACATGTTCTGTATACTAGTAATGGAATTGAACATGACTTGATTGTTAGAAGATAAATCACTAAAAGATAAAGACTCAAGATTAAAAGGACTTAGAAAACAAGAAGAAGTCACATCAGTAAGGTGGAAAGCATTGCAAATATAATCTTCTAAGTAATCAGGTTTCTTGTGATTTCAAAAAGATTTTCTGAGTTTAAGTCGAACAACATGTAATGGATAAGAAGGTATAGAGGATATATCAGGAGAGGAATTGATATGTGAAGTAACATTGAAAGGAGACAGAGATTTAGAAGGACTAGTAGATATGGGAACATTATCAAAATCAGAAGAACAATCAAAATTTGAATTTGACGTGGCAAAAATAGATTCTAGGGATAATCAGAAGAAATGGTAATAGTAGAAGGAAATAAAGTAGAACGTAAATCAGATTGTGAAGAGAAAGAAAAAATTTCTTCATGGAAAATAACATTCTTGGAAACTGAAATTTTCTTGGTTTGTAGATCCAACATGTTGTAGCCATTTTCCCCATATGGATATCCTATAAATACACAAGGTGAAGCTTTATGATCAAATTTAGTTATATGTAAAGGAAGAGTAGAGACAAAGCACAAGCAACCAAAATACTTTAGATGAGAACAAGATGGTTTAACTTTGAACATAACCTCAAAAGGCGTTTCTGAATTCAAAAACACTGGAAGGAAATCTATTTATAAGATAAGTAGTTGTTAACAAGCATTCTCCCCAATAACTAATAGGAAGGTGAGATTGATATAAAAGAGTTCTCGATGTTTCTAATAAATGCTTGTGTTTTCTCTCCACTACTCCATTTTGTTCTGGAGTGTGGGCACAAGTAGTTTGATGAATAATACCTTTAGAAAGAAAAAAAATTAGATTGAATTTTTCCACCACGTAATTCAAAAGCATTGTCAGTTCTGATAATTTTGAACTTTGGAATTGAATTGTCTTTCTACCATAGAAATTAAAGATTGAAGGACAGAGAAGACACTTGATTTAGTCTCAAGTAGATGAGTCCAAGTATCTCTACTAAAATCATCAAAAATTGTAAGAAAACACTTATACACATTGTAACACCTCGAAAACCAGACTTAGAAAATGCAGCAGAAAAACACCTAATCCAGTGAACCACAACAGGGTTCACGGACCGTGAGAGGGACCACGATTCGTTGGCCTACTTATGGACTCAGCCCCTTCCCAGCAGAGTGGACCACAGAGCCCTTCACGGGCTATGGACCACCTCACGGACCGTACTGGCACTCGTGGGAGCCAGGCAGAGTCTATCAAACCCAGACGCCAGACCACGAGACCCTTCACGGGCCGTGGTCCTGACGATGGACCGTGGTGGCGTCCGTGGAAGCTGTCCCAGAAACCAACATCTACTGGACCAAGGACCATGACCGGCTGGACGGTCCATGGTCCCTTTGACAGTCCCTCAGAAGGGCTCGTGGTCAGCCTTGTCAGCTTTTAAGTCAGGGGTTGTTTGGTCTTTTCCCTATGCGTTGGACCCCTAAGCTATGTAGTTTTGATCAGTTTTAGCCTAGTAACTTAATTAGAACTTACCCTAATCAATCATTCACCAAAAATCAAGCGAAACTTAGAGAAAAATATAGAGAAAAGTCGAGAAGTCCCTCAAGAACACGCAACAAGGTTTTCGTCAGTTTCATCCCCAAAATCAAAAGATTTCTCTGTAGAATTCGTCACTAGGTATGTGGATTTCACTAATGGGTTCCTTTCACCCATTAGGTCCCTAGAATTCAGTCAGATTCTTGATTTCCTTAATATTATCCAGGCCTAGGGTTTTCTTGAATGTTACAAATTATTGGGTTTTAGCTGTTAGAATGATCCAGATCAAATTATCATATTGTTGCTTAGTTCCTTGCATGAAATTCAGAACCCTAGTTGTGTAGATTTGTTTAGTTCATGAATTACACTTCCTAGGTCAGTTTAAACAGATATACATGCTTCAGTTTACGAATGTCACATTATCAATTATAATTGTTGCATTCTCAAAGTTTGCATGTCAAAAATTGAGCTATCCATACTTCAACATTTCAATCATAATATTGTTATATACATTCTAGTTGGGAGTAGGCTTAGACCGAGTGGACTAGGGTTCAACGTACCCGAATAGTCCCAGAACTACGTGCCCCCATAGGTTTATAAGTCCCCTTCGTGGGCATTATGTTTTAGTGATCACGCCAGTTATGCCTCTATACCTCTGGCAGGGTATATTGGGTCCTCTCGATGGGGCGTATACATCGGACTCCACATTTCGCTCATGTGGTTTTATGTCGGTTATTAGTAGCTTCCACAGTCAAATTCTAGGGTATTGACCAGGTTATCAGTTATAGTTCAGTCTTTCGTTTCAGTACATTATAAACTTGTCACTACATTTAGTTAGTTCATATTCAACGTGTTTAGCATATTTATCATGTTCAGATTATATCATTACCTTATCGCTTTGTTCAGTTATATGTTTTATTCAGCTTTATTCTATCATGTATGCTCAGTACCTTTCAAGTAATGACACATACTCTTCGCTACATCTTCTCATGATGTAGGTTCAGGTCCTCAGCATTCAGATCACACGTAGATCGGTTCCCAATCTCCAGTTCAGCATCATCAGTGGTGAGTCCTCATTCTTCGAGGATGATTGACATGATTATCTTTCTACTTTCAGTCTTTAGTTTCAGTTTTTGCTAGATTTAGCTGGGGCTTGTCCCAGCATTTCTAGTCAGTTAGAGGCTTATTTCAGACATAGTTAGATTCAGTTTTAGTTTTGAGTTTGATCCTCCAGTTGTTATTAAACTCATAGTCTTTTATATATTCAGATTTAGAATGGGTATTCCCCATCATTTCAGTTTATCTTATGCTTCCGCACAATATTTCTTTTAAGTATGCTTATGATATGCCAGCTCAGGGTTATCTTGGGGTCACTCGTAATCCTAGGTCCTATGTTTATGCCTTGGGGGTAGCTTCGGGTGGTGACACCTATCATATGTAGTAGATTTATAAGGACCCATCCACATGAATTAAGTTAAAAGCAATATTAGTACAAATAATACTAGAAGAAAAAGATAATTTTGATTACCTTTCAATAGGACAAATAACACAAGGAGAAGATAACTTTGAACAAGCTTTAGAGAATTAAATTTTTTTCTTCATATTACTAATTGGCATATGGCCTAACCTATAGTGCCATAGCTTTTGTCTTACATTGGAATCAAAGAAACTTGAACAAGAAGTAAACACATTTATTAAAGAACTTGTAAACGATAGACTATGAAGACTGGAACTAGGTAGGCTCTTTGTAGAAATTGTTGGCTGATTTGACTTGAAGATATATAGTCCTCCTTGTTCTTTATACCATGAAACAAGCGTTATAGGTAAAACGCACACATTTTTAAAGTTGTTTACATATTTGTGAATTGAGATAAGATTGATGAAAGAAGGAATATAGAGAACATTTTGTAGAACTAGATTGGATAAAAGAGATCTGAATAAGTAACCTTTACTTTATGAGAATTAAGTAGAGTTACCATGATAGATTTAGGCAAAGGATTGAAATTAGTGAAAAAACTTCTATCAAAAGTCATATTCTCAGATGCTCCACTATCTAATATCCAAGAATAATTGTCAACTTTAAACAGGTAAGCATAAGAATTAAAGAACTTGGTCATACCAACACAAGTGAGGTTAGCAGATGCATTAGTAGGCCCATCCTTCTTTTGATTCATATTCTGCAAAAGTTATAGAAGTTGTGCCATGTTTTTTTGACCGAGAGAATTCACATCTGAATCATTTTCCACTCCTTGATGAGTACCTTCTCCTGTACTATTTTCATAGTACCCTTTTGATACTTCTTAGATTTAGTGAACTTGAAATCCGATGGAAAATCATGAATTTTATAGCAATGGTCAATAGTATGTCCTATCTTACCATAGTTGCACACAAAAGTTTTCTTAATGGGATTTCCTTGTTGAGTTTTGTAATCATTGAACCTCCTTTATCCTAACAAGAAATGATGCTTATTCTCCTGGATATGCAGGAGTAGCATGAATTTCCCTTTGTTTTTCATCTTGAATAACAAGAGAATAAGCTTGACCAATAGTAGGAAGAGGGGAAGATAAAAAAATATTACTCCAACCCCTATGAAAGTGTCATTTAGACACATAAAAAACTGAAGCAACCTTTCATCTTGATGAGCTTTTATAATCTTTTCTTTTACTCCACACACACTCACAACTACAAGCAGAAAAAGTGTTTAGTGTATCTAACTCATCCCAAAGACTCTTTATTTTTGTAAAATATGCAAAAATACTAGAATTTACTTGAACTACAACATTTAAATCTTTTTGAAGTTGAAACAA
Organism: Solanum tuberosum; assembly: GCF_000226075.1. NCBI lineage: Eukaryota > Viridiplantae > Streptophyta > Magnoliopsida > Solanales > Solanaceae > Solanum > Solanum tuberosum. The sequence continues at coordinate 2,393,544 of NW_006238954.1, forward strand.
TTTGACACCATTAGCCTGACAAAATCTATCTTCCAAGCCTGACCATAAGACTTTGGCTCTTTGGGAGTACAAGACATACTCAAATATTTCTTTTGCGAGAGAATTGAGTAATCATGACAAGACCAAGTCATTACATCTTGACCAAGTCTTTTGAAGAGTTCTATCAGTAGGAATAACTAGGGATCTTTCAATGAATCCTAGCTTGTTCTTCGCTGAAAGAGCTATAATATCAGCCCTTCTCCAACCATCATAACTCCTACTGTAAAAAATAGTGGAGACAAGGTTCATGCCAGGATAATCATAAGGGTGAATGTAGAAAGCATGTGATGAATCCACTGCATTAATTGGAAGAATTGTATTACTCATTTATGTGATTAGAGTATTGGATGAATCAATCTCAATCATTTTTGAAAATAGAGAAGAAAAATGAGAGAGAAAGAATAAAAATAAAAATAAAAATAACACTCCTCTGATACCATGAAAGAATAAATGAAGAACAATACATAAAATTTTCTTCTTGTATTTCTGAATGCATAAAGCTATACAATTAGATTGTATTTATGCAAATAAGATGACATCTAATGGTAAACCCTAAAAGAATATTCACAAGATCAAATGGAAAAGGAAAATTATCAAAAGAATATTTACATGGCAAAATTAGAAAAGGAAAAAGAATACCTCCATATCTTCCTATGTATGTGCAGAATATATAAAAATAAATCCAACACAAGAATGCATTGTCCCTACTTCAAAAATATAATTTATGATAGAATAACATTTGGACCTATAGTATTTTACATTTTTATTCCGCATAATATTGGCTTGAGATGAATTTAAGTAGGAAAACATGGCTAGTGAATATTTATAGCAGACTTCAACTTGTTCAAGACCGAGACTTAATAGTTGTTATTGTAGTAATAACATTTGGACTTCAAAAGTGTTTTCAAATGGCTTGCGCCTATTTTGGGGGTGATATTTAATTTTTCCCTTCAATATCTTTAGTTTCAAAAAAATGGCCAAAAATAACTTGACATTGAAAAAGGTTTACAAGGTATAACTTAGTTCCAAGAGATTTATGCCAACAAAGACATAAGTTTAGTTTTAGAACGATATGCCTTAAGAAATTCATAACCAGAGCTGGAATTATGTATCAATTTTATCATGAAAAAATAATTATTTATAATAAAAAGTACATTTTTAAATATATATATATATATATATATTTTTTTTAATCTTCTTAACCCCATTAAAATAGAAGAAATCAAGAAAACATTGTTTTGGATTCTTCCATTTTCTTCGCTAACACTCACATTATTTATCCTTTTAAACTCCGTTTGCACTCAATTTTTTCAAATCTTTGATAGTTAGAGTAATACTCTATCAAAAATATGATAAAGTGTTAAATAAAGTGAATTACAATTTTATTTTTTCCCATAAATTTTCATATTAATGTAGGGTATCCCAAGTTATCAATTTTTTGAATCAGATTTCATGATTCTAACACTTTTCTTTATTTAAAGGTCATCACTTATTACTTATAGAATTATGTTAACAATTCATAATAATTGTCTCATTAAAAGGATGTTTTTTAAAATTTAATTGATAAAATCTTACCTAAAAATAATAATTAAAAAAAGTATTTGAAAAATCATTTATAAAAAAGATATTAAGTAATAATTTACATCTAAAAATTTAGAAAAATAAATAAATACAGATAAAGTTTATTTAGAATTTAGGATTCTAATTAAAAGTTGGCTTTAAGCCTCGAATTATGTTGAGTCGCCCCTGTTCATAACCCAAAAGTTATGCCTTAGTTGCTACATAACTTATGGCTTAACTTAGTCTATACTTAAAACACTCCTAAAATCCCACATACCTCAGAATGATAGTCATCAATTTTTCATGTGAAAGAAATGACAAAAATTTCATGAATTCAAAATTGTCAAAGCAAAAACAAAAAGAAAAGTACTGGAAGGGAAACTGTCAACAAACTAAAAGTAGAGAAACAGAGAAATTTCCTCTTATCCATCCATACATCCCCTTTGAACTATGAATGAATGCGAGAATATTAGTGTTTATTTCCATTGACTATTTTCACTAATACAACTACTTATAGTACTGAAAATTGACACTCTTTTAAGTCTTCACCAAAAAAATACTCCATTTGCCTTGTCCATTCTTGGTTAAGAAACCCGCTTTGTTATAGTTATGGGAAGAAGTTGCAATCTTCTCTTTGTTCTTATGGTTTTCATTCTGCTCCATACTTCACTATCTAGTACTGTTCTCAATAATAGTACTGATGAAGCTGCTCTTCTTGCCTTCAAATCTCACATTTCTTATTTTGATCCTAACAATATCTTAACAACAAACTGGTCTTCTTCCAGACTAGTTTGCAGCTGGATTGGCATCACTTGCAGCTCCTAACACTATAGAGTTGCAGCTTTAGACATTTTTAACATGCAACTTTATGGTACCATTCCTCCACATCTTGAAACCTCTCATTTCTTGTTTCCATCATTATCGACAACAACAGTTTCCATGGAGAGTTTCCAAAAGAGCTGGCTTATTTGTAGAGGTTGAAACTGATCTCGGTCAGTAGAAATAACTTTACTGGTGCCATTCCAACATTTCTAAGTCTGTTACCAAACCTTCGCATTGTGCATCTTTAAAGCAACCAATATTTTCGGGGAAATCCCATCTTCCCTTTCTAATAAAACACAGCTGCAAGTGTTGGATATGCCCAAGAATTTCTCCAAGGATAGATCCCTCAAGAAATCGGTGATCTTCGTTACATGACTTTGTGTCATGAACCAGACCAACGTGATTGGCACCCACACTAACCCTCCGGTGGGAGAACCACTACTACAACTCAAACCAAGCAACTAAACCAAAACTAAGGCATTTAAGTACACGAAAGCAGGAAAACAATAAGGAAAGGAATAGAGTTCCCATAAGCTCTAACAAAAGTCTAACAATAATAAACTAACAATGCGGAAGTAATGCCTAGAACCTGAAAGTCAATGTACCAAAACATCTAACAATGAACTAAGTCTAAACAATAAGGGATACAACCCCAACTAATGTACTTAATAACTAATAGAACTGTCTAAGTCCGAAATGTGGACATAGACGAAAGGAGAACTCATGGCAGCCTAAAAGAATTGTCTCACCCTTGAATTTGAACGACGATCACTGATCTCCTAAGCGAGATCTGTCAGTAGCCGCTTGAAGATGCCTTGTACTCAACAAAAATAAGAGCAAGTGCATTATCAGTACACAACTGCAGTGTGCTGGTAGGATCACACGGCTATCCCACTAAGTGCAACATACATAAGTCATCACAACAATATAATCACATGCATATAATGAACATATACAATACTTAAGATACTAATTAGACTTTGCCCGAGGAGGGTGCAATATTTGTGGTATTCTGTGATGTTTTCGGAGTAGGCTATGGTCATGTGTTGATGCAAAAGGAGAAGGTCAAAGCTTATGCTTTTGTTCGTTTGAAGATCCATGAGAGGAACTACCCTACTGATTATTTAGATTTATCGATGGTTTTATTGTGTTGATGTTATGGCTTCATTATCACTATGGAGTTAATTATGAGATCATTGTAGCAGAAAGTATATTCTTACTAAGCAGAATTTTAATATGAGGAAGTATAGGTTATTGGATTTGTGGAAGGATTATGATATCACTATTCTTGATCAATCTAGGCAAGGAAAATGTTGTGATGAATGCCTTGAGTTAGAAGGTGCCTAGTATGGGTAGTTTGACCTTTCTTAAGGTAGAGGATAAACCCTTAGCCTTAAACATTCAATGCTTGTCCAATTAGTTTCTTATTAAAGCTCATTAGTTTGATGATGAGAAATTGAGAGTGATTTTGGAAAGAAGGCGACCACTCTTGATCCCGAGGGTGTTTTAAGGATTAGTGGTTATGTTTTTTATCCCATAGTTTGTGGTTGGATTAGATTGATCTTAGAAGAGGCTCATTGTTCAAGTTATTCTATTCACCTAATAGCAGCCAAGATGAATCATGGTTTTAAGAAGCATTATTTGTGGTGTGGGATGAAAAAGACATTGTGGAGTTTGTGGTAAGTTTTTGAATTGATAACAAGTGAAGTATGAGCATGAACGAACCAATGGTATCATGTAGAGGATGCCCATTCTCGAGTGGAAGTGGGAGCACATTACTATGGCCTTCTTGGTTGGTTTACCCTCAACTTTGGGAAAGTTTGATTCCATTTGGGTGATTGTGGTTAGGTTGACTAAATCAATGCATTTGTAATTGTTGAGGCAAATTAGAATACATAGAAGTTGACCAAGATCTACATTTGAGAGAGTGTTCAGTTGCATGGTGTGTCTATCTCCATTGTTTTTTTTTATAAAGGTAGGTAGTTTACCTTGAATTTGTAGAGTACTCTACACAGTGAGTTGGGTAATCATCTTGATTTTAGCATAAGTTCTAGAGATGACTATTAAGGTGCTTAGGACATATTTCAAGTATGAGTAATGAATTTTGGTGGTCATTAGGATAGTTTGAGATGATTATTCAGGTGCTTGAGGACATATTTCGAGCATGTGTAAGGGATTTTGGTGGTCATTGTGACCGGTTGTTGTCCCTTGAAGATTTTGCCTACAACAACAATTACCATTTCAATATTCACATTGTGCCTTTTGAGGATTTGTATACGAGAATGTTTAGATCCCTCGTGGGATGGTTTTATTTTGTCATGACCCAAAATACACCCTAGATGTGACATGGCGAATAGGATCCCGAGAGACCCTAACAAGCCACTTCACATAAGCATGACATAATAAAATACAATTTAAGAGATGTAATCAATATATGTCTCAAATCATGGGATGACATAAAAGATACCAACGAAGTACATATGAGAATATGCAGAAAACTACTAAATCTAATACAAGCCTTTCTAACATCATAAGAGTGGTTGAGACATAACCTTTACACCATGTATAAGTCTGAAACTAAAGACAATCAAATAAAAGAAACATAAATTGTCTTGTCCTCGAAGCATGAGTACTCACAATTCCAAAGTGCAGTAGAGAAATCCAAGCTAGCTACGAGCGGGAAGAGGATTATTGGACCTTATATTATGCGACAATATAGGCACAAATATGCATTATTATGATGAATGTACTATGTAACACCCTGGAAATTAGTAGGCTAAACTAGAGCTAAACGTGAGGGTTAACGTCAAGGAAGAAGGGCAAGGGCCAAGGGAGGGGGGCTAGGGAATCCTACCTTGGAGTAGGCACTGCCCCATCTACCACGCCTACCACCACAGCTTGTGGTCAAGACCACGACCCTTGGTGAGGCTCATGGTGGGCTAGGCTGTAGACTCCCCAAATCTGCTAAAAAATCAGCCTCTCTTAACGAGCCACTTCACGGATCATGGTGAAGACCACGACTCGTGGGAAGGCTTGTGGAGGGGAGTTGGTTGTGTGAGGGTGGAAAGGAAGTGGCAAGCCACTACCTCAAGGCCCACGAGAGGGACCACGGCTCGTGGCAAGCACCATGGCTAAAGGGACTTGTTTCCTAGCCACTTCCTCAAGTCCATGAAGGGGACCACGACTCGTGGTCATGAATACGGCTCGTCGGACCCCACGTGAGGCCTGGGTAGCCCACACAAAGTGAAGGGTGTTTTGAGTAATTCCAATTTTAATCCCACTTAAGTGAGGTCATTTTGCCTTAACTTAGGGTCACTATATAAGTCATTTTAACCCAAAATTTTACCCATTCAACTCATTATTTCCAAAACTTAAATCAAATCCCCAAAGTTCATCCCCTCTAAATATTCTCTCTCTAGAACTTGTAGAAGAAGAAGAAGAAGAAAGAAGTTGGAGCTAGGGTTCAAGAATCAAGGGTCTTCACATCAAATTCATTGGGATTTGTTATTAAGGTATGGTAGTCTTCATCCATGGAGCCCCTTCAATATCCCAATTTCAAAGATAGAAATCCCCATATATTAGGGTTTGATTCCAAAGTCATGGGTTCCTTTCAAAATCAATTCTAATGATTGAATTATCTTATATTAAGCATGTATTGATGATTTCCTATGGTTTTTTATGATGAATTCCCAAGAACCCATGAAATCCCCATATCTCTCAATTGTGATCTTGTGATGTGGGTCTTTGTTGATGAAAGAAGAATGTTATGAAATTATGCATGTAGTGATTGGTTTACTTTAATTATGATGATATCCATGTTTAATGTTCGAATTCTAGATGTGTTGATTGAAAGTGAACTGTGAACCTTGAAAGGGCAAGTATGTGAATTATGCATGTTCTTATGAAATATATGTATATGCTTTAAGAACACTTTGAGAGTGAAGTGTGCATGATTATGATGTAGTTGTTGTGTTGTTGAAAGGAAATTCTCATATAAACACTTATGCATGAATATGATATGATGTGAAAGGTTTTCTCACATAATGAAGATTCTAAGGTTGAAAGGCTTTCTCACCAAATCGAATCTAAGACTTCTATGTTGACATAGACGGTGAAAGGTTATTCTCACGCATGATCTAAGAGCTATATTATGAATTGAGCATGGATTGAGTGTCAAGACATTCTTCCATGAACATGAATTTAAGTCAAGACTTAATAAGTACTCCGTGGGAATTAATGCTTAGCACCGAGTGGATATTGTATATGAGATGGAAGCTTTTACACTAGTTGAGTTTGGTTTTTCAAATGGGATCCTTTTACACTAGTTAAGTCCGGGTTCCCAAAGTATATCTCATGAGATGTAGACCTTTTACGATAGTTGAGTCTGGGTTTCTAGAAGCAATCTCCTTATCCCATAAACTATGTTCCCCCATAGGTTATTTAGCTAGTGGATCCACCTAAGCTAAAAGTCTGGTTCTACCTTAGGCAAGTAGGACAACCCTTTTCGTTGTGGGTAACACCAGATTCCATGATAATCTCACATGGTCTCATGTCGGTTAAGGCTTATTCCCACAATAAGAACAAGAATATGAATTATGAACTATGGTTACTCAAGAAGCTTTTATATGAGTTCTCAAAGGTGTTAAAGGTGATGATGACTATGTTGGCTATGTTTATGACATTATGTTGTTCCACTATCTTTATGATGATGTTTATACTTGGTAAATTGCATACTCTCAAATTAAATGTCCCTTTTAGCATGTTTTCAATTTATGCATGACTATCATACTTAGTGCATTTTTGTACTAACGCCTACTTTTCCTACATTTTTCTCAATTGTAGGGTCCGGTTCTCAAGGTGATCATTCTAGTGGCTAGAGATTGGACTTGAGTGCCTTCCGAGCTTGGTGAGTCCTCATGATTCAAGGACGGCTTTTTCCTAGTCATAGTTTCGTTTCATGTATTTCCCTTTTTGGATATGTTGTATGAGCTAGGCCCTATTTCATTCAAACATTGTAATAGATGGCTATGTTGAGACTTAGTGTCTAGACTTCCGCTTTTCTTTTATGAAAATTTTAAACATTGAAATGTGTTTTACTCTTATTGTTATATTGCCTATGTTATGAAGTCTAAGTGGCTTGTATGGAGTCCTTCGGGGTTCTATACGCCATGTTATGTCTAGGGTGTACCCCTGGGTCATGACATACTAAGTATTGGTAAATGCATAAAAACATGGGCATGATAGTAGGAGGAACTTTAAAATATGCATGACCAAATAAAACGTAGTAAGATCCTTTAAAGAGAAACCATGAATCATAAACAAGGTCAATGCATACTTAAAATCATAAGGAAGATTTCATATAACCTTTGAAAAAAATATAGTTCATTTGTGGGATATTTACCGTTAACCGACAATAAGACCATGTGAGTTATAACATGGAATACAACATGATCCTCACATGGAAAGGGGAATCTAATTGTCAAGGTAGAATTCTGTATCATTCACATTGCTAAGGTGGATCCACTAGTTAGGTCATTTAAGACAATCCTACATGGGCATGTAGTTTGGGACAAGAGAATTGCTAGTACAGACAAAACCTCTACTAACAGTAGGGCCTCCATTCCAATGTCCTATTGGTGGTAAGTAAATTCCAATGAAAAAGACATAATTATAATAATAGAAAAATACTTGGAAAGACACAATTTAGACTACTAATCTAATCAATAAGTCATAATAGCATAACTCCTTTTAAAACCATGATTTCATAAACTTTCATATTAGACACTTGCCGTTTTAAGCATCTAAATCATGATTTCATTTATATCTAAGTAAACCTTTCACAAATCTTAGATACTTGTTGTCACTCCCCGAGCCTACACCCTGGGCGTGGCTGGCACTAAAGAACCATCGATGGTCCCCAAGCGAACCCTTGGCCTGGCTCAATACTCAGTGGAAAACTTACTCAACAACATAGGAACCTCAAATGCAAAAATTAACTCAATTATCTCAAAATAAATAACTCAGAATATTTTAAGATGTTCAACTAGCCATAGGAAGGCAACTCAAGTCTTAAAACATTAACAAGGAAATGGAAAAGACTCCTCAAAATACTACTGTCTATGAAGCCTCTAAATACTATGATGGAAGTCGATACAAAACCCACGACGTCCTAAAAAACAAAACAAAAATATGAAGCGCTCCGGAAAACAATGAGGCTCACCAAAGCTACCCGGAATGAGATGGGATCAACAAAGTGCCAGTTGATGATCATGGATACATGTATCTGCATCATGAAACGATGTAGGTCAAATGGTGTCAGTGCATTGAATGTACGAGCATGTAAGGGGAACACTAAAACATAATATATAGCTCAAATGGATAGAAAGGAAGACATACTCACCTCAACTCAAGAATACTCAACTCAACTCAATATGAATGCAACAATAAAATATGCAAGATGTATAAAGCTTTTAAAACAGTAGATAGTAACTCAATGTATGTAAAATATACAATAATAAACTCTTTACTCTTATTTGAGAGATTCTCTAACTGACAACCATCACTATGAGCTACGTGACGATACAACGTCTTGTCCATACTGCCAGAACTGTCCTATACCTTGCCGGAGTATAAGACATCCTCAACTAAGTGGATCCACTAATCTATGCTTAAAAATCAATAAGTAATCATCTAAAAAAGTATGACCCTTTACCTATGTTGGCATACATGGTTTATGATTTTGAGTTGTCTGAACTCATCCCTATATCAGTGCTCAATACTACTCCCAATAATGTAACTCATGTTCATATGTTTAAAAACATAACTCTTCCTCAATTGATATAATTACCCAAAGATTTCTCTTAAAAGAGATAATACTGAAAACCCCTCATAAACTCATTTAGAAATCAGTGTTTATCTCATTTTAAAAGTACTACACTTGGGAATACTTAGTTCCCTTATACTAATTTTGAAATACGAAACTCAACTCTCCTCATTCTCATACTCATTTACTCAAGTCTCAAAATAATTTATAAATGATTGCAAAAAACTTCTCGAAATGACTCAAAAGGACTTTCTCGAACTTTCCTATTGACTTTACCATGAATTTGGAATGAATTTATGAGCTATGATTAAAATGTAGGATCTCTCAATGATTTAGGAAGGTTTAGATAATTGGTAATATGAAATGAGTAAAGATACAAATTGGAGAAGAATGGCGCAATGCGGAGGATGACTTAAATTTTTGGCTGCGATTTTTTTTTGAGACACAGGACTCCATATCCTCTCCACGATGCGGAAAGGGGGGTGACTATCTTGAAGCTAAAATTTTAAAGCTTCTCCACGACGCGAACCTGGGCGTATATTTTTGCCCGATCTTTTCTTCCTCTCACAAACTCATTTCATATCATACCCAATGCAATTCCATTGCTCAAATTCCCAAATTTTCATAACCTAAAACGTTTTAAATGAGACTAACACAAAAATCTACCAAGAGACTCAACTCATTCGCAAAAACCTCATATCAAGAACTCAATGACCGCCATTATCAATCGAACTCAAGAAATACTCAAGAACTCTATAATCAATCCTCAAAAATGAATTTATGGGTACAAGTTTAGATGATTGGGGTGAGGGTGAATAAACCCAACACTATGAAAGCTTACATACCTCGAAAGAACTAAGTTCTTGGAGGAATTCTTCAACGCGCAAAATCTTGAACGTTCTTCTTTTTCTCCTTTTGAACTTCTCTTTAAAAAAACCTAAGCTCTTCTGGAATGACTAAAATTGATTTCAATCGGTTAAGACCCCTTAAAGGGTGAAAAAAAATGGGCTAGGCTAGTGGGGTAAGGAAAAGACCAGAATACCCCTCCTTAAAACGGATGAATTGCCTTAGCTAGACAGGCTGCACTCAAATGAGCATATCTCTTTCATACGAACTCAGAATTTAGCAAACTCGGCGGCATTGAAAAGAGGACTCAACGACCTTCGATTTGATATCTCATGAGACGCCTAACTCATCATGTGCTGAAAGTTATGGTCGTTTGAAGTTGACCCAAAACCCAAAGTTGAGTAACTTTTACCAATCTCAATTTAGCATTTTCTAATTTAGTTCTTTCCAATTTTAGCTCGTTTTTCACGACCCAGGGGTACACCCTATATGTAACATGGCGTATAGGACCCCGAGAGTCCCTATACATGCCTCCTAGCATTCATAACATAAGAAATAGAACATAAGATATAAAACAACATTTCAAGTCCAAAGTTTTATGAAGGAAAAGCGGAAGTCTAAACACTTGTCTCAATAGTCATCTAATACAATAGAATGTAATTGGGCCTAGACCATACATCATATACAAAATTGAAAGTAAGAAAAAACTAATAACAATAAAAGTCCGCACTCGAATGCATGAGAACTCACCAAAGCTCGGAAATCTCAAAATGTCAACCTCTCGCCATGGAACTTAGAACCCTGACACTCGGATCCTACATTTGGGGAAATGTAGGCAAGAGTATGCGTTAGTACAAAACAATGTACCAAGTATGATAGCCATGCATAAAACATTCAAAACATGCTGAAATCAGACATTTTCATGAGTAAGCAATGATCAAGCTAAAACATGCATCTTGAGAGTTAGAAATCATAAGTCATAAAATCATGATAAAAGAAAGTGAACATCATCTTAAAACATACTTACAATACTTCCTTGAAGTAAACTTGGTTCATCATAACTTGGCTTAATTGTGGGAAGAAGCCTTAGCCGACATATAAGACCATGCGAGCTATCAACATTGAATCTGGTGTCTACCCCACACCAAAAATGGGTGTCCTACTTGGCAAGGAAATGACCATGAACTTCTAGCAATTGTGGATCCACTAGCTAATGTCTTTCTACACAATCCTATGGGGGCACATAGGTATGTGACTTGGGTAATTTCCACTTGTCCACTCGGTGCTAAGCTTAACTTCCATGGAATAGTTCTTAATCCTATTCATCATAGCTCATAAAGGAACATGGGTAATCGCCTCTTGTGCTTGAAGGAACATGGTTAATCGCTTCTTGTCCTTACATCACATGACGTGGGTAATCTCCTCTTGTCATTCAATGGAGAGCATGGGTAGTTGCCTATTGCCTCGACGTTAACATAATTCCTTAATCATTGGTTCATTTTAGGTGAGAATAGCCATTCAACCTTAGGAACCCTTATTATATATGTGAGAATACCTTTCACAATCATGCATATATATGTATATGAGAAAATCCTTTCAACAACAAAACTACAACAACATCATTATTGATATTTCACTCTCAGAGCATCCTTAAAACATATACATAATTCTCATAAGAGCATGCTAACTTTCATAATTCACCTTTCAAGGTTCCAAACCAATTTTAATGCATCAACATCTAGACATCATGGGTTAGATACGGGCTCATAGAAACTAATCATAAAATCATATAATTCCATCAATTCATGCTTGATTTCATAAAAATCTTCTTTCATAATCCAAACCCACATTATATCATCATAATTGGAAAACATGGGATTTACATGGGTTCATAGGGGATCCTCATAAAAACCATAGTATTTCATCAATTCATGCATAAGAGATCATAATTCAATCATTTAAATTATCATTGAAGAGAACCCATGTCAATTGAAAAAAACCGTAACTCAATTGGGTATTTCTAACTTTGAGAATAGGAGAATTTGGGAACTCCATGGTTTGAAGGAATCCATGGATGAAAACTATTATACCTCAATGCCAAAAGCTTGCATTCAATGGTGAAAATGGAGACTTGCCTTGAAACCCTAGATTGAACCCTTCTTCTTCTTCTTCTTCAAGTTTCTGGAGAGAAAAATATTTGGGAGAGGAAGAACTTGGTCTTCTTTTGGAATTTTAGAAGAAAGACTTGAATGGGTTGAATTTGGGGTTAAAATAAATTATATAGGGGTCCTAGGCATGGGTAAAACGACATAGTATCAATATAAAATAATTAGGAAAAGACCCAACTGCCCCTAAACTTACATCTGACAAAACCCCCACATGCCACCTCTCATGAGCCGTCAAGGATCACATGGGCAGTGGTGTCCGCCGTGGTCCTTGACCAGTGGCTTGAAAAAACACCTCAAGACCCTCCCCCACTCCTTCACGACCCACTCCATGAGCTATGAAGGCTCTCATGAGCCGTCAAGTGGCTCGTGTGGAGGGTCACCCTTAAGGCAACTACTGCTCCCCTTTCACAAGCTTCACCACTTTCCATGGTGCTCACCACGAGCCGTCTAGGTGCTCGTGGTAGGGGATCCATCTTTGTCTAGGCACACTGAGCCTTAACGAACAACACCACGCTTCGTGGTGCCATTCACGACTCGTCTGGGAGTTCGTGAAGGGTACCCAGGCTCAGTCTTTGGCTTGTGACCTCTCACTTGGTCCCTTGCATAGCCTACTAGATTCCGAGGTGTTACATAATCTGCTCCCTTGGGAATATTCATCCTCGAATGGGATTCTAGACATCATATGAAGGAAAAGAACTCAAAACTAGCAGCCCATCATGCATGCAATCACATAAATGTACATATTCGAGGAGGAAACATCAACTCCAAGCTAAAACATACTCACAACATTATGTCATATAGTCTTTATGCAATTCACACTCAAATGTACATAAACATGTAGGATTCAATCAAGTTGACTCATTTTCTCAAAAATTAAGCTTTTCATGAACATGCATAAATAAGGAAATCAAGGGAATATCTAAAACACATGACATCAAAAGAGTAAATCATGAGGAACTCAATACCTCAAGCTAGAGTAGGAGTAGAAGGAAAGAGATGAGGATATCGGGACATTATATCGGCCTCGGCCTCCCAAGTAGCACCTTCAACTAACTGATTCCTCCACAACACTTTCACGGAAGCAACTTCTTTGTTTCTCAACTTCTTGACTTGCCGGTTTAAAATCTCAACCGGAACTTCTTTATAAGAAAGATTCTCCTTAACTCCCAAACCTTCTAAAGGAACTATAGATATCGGATCTCCAACACATTTATTTAACATAGAGACGTGGAAACCGGATGCACCGATTCCAACTCAATAGGCAAATCTAGTTCATAATCAACCTTACCAACATGCCTCAAAATTTGATATGAGCTTACATAACGGGGACTAAGCTTATCTTTCTTACCAAACCTCATTACACCCTTCATGAGTGAAATTTTCAAGTAAACCCAATCATGAATATCAAACTCAAAATATCTTCATCTAACATCGGCATATGACTTTTGTTGACTTTGAGTCACTTTCAACCTTTCTCTAATAAGTCGAACCTTCTACATTGCCTCATGTACCAACTTGGGACCTATTAGGGCCACCCCTCCCACCTCAAATCAACCTATAGGATATCTACACCTCCTACCATATAATGCCTCAAATGGAGCCATACCAATACTTGAGTGATAACTATTGTTATAGGAAAACTCAATCAAAGGCAAATGATCATCCCAATACACTTGAAGTCAATCACACAAGCTCTTAACATATCTTCCAAAGTTTTGATAGTACGCTCCGCTTGCCCATCGGTTTGAGGATAAAAAGCCTTACTAAGCTTAACATGAGTACCAAGACCCTTTTGGAAGGATTTCCAAAACTAAGAAGTGAATTGAGTACCACGATCGGAGATAATGGATAAAGGCACTCCATGCAACTTTAACATTTCCCTCAAATATAACTTAGCATAATCTTCCACCGAATAAGAAACCTTGACGAGGATGAAACAAGCCGATTTCATCACTTGATCTACTATAACCCAAATCAAGTCGTGTTGTCGCTAGGTGCGAGCCAAACCAACAATAAAGTCAATATTTAAATTGCCGGGTGCAAATGATAATATCTTGGGATAAACCTCTCGGTTTTTGATATTCAACTTTCACTTGTTGACAATTAGGGCATTTAGCCACAAACTCCGCAATATCCTTATTCATCCCATTCCACCAATAGATCTCCCGCAAACCACGGTACATCATGGTGGCTCCTGAGTGAATGAAATACCGAGAACTATGGACTTCTGACAAGATTTGTTCCCTCAAGTCATCAACCTTAGGAACACAGAAACGACCTTGATATCTAAGTACTCCATCTCCCCCTTGGGAGAAAGCCTCTATAGACTTTTAAGCACCGCTTCCTTCAATTCAACCAAAGTCGGATCAAGACCTTGCTTGACATTCACATTCAACCACAAAAGATAATTCTAACCCATTGTGAACCAGAACACCACCCTTGGTAGAGTCCACTAACTGAACACCTAACCAGGCCAACCTATGAACATCTCGAACCAACTCATTTTTAGCACCTTCAATGTGAGCAACACTACTCATAGATAACCTACTAAGAGCATCCGCCACCACATTCACCTTACTGGGGTGATAGAGATTAATCATGTCATAATCCTTCAATAACTCTAGCCACCTCCTTTGGACAAGATTTAGATCCTTTTGGTTAAACACATATTGCAAAATCTTGTGGTCGGTAAAAACATCAACATGAAATCCCTACAAATAATGCCTCCAAATCTTTAAGGCAAATACAACCGCCGCTAGTTCAAGATCATGGGTTGGATAATTCTCTTCATGAATCTTAAGTTTCATTGAAGCATAGGCAATGACTTTCCCCTTTTGCATAAGTACACATCCTAGCCAAATTCTCGAGGCATCTCAATAAACCACAAAACCATCTATCCATTCTGGTAAAGTCAACAATGGAGCAGAAGTAAGTCTATCCTTCAATTCTTCAAAACTCTTTTCACAAGCTTCAGACCATATAAACTTATCTTTCATTTGAGTCAATACTGTCAATGGAGAAGTAATTGATGAAAATCCTTCAACAAATCTTCTAAAGTAACCGGCTAATCCAAGAAAATTTTAATATTCGAAGGGGACAGAGGTCTAGGCCAACTCTTGATCTCATCCGTCTTCTTAGGATCTACCTCAACACCCTTACTAGAAATTATGTGTCCAAGAAAATCCACGGACCTTAGCCAAAACTCAAATTTGCTAAACTTTCCAAAGAGTTGTTGGTCCTTGAGAATTTGCAACACAATCCTCAAATGGTTGATGTGGTCATCTTTGCTTCTCGAATAAATCAATAAAACAATCACAAACATATCAAGGTATCGTCTAAACACCCTATTTACCAAATCCATAAAAGCGGCTGGACCATTAGTCAAACCAAAAGACATCACCAAAAACTCAAAATGACCATATCGGTCTCTAGAAGACATTTTTGGAATATCATTTTCCTTCACCTTCAATTGGATAACCCCCCCAAAGATCAATCTTAGAAAAGTAACTTGATCCTTAAAGTTGGTCAAGCAAATCATCTATCCTTGGAAGATGATACTTATTCTTAACTGTAACCTTATTCAACTGATGGTAGTCTATACACATTCAGAGAGAACTATCCTTCTTTCTAACAAACAAGACTGGAGCACCCTATGGAGATATACTTGGTCGGATGAAACCCTTATCCAATATATCTTTCAGTTACTCTTTCAATTCCTTAAGTTCTGTTGGGGCCATTTGGTAACGAGGAATTGAAATAAGTTACATATCTGGGAGGAGGTCAATACCAAAGTTTATTTACTTTTTGGGAGGAATACCAGGTAAATAATCTAGGAATACTTCCGGAAACTCATTAAAAACGGGGACCGACTCAAGAGTAGGGGTTTTGGAATCCACATCCCTCACCCTAACTAGATGGTATATGCAATCCTTAGCAATCATATTTCTAGCTTTAAGACAAGAGAAAAACTGACCCTTAGGCATAGAATTTCCCCATTTCCACTCTAAGACAGGCTCATCTGGGAACTGAAACTTGACTACACGAGTTCTATAATCAATAGAAGCATAACAAGAATGCAGCCAATCCATACCACAGATAACATCAAAATCTTGCATATCAAGATCTACTAAATCAACAAGAATAACTCTATGGGACAAGGAAACAAGACATTTTCTATAGACCCTCTTAGCCACAACAGAGTCACCAACAATGGTAGAGATAGAAAATGGATCTAACAACACATTCGGAAGGACATCAAACCCCATAACAACATATGGTGTCACAAAAGACAAGGTAGCACCGGGATCAAGTAAAGCATTAAATCAAGTTGGAAGACTTTTAACATACCGGTAACCACATCGGGAGAACCTTCTTGCTCACAACGAGTCTAAAGTGCATAAAACCTATTTTGTTCCTGACCTCCACTAGGACCGGATGAAGGATTAGGTTGAATCCTTCGATGATTATCCCCTTCATTCTTAGCAACCAAAGGATAATATCTTATCTTGTGGTCCATCTTAGCTTACCACAATCAAAACAAGCATTGTAACCCGCTAGATATTTACCCTCATGCTTCCTTCCACACTTAGCACAATTAGGAAACAAAGACCCACAAACATTTCCTCCTTGAGGCTTAGGGTTAGAAACCTATCTTTGTTGAACTTAGAAGGAGTATTAGAGGAACCTTGAGAGGAAAACCTTTTTTGGAACGTAGAACAGTCATGTCCATCAGACCTTGAACGTGAGAAATTGCCATCACTGGTCTTAGCCCTCTTTGTCTCCCTAGACCTTTCCTTAAGTATCTCCTCTTCAATATGTTGAGCGTGAACCATAAGATGTGAAATATCTATGTCATTAACAAGCATGACAATACGACATTCTTTAACCACCATTTCAGACACACCCAAAACGAACTTGCTCATCTTTGCCCTAGGATCGGCAACCATTATAGGAGCATATCTAGATAATTGTGTGAACTTCAAAGCATATTATTTCAGACTCATGCTTCCTTGATAAAGTTTGATGAATTTAAGCACTTTTTCCTCCCTCATCTCAAGGGGAAAGAACCTATCAAGGAAAGCAACTTTGAACTTTTTCCAATCAAGAGGACCCGCATCTTCCGGTCTCCCTTCTTTCCATTGGTTGAACCAAATTTGAGCAACACCCTTAAGTTGATAAGCGGCTAACTCCGCCTTTTCCACCAGTGTCACTCCCATAATCATCAATACCTTGTAAACCTTATCAATGAACTCTTAAGGATCTTCCTCAACCTTAGAACCATGAAACTCTGGAGGATTCATTCTAGTGAAGTCCCTCACCTTAGCTACCACCGTACCCACATTGGGGTTAATGGGAACCACAACCTCCCTATTGGCTTGGGCCGTCATGGCTTGTAACTCCGCCTTTTCCACCAGTGTCACTCCCATAATCATCAATACCTTGTAAACCTTATCAATGAACTCTTAAGGATCTTCCTCAACCTTAGAACCATGAAACTCTGGAGGATTCATTCTAGTGAAGTCCCTCACCTTAGCTACCACCGTACCCACATTGGGGTTAATGGGAACCACAACCTCCCTATTGGCTTGGGCCGTCATGGCTTGAACCAATACTTGAAATGCAGCACTAAACTCCGTATTAGACACTTGCTCGGCCAAAGGGTCAACTGGAGCTTGAGGAGAAGCTTCTTGATTTGCTTCTCTCTCATATTCCTTCTAGCATAAGATTTTTGAGTAGCCATATCTTGTAGAGCATCGGGTAAGGATTAAGAGAGAGACCTTATAGAGTTAAACTCTATCACACGACTTTAGAGTAATGAAAGAAGTAGAGTTTTCTAATCATCTTGTAGCCTCCCATTCATAAGTATGGTACGTTTCATACTCATAAACAAGACTCTACGCGATGTGGCTTATGAGACATCCTAGGACTATTCTAAACCTTGTGCTCTGATTACCAAGTTTTTCATGACCCAGGGGTACACTGTAGATGTAACATGGCATATAGGACCCAAGAGTCCCCATACAATCCCCTTAGAATTCATAACATAAGAAATTGAACATAAGAGATAAAACAACATTTCAAGTCTAAAGTTTCATAAAAGCAAAGCGGAAGTCTAAACACTTGTCTCAATAGCCATAAAATACAATAGAATGAAATTGGGCCTAGCCCATATATCATGTCCAAAACTAAAAGTAAGAAAGAACTGAAATCAATAAAAGTCTGTCCTCGAATGCATGTGGACTCAGCAAAGCTCAGAAATCTTGAAATATCAACCTCTAGCCATGGAACTGAGAACCCTGATAGTCGGACCCTACATTTGGGGAAATGTAGGAAAGAGTATGTGTTAGTACAAAACAATGTACCAAGTATAATAGTCGTGCATAAAACATTGAAAACATGCTTAAATTAGACATTTTCATGAGTAAGGAATGATCAAGCTAAAGCATGCATCTTGAGAGTTAGAAATCATAAGTCATTAAACCATGATCAATGCATGTGAACATCATTTTCAAACATACTCATGATACTTCCTTGAAGTAACCTTGGTTCAACATAACTTTGCTTAGTCGTGGGAAGAAGCCTTAACCGACATATAAGACCATGCGAGCTATATTCATGGAATATGGTGTCTACCCCACACCGAAAATGGGTGTCCTACTTGCCAAGGAAAGGACCATGAACTTCTAGCTATTGTAGATCCACTAGCTAATGTCTTTCTACACAATCCTCTGGGGCATATATGTACGGGAATTAGGTAATTTCCACTTGTCCACTCGGTGCTAAGCTTAACTTCCACGAAATATTTCTTAATCCTATTCATCATAGCTCATATGGGTAATTGCCTCTTGTCCTTGAAAGAACATGGGTAATCTCCTCTTGTCCTTATATCACATGACGTGGGTAATCGCCTCTTGTCATTTAATGGGGAGCATAGGTAGTCGCCTCTTGCAGCAACATTGACATAATTCCTTAATCATTGGTTCATTTTAGGTGAGAGTAGCCTTTCAATTTTAGAAACCCTTATTATGTGAGAATACCTTTCACAATCATGCATAGATGTGTATATGAGAAAATCCTTTCAACAACACAACAACAACAACATCATCATTGATACTTCACTCTCAAAGCATCCTTAAAACATATACATAATTCTCATAAGATCATGCTAACTTTCATAATTCACCTTTCATGGTTCCTAACCCATTTTCATACATCAACATCTAGAAATCATTGGTTAGATATGGGATAATATAAATTCATCATAAAATCATATAATTCTATCAATTTATGCTTGATTTCATAAAAATCTTCATTCATAATCCAAACCCACATTAAAACAACAAGCAAAAAAGGAAGTACAACAATTAGAAGAAGTAAAAAATACTAAAATAATAGAGCTAGAAAAAGAGCTAGCAATATTAAAAGAAATGTATGAAATTAAACAAAGAGAAAAAGAACAAAAAACAAAATTAGCAAATGAGATAATTAAATTTAAAGAAAAATTACAATTAGAAGATGAATTTGAAGAAAAAGAAGAAAATAACCAAGATAATCTACCTGAAATAAGAATTGATGAAATAAACGACGATGATCTAGAACAACATTCGGAAACAAGCGAAACATATACGGAAATTTTAGCAAATA
>NW_006238954.1:2420147-2424781 GCF_000226075.1 Solanum tuberosum
AGGTTCAAAACCCACTTTCAATCATCAATGCTTAGAAAACATGAGTTAGATATGGATTTCATCATAAATTCATGTGATTCCATCACTTCATGCTTGATTTCATAAAACTCCTCTTTCATAAGCAAAGACCCACATCATATCATCATAATTGGAAAACATGGGATTTAAATTAGAAAGCATGGGATCATTATAAAAACCATAGTATTTCATCAATTCATGCATAAGAGATCATAATTCAATCATTCAACATTGAAGAGAACCCATGGCAATTGAAGAAAACCCTAACTCAATTGGGGATTTCTAACTTTGAAAATAGGAGAATTTGGGACTCCGTGAATGGAAGGAATCCATGGATGAAAACTATTATACCTCAATACCAAAAGCTTGCCTTCAATGGTGGAACTGGAGGCTTGCCTCGAAACCCTAGATAGAACCATACTTCTTCTTCTTCTTCTTCAAGTTTCTAGAGAGAGAAATATTTGGGAGAGGAAGAACTTGGTCTTCTTTTGGACTTTTAGAAGAATGACTTGAATGGGTTGAATTTGGGATTAAAATCACTTATATAGGGGTCCCAGGCATGGGTAAAATGAGATAGTATCAATATAAAATAATTAGAAAAAGACCCAACTGCCCCTAAACTTACAACTGACTAAACCCCCACACGCCACCCCTCACGAGCTGTCAAGGATCACACGGGCCATGGTGGAAGTCGTGATCCTTGACCACTGGCTTGGAAAAACACCCCAAGACCCCCTTCTTTCACGACCCACTCCACGAGCAAATGGCTCGTGTGGAGGGTTACCCTTAAGGCAGTTACTGCCTCCCCTTTCACGGGATTCACCACGTGATGTGGTGCTCACCACAATTCATTTAGGTGCTCATGGGAGGGGAAATCTCTTTGTCTAGGCACACTGAGCCTTCACGAGCCACACCACACCTTGTGGTTCCCTTCACGGCTCGTCTGGGTCTTTGTGAAGGGTTGCCAGGCTCAGTCTTTGGCTTGTGACTTCTCACTTGGTCCCTTGCGTAGCCTACTAGATTCTGAGGTGTTACATCTTTCTAAGAACGAGGTGTTACAATATCTTCCCCTTGGGAACATTCCTCCTGGAATGAGATCACTCTAAATAGAACTAAGGGTGGAAACATCTAACACCCAACATGCAATTCACATAACTTAGCATATCAACTTAAAGAGTTTGTACCTTAGTTTGGAATTTCTCTGCAAGCAACGAGATTTAGGTATCTCTTCTTCATATTCTCCTTAGCCTCCCAAGTAGCTTCCTCAACAAATGGATTCCTCTATAAGACCTTGACTGCTACTACCTCCTTGGTTCTCAACTTGCCAACTTGGCGATCCAGAATTTGAATGGTTCTATTCATAAGAGAGGCTATCCTTGATACCAATATTATCAGTAGGTATAATAAGTGAAGGATCGCCCATACACTTCTTCAACATAGAAATGTGGAATACCGGATGGACTGCTGCTAACTCTGACGGTAGCTCCAACTCATAAGCTACATTGTCAATCCTTTTGGATATCCTGAAAGGACCAATATATCGGGGACTGAGTTCCCCTTTTTTTCCAAATCTCATAATATCCATAGGTCCAGTCTTAGAAAATCGACAACCAGATAGGGCTTCACTAAAACAAGCATCACATTTTACTTTGAATTCGAAAGAAGGCAAACCTGGTTGTGTTGGAAAAAAAGACTCGTAGACCTTTAATTTGATGGGTGATGGCCCACCTAATTCACTATATGTTGAGAGATATGATCCTTTGAAGTTGATCTAAATAGAATCTTATAACAAAACTTAATCGGTAAGGAAACTTTCAACTTAACTTTGAGCTAGGAGATTCTAGTGACCTTAATTCATATCCAAAACCTTTCCCATGCTAAAGAATTGACCGTAACGCCTAAGAACAATTTAAGAATCACCCTATAAAACCTTACATATATGTGTGTGTGTGTGTGTAATGAGAATATGCTCAAATAATTTTTTTAAAAAAAATCCAATTAACCTAAGTAGTGACTGCTACCGATACTTAATAAGCTTTGGAATCAACAATCAATCAAGAACAAATATTATAAAGTTAAAAAATACTTCACAATCAGCTCATTGATAATTTGTTCATCAACAACCTCTATGATTCCCTTTCTTATCAAGCTTTACAAATTTGATGGATTAATAAGAAACAACCCTAAAAAAATTGCAACTAGCCGTCGACAAAAAAATAAAAAATCAATTACATGTGCAGAAGTTCTTACTGCCATTTATTAATTAAAAAAAATCTATGGAAATTTAACTTTTCTTTTAACTGATGAAAAAAATTCAATTAGGGTTTCATTAATTTAAATATAAAGGACTTCTAATAATCATTAGGACAAGTGTTTACTGTTGCTATCCATTTTCTTGTGAAAGTGAAAAACTACCACCAACACGTTTTGCCCTCTTGATCATCTCACAATTAACTTCATATGCACTTTAGCCAACGAATAAAAACACTTCAAATTTCATCTGATTCATTATTTTTGCGATATTGTTTTTTACCAACTATGAATTTTACATACAATTGCACATACATATATTTTAGGTTATCTATAAAGATTTAAGTATGAATCTGATACCAATTATTGGAAAATTATATGCACAACGGAAGCTTACCAAAATCATACTTCTTACATGAATAAAAGACAATACATACGTTTATGCTAGAACACATGCAATCATGCTAGAGTACATACACTTTCTGAAATTTAATTCAAGGATTACATCTTAAAGCGTGAGCAAAAACCTTCACGCGAATCCACAATCTATTCCACAAACTGGATGCCAGTTTTGTGGTCTTCTATAGTAATCTCAAGTTCACTTCCGAACTCTTTCAATACTTGGATGGGCAAGTATCATATAAAAAACTTATTCTCATTCAAGGGTTAGAAGATACCTATTTATAGAGATTTCTTCCTAGTCCAATGAGGAGAGGAAACACACGGTCTTTTAGAATAGAAAAAGGAGTACTTCTCCTTTCCTTATAATAGAAAAAGACATGTACTTCTCCCTGTCCTTAGAATAGAAAAAGAAACTTACGATAACTCTCAAATCATCCTCCAAAACAAATTAAAAGAGTAAGTGTCGTAGTCAGTAAATAACCCAACGAAGAGTCGGGGTCAAATTCCACAAGCAAAGGTATATCGCAAAGAATTCCTTATCAAGAAATTTAAACTTTAAATTATCTCATTTTAATTGTTAGAACAATTAGGTGGATGATACCACCAACTTAATATAAAGTTTTGATTATCAATTATCAAAATTAAACTAAAATCAGAATGAAATCAAGAGTTAACAAGAAATCTAAGGGTGCGGGAATTGGAAATTGATGTAACATAAGGGTTATTGTGTTGCTCTATAGTGATGAACATTCATGAATAGGCTAAGTCATCATCATTAACGTTAATAATCTTTCTATTTCAAAGCATCTATGCTGAGAATCTTCTTTTTGTCTCATATGTATGCCGTGTCTAAACCAATACCTTACTTTACTCTCCTTTTCAAGAATAAGACAAATAGATCCGACCCATAACCTATTTTTCAAGAAAGCCATAAACATCAAACCTAAACTACTAGTATTGAACTAATTACCCACTCCAATTAATCTCTTTCGATTCTTAACCGAAGATCGGAAGTAGGAATTAAGTTTGCAACCTTAATCAATAAGTCAACCCCATGATAATTATACCAAATTCATGCATGAACAATAACAAAAACAGAGCATAGCACAATACCCACTACATTAAATCAACACAAACCCCATTTGAGCACCCCTAGATCCTGGGGTTTTAGCCACCCATCACAAAAAGTAAAGAAAGTATACCTTTCATGAAAGCTGCCATGAGTAACTTGCAATCAAGTCATTAAGAGTAAACCCATTTGTAAATCAAATTCAACTTATCAAATTCAAACTTCAAATTATAAAACCCTAAGAACTAGAAAAGTATTCTTCTCCAAGGTAAAATGTTCTACTCACTATTCTAAACTCTCCAAGACCTTCCAGAGCTCTAGTCTCAATTCCCCTTTACAAATTGTATCATTTGAGCTATTTATACTTTCCAAAAATTTGGCCCAAAGTTGTCACGCCCCGAGCTACCCCCAAGACGCGGACACGGGACCTAGGACCACAAGTGATCCCAAGCTAACCCTGCTGGCATGATCATGAGCATACTAAAGATAATAAACTGATGCGGAAGCTAAATCATAAATAAATCTGAAAAGATGGGGGATACCCATATACTATAACTGAATATATCAAATCTGAGAGTTTAATACAAAAGAAATATATTAACTCAATACTAAGCTGAATCTATCTATGTCTGAAATAAGCCTCTAAACTGACTAGAAATGTTGGAACATGCCCCAACTAGATCTATCAAAACTGAAACTAAAGACTAAAAGCGATAAAGATAAACATGTCACTAGTCCTCGAAGAATGAGGACTCACCACTGATGCTGCTGAACTGAAGATCGGGAATCGATCTAAGCGTGATCTGGATACTGAGAACCTGAACCTACATCACGAGAAAATGTAGCGCACGTATGCGTCAGTACTTGAAAGGTACTGAGCATGCAGGATAGAGTA
>NW_006238954.1:2425446-2468396 GCF_000226075.1 Solanum tuberosum
GAGGTTGGAACTGATGGAACCTTGCTGCGTTCTTGAACTAGGGTTCTTGACCTCTTTTCTCCTCTTAGCGTTCTAATTCTTCTAAGTTTGATTAATGATTTGACTTAGGTAAGTTCTAGTTATGTTTCTAGATTTAAACTGATTAAAATCTCATGATTTAGGGTTTAAACGACGTATCTTAGGGGTTAAATGAAATAGGAAAAGACCAAAAGACCCCTGAATTAACTGCTGTCGGAGTGATCGACGATTTGGACTGACGGGCCGTCAATCAATCGACGGACCGTCGATTGGGTCCGTAGGTCGAGTCTGCCCGACAGGGCTTCACTAAAACGAGCATAACTTTTTACTCGGAGGTCAGAATTTAGCAAACTCGGTGGAGTTGGGAAGATAATTCAATTATCTATCATACCATAGGTAATGGGACACACTTTTTCTTTTGTGCTAAAAGTTATGACCATCTGAAGTTGACCAATCAATAATCTTCATCTAACTGACTGTTGACCCTCAGCTACGGTCAGACCTACGGACCGTGGATCGAATGACGGTCCGTGCTGGTCGACCGTAGTTCATGTCAGAGGCTGGGTAGGGGAAGTCTCGATCCACGGACACAGACCACGGACCGTGGTCTGATCTACGGACCGTGGGTCTGTCCGTGAGTCGGGACTTAGCAATTTTCTAAGCTGGGTCTGGGAGGGGTTGCAGTGGTGAACCACGGACCACCAGCACGGGCCGTGGTCTGACCTACGGTCCGTGGATGGCAACCGTGGGTTGCACCTGCAACTTCTCAAAATCTGCATTTTTGGCCTGTTTCGAATACGGGGTGTTACAAAAGTTCCACTTTATAACTAGTTTGGCGACATTATTTGGGTTCACCCAGCCTGATCAGTAACTCACTCTTCACTCCTTAGCTCGCCTTGTGATGCTCTAGGATTTAGGTGTTTGAATCTCAGTTGGTGAACTCACTTGAATCAGCCTTTCACATTCAGCGAGTCACTGAATACCACCCTAGTATGCCGTTCGAGCATTAAATATTTGCCTTGCACACTGTCACTTTTGGCGATGTGCATAAGGGCTGCCGTTCTAAATCGGCGCATAACCTTTTCTATTGGAGTTCGCCGACCTTCTTTGATAGACACAAGTGCTATGCAGTGATAATTTGGATGAGGTCATGCTCAATTGGTGATCCACCCTTCATGTTAGGCGATCAACAATGTTCAGTTTGCTCTTTTTTTTTGTATTTTTTGCTATTTTTTCAAACAACAGTCCTTGCCTTGTCCAATTTCCTTCATAGCTTCAAATCATCAATATTTGATTAGAAAAGGACAAAGTTAGGAATTGAGGACACTAATAATTGAGCTAAATGAACCTTAAATGAGTGCAAATCTACCATTTATCAATACCCCTAACTTAAACTTTTGTTTGTCCTCGAGTAAATCAAGAACACAATAAGCTCAATAAGGGTGTCTACAACAGTGCTCAATGAGATCTAGCATGCAAGCGCCATAGAGGGATTACTCTCAATAGCATGTTACCCTAAATAAAGATTAAAAAAAAAGCTTCAAATGATGACTAGCTAGTCTCAACACAAGCTCATGCTCACTTTAGCGTCTTGTCTAATGCAAGAACATGTTTCAAAAAATGCATTCAAATGCCCTCACATCAAGAACGATTCCATGCTCTTACAAATCAAATCAACAAAGGTAATAGGAATCAATTCAACTCCCACTCGCTCAAAAGAGAAACACATGCAAGCTTTGTCCCATAGGTTTTCCCTCATTTTCCAATTATCACACAACTTAGTTAATGCAAGATCTCAAGGGTCTTTTATGCTTGTAATGGGGATGAGGGTTAAGGTATGGTCAATTTGAGTTGGTGACTTATACCTTTTCAAAGCATTGTTGCAATCATCATTACCTCATCTTAGGTTCTTTTACTTCCTTTTCATTTGAGAGTTTAAATCTTGACTTTCCCCTCACATTATTTGGAATCCACTTTATTTCATTCAATTCTCTTTTTAATTATCATTTTTCCAAACTATTTCTATCAAAAGGATGAAACATACACAATTTTTTTATAAGGATGGGTTCTTTCTTTTTGCTAAAACTTTTGATTTGAGTCTCATTTCTTCTTCCTTTTTTCCTTTCACTTGGCTTTCATTCATCCCTCATTTCAACACCTTTAACTTAGGCTTTTGGTGTAACACCTCAGGATTTAGAAGTCTAGAATAGGGGACAAATGGGAGCTCACCAACCCATAACTGAGCCATGGCACCCTTCATGGAGGTCTCGACGGGCCGTGAAGGGCACCACGACTTATGGTGGTGCTCGTGGAGACTTTCGGTGCTTGGAAATGAAGGGCTACCCTCCTACGATCCCTTAGACGGCTCGTGGTGAGCCTCACACCACGTGGTGGTGGCCGCTGAGGGGAGGCACAATTCACCCCAAGGCCAGCCCCTTTTCACAAACCCCCAAACTAGTCGTGAAGGGGAAAATGGTCTGTGAAGATGGTGGTAAGTCAGGGGCAGCTGGATCTTTTCCTAATAATTTTATCATGATACTATGTCATTTTAACCCTACCTAGAACCCCTATATAAGTGATTTTAATCCCCAAAATCAACCCATTCAAGTCATTCTCTCAAATTTACAAAAGAAGAACAAGTCTTCCTCTCAAATAAATATTTCTCTCTCTAGAAAAGCTTGAAGAAGAAGGGTTCTACCTAGGGTTCCAAGTCAAGTCTCCAATTCCTCCATTGAAGTTAAGAAATTGGCATTGAGGTATGATAGTTTTCACCCATAGAAGCCTTTCATCCATTGAGTTCCCAACTTCTCCAATTTTTAAAGTTAGAATTCCTCAATTGAGTTAGGGTTTTTCTTCTATGTTATGGGTCCTCTTGATTATTGATTTAATTGATTGAATTATGATCTCTTATGCATGAATTGAGTAATTTCATGTTTCTATGATGATCCCTCATGAACCCATGTAATCCCTATGTTTTCCAAGTTATGATTATATAATGTGGGTTTTGGATAAGAAAGAGAAATTTACGGAATCAAGCATGTTCTCATGAAATTTATGTAAATGTTTTAAGGATGCTTTGAGAGTTAAGTATCACTGATGTTGTGGTTGTTGTGTTGTTGCAAGGATTTCTCATATACACATGAAAGAATGATTTTGAATGGTTTTTTCACATAATAATGGTTCTTAGGGTTGAAATGTCTTCTCACCTAAAATGAACCAATGTTAAGGAGTTATTCTAATGATGAGGCAAGAGGCGATTACCCATGCTTTCTAATTGAATGTAAAGAGGTGATTACCCATGTCCCATGATGTAAGCACAAGAGGCGATTACCCATGTTCCTTTAAGAGCTAAGATAAATATGAATAAGAACTATTCCATGGAAGTTAAGCTTAGAACCCTGTCCCATACTATGTGCCAACATAGGATTGTCTAGATATACATTAGCTAGTGGAACCACATAAGTTAGAAGTTTATGGTCCTTACCGTGGCAAGTAGGACATCTCTTTTCAGTGTGGGAGACACCGGATTCCATGATAGCTCTCATGGTCTTATATGTCGGTTAAGGCTCTTTCCCACAAGCAAGTTATGATGAACTAAAGTTAGTTCAAGGAAGTATCTCATAGATGTTAAATATGATGACTATGTGCATTGACCATGTTTTATGACTCATGAATTCTAACTCTTCGTCTCATGTTTTAGCTTGGTCATTGCATTTCATGAAGGTATCTCTTTTAAGTATGTTCTCAAATATTTTATGCATGACTATCATACTTGGTACATATTTTGTACTAATGCATACTCTTGCCTGCATTTTCCCAAATGTAGGGTCCGACAGTCAGGTTTCCCAGTTTCATGGCTAGAGTTTGTTGAGGAGATTTCAAGATTCGGTGAGTCCTCATGCTTCGAGGACAAACTCTTATTGTTTTTAGTTTTCCTTCTTACTTTCAGTTTGGAACATGATGTACGGGTTACACCCAAATTCATTCTTATGTACTATATTGCTTTGAAACAATGTTTTAGATTTCCGCTTTACTTTTATAACATTTTTGGACCTAAAATGTTCATATTTAACTCTTTTATTCTATTTCTTGTATGACGAAAGCTAAGTGGCTTGTATGGGGCCTCTCGGGGTCGTATACACTATTTTACACCTATGGGCTACCTTGGGTCATGACATTTGGCCTAAGTTGGCTATTCAAACATCATAATGCTTCAAAAAGGATTTTTTGTGAGAAGATAGGGATAATTTGGCTCAAGATGCTTCTTTTGGTTGTCAACAAATAAGTTAGACTCAATTGGTGCCAACATGGATTCACACCCTCACAAGGTAGTCACAAATGACTTTATTGACAATTTGGTTTCCTCATTGAATATTTTTTTGCCCAAAATCATGTCTCACATTCACCAAGATTCACACAATTGGACTAACAAGGCAAATTCTAGGACTCCACATGTATGTTTTCAAGTAAAATCTCACCGCACATGGGACTTCGAAATACACTCATTTAGCACATCCCGAAAAGATCAAATACATACATGCGATGTTCATTGCAAGGCTCACATCCAAACGCAACTAGTCAACAAAAGATTCAAAGAGACTGCTCAAAGGTGTAACCACATCGATTTCATTCTCGCAACACCAACACTACGCATCATGCTCATCATGAGTACTATTCAAGAAATAGATACTAAGAGGCTGAGAGAAAGGGTCCCTCTGACAGGCTATGCATGTGGAGCACTCTCATCTGGAGTCTTGGGTGGAGAAACCTCAAGAGGCGCATCGATGCATGGCAATAAGATCACATGAGATATCATGTGAGGCTTAACAGGGGCATCAGTGCACATCTCAATACATGAGTTATGGTAGAGTCTGGAGAGACTCCACTAGACCTGACCTCTGAGGTCTAGTGAAGAGATGTCTCCAGTGCAGCCTGAAGAATGACCTCCTCCATCTCATGCAGCTCGGTCAGTGTCTTGGCAATCCCGTGCTCTTCAACGCTCAACTCTTCTTCATCAGTTTTCTAGGCCAACTCCTCCCCGACCCTCTTACTCTCATCATTACCAACAATTTCAACATCCACAGCAGCATCAGTCATAGTAGAGAAAGGCACAACACTAGACATCCCATACACATTTGGAAGGGGAACCTCATCTCAAAGCATGGAGATCTCCATTGACTGTATTTAGACCACCTCCGCCCTCAAATTGGAAACATCATCCCTTAGAGTATCTACAACACTAGAATTATCTAGTCTTCTCCCAAGCCTCAATCCATGTAGTCAAATCATCTAGCCTCAAAGCATGGCTCTCTATTGTCCCCTCACACTTGCCAACCCACTCAGTCAAAGGAACTGAGGCCTTCTAAATGGCCTGGTCAATGAGCATGGGCAAGTCCTTCTTAACCCAGGCAAGTCGTACATCTGCTGATCGAGAAAGGCTACCCATATGGTATATCAACACT
The DNA here is from genome assembly GCF_000226075.1 of Solanum tuberosum. NCBI lineage: Eukaryota > Viridiplantae > Streptophyta > Magnoliopsida > Solanales > Solanaceae > Solanum > Solanum tuberosum. The sequence continues at coordinate 2,430,927 of NW_006238954.1, forward strand.
TAGGTAAAGAGGGGACGGGAAACATGTGAAGGGGAAAGTTGAACAATAGTAGCTACCAACTTAGGTAAAGGGGGGATGGGAAACATGTGAAGGGGAAGGCCGGACAATAGTAGTGGTAGTTGCAACAGGCTGTATCGGTGTGGAATCAGAAGATCCAGCAACAGAAGGTGTAAAAATATCTACCTGCTCCATAAATGGAGCAGGTGTGCTGGTCTCAGGTGCCAAAGTAGCAACGTCGACCACTGGAGTGGATTAGGTGGTGGAGACTTCCTCCGAGCCACATCATCTCTCAAATATTTGGCCAGTATTGATCCTTTGAATGTCACTATAGGAGATCCGTGTAATCCTGACTTCAGTTTTCCTTCGAAAGGGAATTCTCGTTGTCTCGCATATCTCAGTGATAAGCATTGGGAAGGGAATAGATGTCTGCTCTTGACTAGCCTGGATTAATATCACCTCCACAATTATGCCCCCAACATTTATCTTATGCCTCTCAATAATAACACCTACTAACATCGCCTTAGGATTTCGGAGTATGGATTCATTCTGAGATAACATCACATTGCTACTGACAAACCCGAACTACTTTCTCGCTAAGATGCTCAAGACCTTCTTTTCTATCTTACAACCTTCAACCATCCAAAAAGTTGCAGACTCACCGAATATTAGGGGGGCCACCCACCCCTTTAATACCTCTAATGTCTTTGTCATTCGGGTCTTGTATTCATCCGTCTGATTGTCTGGGATGCACAATACAATGTTAATTTCAGCGGCATGACCATGAACTATTTTTCCTTGCACTTCAACTTCATCGAGTGACTTCCAAACTGTGCCCTTTTGATTTTTTGGTAATGACTTGGCATATGCATCACAGAACTCTCGTACCCACTTTGGTTCATACAGTTTTCTAGATCGTGTGAGCTACTCCAACTTGTTGTATTTGATCACCACCTATAGTGTTGGATACTCTCTAATGACCATCTGGCGAGAGTCGATGCTCCTCCAAAATGGTTCGTTCTCCTTCTGCATTGAGCCTATTCAAATCCCTTGGAGCTATAATTGGGAGAACACGAGAAGCAGAATTTGGATCTTGTGGGGGCAACACCAATTTTTATGGATATTCACATTCGTAGCTATGTGATTCCTTAATTTCTTACCCCCTGTTTACAGGGGTCTGAGGATTGGACTGTTATGTCTAGAAGCCCGAGAAGGCTCGTTCAGTGAGACTCTTTTTTGCTTTTTTTGAAGGAGGAAGAGAAGTATAGGACTCTTTCTCATGTTCATTATCAGAGGAATCCATCAGTTTACCTTTTGTTCTTTCCATTACCTACAAAGCACACATTCAAACAATGGACTTGTGAATGTTAGTTGAATTTGAACGCAAATTGAAACATATTTCAAAAACACTCCTGAGGCTCGCCTAACGAAAGGGCGGATCGCCAAATAGGATCGGCGAGCTCCGGTGAGCTCGCCGAATTAGCAAGTGTCAAATTAGTCAGGGCTCTGGCACAAAAGGCGAAGTCAATGCCAACTCGGTGATTCGCCGAGTTGGTTTCAGCGGGCTAAGACAAGTCCATCGAAACTGACAGTGCAAAAGGGAAAGAAACGGGCATCAAGGGTGATGTCCTCTCCCACTCGACAATTCGACAAGTGGGTTCATCGGACCAAGAAAATCCAGCCAAATGGAACTGTACCCAAGGTTATGCGCATTCTAAAGAAGGAAAGCTGGATCTTACTCGGCGATTCAACTAACTTTCTTGGCAAACTAAGACAAGCTCGCCGAACATGCAATTTCATCCCAATGCCAAATTTTCAGCGAAAACCCAATACACACAACAAATACAAGTTTCCCCCTAACATTACAATCCAGCTAGTTGCTTTTCTATCCATAGGTACTTAGAACCCCCTCCCCCCGCCCATTTATTACTAAGTATTGCACTAATTGACGATTTCCCCTTAAGAAAGTAGTCACCCTATCTATTACTGAGAAAAATTATGCATTTGGGTCAACACTTAACTACTAAGACTTCAATCACATCAAATTAGCCACAGACGTAGCAAATTAAACAATTCAATTCAACAATTTAACCAACACATTCACAATTCGTCAGGTGTATATGCATTCTCAATTAAAATGGGCATAGTTCAATTTCAACAATATAATGCTACCCATCAAAATCAGGCACTTAATCACAGTTAAAGTGCTCAAGACCACACCCTACATGCCTTCTAAATTCAAAAATAACAACAAGAAGACGAAACACCAATCTTAAAGCTAAAAAATAATCAAGAAATTGTGTGATTTGGGGTTGGGTTGACATGAACTTCGAGCAAATGCACTCCTAGAACCTTCAAGAAACTGACACGAGTCTCAAAAACACTCAAAATGCACGATGCAAAAGAAAGGAATCAAAAAATCTCTCAGAATTCAAAGATATTGATTTTTGAATTTGAAAAGACTCTTGGAATTTTTATATCAAGCCCGTTCAATGATCACGACTAACATCCCTAAATGTGTTCGGGGAATCTCCAAGTAGAGCTTAAGCTCGCCAAACTTTCCTGAACAAACACCTAACTTAAAGGTTGATTCAGCGGACCCAATGGAGTCCGCTTATTAGTGCACCTTGGTGAATCTCTCTTTGGAGTTCTAATAACCTATTGTGACAGTGCACTTTTCCATCTTTTCAAGCTCACAAGGTGGACAAAAGTTGGTTTGCTTAATGCCTTTGGCGGATCGCCGTTTGGGTTTTGCTCCGCCTATGTTTTCCTTTTCAATCTTTCAACCTCTTCTCAAACTACACTCACAACGCGCATTATTTGAAAGCAGTAAAAACAAGAAAATAAATACTTGGGTTACATCTCAAGAAGCGCCTTATTTAACATCGTGGCACAACATATTTCTCAAACTCAACAATTATTTTTGGGGTTTGGGATGTTGTCACTAGGCAAAGTTCCCTTTTGCTTTGGATTTAGATGAGTGACAATTTGACCAAATTAGGTCTCCAACTGCTTGATAGAAATTGACTATGAAGTTACCGTCTAAGATAAAGTGGAGAAGTCATTTTTCAAATCCTTCAACACCTTATCGGACCCTTCAACCTTGTTGTAGATCCTTATAAGCATGTCTTCTGTTCGGCTTCCTTCCAACACAGTTGGTTCTTTTAGGTGTGGACGATCATGGGGAGGCACGTATCTGTCTTTTTCCATCTCCCTATCTCTCTAATTTCCACCCCGCCAGTCTTTCCAACCACTATCTCTATCCTTGTTACAACCTTGGTTCCCACCTTGTCGTTGATAATTGTTGTGAGAAATCCCTACTTGATTTCCCAAGTATTGAACTTCTTCGTTATATAATGTCTCGAATTTGCCATCATCCGAGAACTGCCCACTGTTGGTTCCAACTACATTTACCGACCTGGTTCGACCTCCCATGACATGTTTAGACAACAAATTGATTTGGGTCATTATTTTGACCATGTTTTCATCCCTTTCATTGTCCTCCTCGATTTTTTCTTTGATCAAACCCACTTATAGAAGAGGCATTTGATCCTCTCTAGTATGCCATGTTTGGTTAACCTTAGTCATATCATTTAGCAACAAAGCAGCTACATCATACGATTGTCTCACCAATACACCATGGACTAAGTGATCATCCACACCTTTATTAACTGAATCAAGGCGGCAATAAAAGTATTGCAGCAACAAATTGTCCGGAATACCATGCGTTAGACATTGCAAAAGCAACTTCTTAAACCCCAACCACATTTCATACAAAGGCTCACCTCCAATACATTTGAAATTTTGGATTTGGTGAAAATGTTTAACCATCTTCAAGGGTAAAAAGAATCTTTCCAAGAATGTCTCAGTTAGCTCATCCCACTAAGTAATAGAATCATTTGGCAACTCTACGAACCATCTTGTAGCCTCTCCCATCATAGAGAGTGGGAATAACCTCAACCTTATGGATTCTTGGGAGATATTCTTGAACATAAAGGGTCCACATACCACCTTGAAATTCCTAAGGTCCTCATGGGGATCCTCATGAGCTAGACCCTCAAAAATACCTTTCATTTGGAGCAGTTGTATCATAGTTCCGGTGATGTGGCACATCGTCCTCCCAGTTGTAGGAGGTATTTGGATTACTTTCATGGTTTGAATAACATTAATGGGCATGTTATTGAGATCACTCATATTGTCATTTTGACCACAGTGACTATCGTTGGCCCACCCTTGGTCACTCTTCTTGTCAATCCTGCGAATCAGCCAACAACAACACCAAACAACAAATCTACTACAAGTAAACCAAATCAAAATCTAATTTCTCAATTAGAATTCTCAATCCGCAGTGGCACCATTTTTTTTAATGCTCAAGTCACCCTCAAAACCAATTATAAGAATGAGCGATCGTAGTCAGTAAAAAAAACCAATAAAGAGTCGGGATCGAATTCCACAGGGGATGGTATATCATAGAGAATTTGTTATCAAGAAATTTAAACTGTAAATTAGCTCATTTGTAATATTTAGAACAATTAAGTTTGTACCCGTACCACCAACTTAATATAAAGTTTTGGTTATTAATTATCGAAATTAAACTAAAATCGAAACGAAATCAAGAATTAACAAGCAATCTACAGGTACGGGTATTGAAAATTGATGTCACATAGGGGTGATTATGATGCTCTATAGTGATGAACATTCATGAATAGGTTAAGTCATCGTCATTGAAGCTAATGATCTTTCCATCTCAAAGCATCTATACATAGAATACCATTCGGTTTCATCTATATTTCGTATCTAAACAACCTAATACCTTACTCTACTTTCTCTTTCAAGAATAGGGAAAATATATCCGACCCATAACCTCTTTTCAAGCAAACCATAGACATCAAAACTAAATATCTAGTATTAGACTGATTACCCAATCCAATTAATATCTTCCGAGCATCAACCGAAGATCGAAAGTAGGAATTAAGTTTACAACCTTAACCCATAAGATAACCCCATGGTAATTAGATCAAATTCATGCATGAACAACAACAAAATAGCGCATAGCACAATACCCACTACTTTAAATCAACACCCAACCCCATTTGAGCACCCCTAGATCTTGGGGTTTTAGCCACCCATCACAAAAAGTAAAGAAAGTATACCTTCCATGAAAGAAGCCATGGGTAACTTGAAATTAAGCAAGTAAGAGTAACCCACTTGTGATTCAACTTCAATTTATCAAATTCAAGCTTCAAATTATAAAACCCGAAGAACTAGAAAAGTGTTCTTCTCCAAGGTAAAATGTTCTACTCACTATTCTAAACTCTCCAAGACCTTTCAAAACTCTAGTCTCAACTCTCCTTTACAAATTGTATCCTTTGGGATATTTATACTTTCCCAGAATTTGGCTAAAAAATCCACTTTATAATTGTTTAAGCGACGTTAGTCGGGTTCGTCCAGCCTAATGGGCGGCTCACTCTTCGCTCCTCAGCTCACCATGTGATGCTCTAGGCTTTAGGTATTTGAACCTAAGTTGGCGAACTCGTTTGAGTCAGCCTTCACGTTTGGTGAATCGTCGAATACCACCTTAGTCCACTGTTCGAGCATTAAATCTTTGCCTTGCACACTATTACTTTCGGCGATGTGCATCAGGACCGCCGTTCTAACTCGGCACATCGCCTTTTCTATTGGAGTTTTCCAAAAAAATTTAGTAGATACAAGTGTTATGCACTATCAATTTGGGAAAGGTCAAGCTCAGTTGGTGATCCACCCTTCATGATAGGCGATCAACAATGTTCATTTTGCACTTCTTTTTGTATTTTTGGCCATTCCTTCAAACATCAGTCCTTGCCTTGTCCAATTTCCTTCATAGCTGCAAATCATCAACATTTGATTAGAAAAGGAAAAAGTTAGACATTGAGGACACTAATTATTGAGCTAAATGGACCTTAAATGAGTGCAAATCTATTACTCATCAACATACAACTCCCTTTTCTTAAAATCGAAAAAGACATGTACTTCTCCCTTTCCATAGAATAGAAAAAGATACATACCTCTTTCTTTTCCCCTTAGAATAGAATTCTGAGTACTAGTTAAATATGGACACTATAGGGACCACAAAATTAATTACAGAGGACTCCTATTATTGAATTATTCTTACCATAATAAATTTAAAATCTATCTAGCCCCGAGCCTACACCCTAGACGTGGCCGGCACTCGAGAACCATTGTTGGTCCCCAAGCGAATCCTTGGCCTAACTGACTACTTAGTGGAGAACTTACTCAAGTAATATGAGGCTTAAAATAGAATTCAATCTTGTAAACTCAAAGTACTCATTTCATAATATTTGTAAAAATACTCAAAGAAATACTAATAGGTTGCAAAATGTCTCAAGGGAAAGTAAATACTAGACTCCTCAACTCTATCTATCTATGAAGCCTTTATAGTTCAACATGGATATCGGGGCAATACCCACGACCCCCTAAAATTATTAAACTAAAAATAAAAGTGGAGTCCTCCAAAATGCAAGTAGGCTCATCAAAATCTAATTGGAGTGCAAAGTGATCTCAACAAAACGCCTGTTTATAATTCTAAACACTTGTATCTGCATCATAGAAAGATGCAGGTCGAATGACATCAATACATTAAATGTACGAGTACGTAATAAAACTAAATGAATAAATAACTGAATTGGTAAGGCTGGAAGAATACTCACTTCATATCAACTCATTACAAAGCAATAATAAGAGATGAAATATTTAAAGCTTCATAAATAAAAGATGCTAACTCAATGATGTACATAAAAATATAATAAATTACTCTTTACTCTCATTTGGGAGATTCTCTAATCGAAAACTATCATTATGAGCTATGTGATGATACAATGTCTCTCCCATGCTGCCAGAACTGTCATATACCTTGTCGGGGGTAAAACACCTCAACTAAGTGAATCCACTAAAGCTATGCTCGAAAGCAATAAGGAGTCGTCTAAAAAGTATGATCTTTTACCCGTGTTGGCTACATGGTTTATGAGGAATGTGAGTTGACTGAACTCATCCACATATCGCTGCTCAATACTACTCCCAATAAATATATATACGCATGCTCAAGTAGAAATATTCTTTCTCTGTTTTGAGGTAATTACTCAAAAGATCCTCTTTAAGAGGCAATGTCTCAATTATCTCTCTAAAATCTTTTAACTCTTTATGAAAATCAAAATTTTCTTTCTCAATGTAAAAATGATAAATTAGGAAATCAATAGTTCCCTTAAACATTACTCAAAATGTATCTTTAAACTTTCCTCAAAACTTCTCTTTACTTTCTTAGAAAATTAATTCAAGATAATTGTTCGGTTAAAAAGATTCTCAACAATAACTCAATGAATACTCAAATAATAGGGTTCATGCTGAAAATAAGACATGAACAATAAACTCAAAAATCACAATGCATAATATATAGCAACTCAAAAATTAGGAATAGAAACTCAGAGTTCAACAATAACTCATCTCAAGAATACTCAAAACTAAGGATAGAACCATATATTATTCTTTACTGATAGAAATTAGATGTAGGGAGTGAGGACGAACTTAGTCCATCACTATGATAATAGTCTTACATACCTGGGAAGAACAAAGTTCTTATTCAAAGAACGTTAGAAAACCCTAGCTTTTCTCCTCTTGAATCCTTTCTCTAAGTCTTTGAAGTGTTAAAGAACGTAAAATAATATTTTAACATCATTTAGACCCTTAATTAGGTGAAAAAAGGTCGTGGTTTTGGCTTAGAAGAGGTGGGAAAAGACTGAACTATCCCTCTTTAAAAGCAAACAAAAATTGTCAATGAGACTATCAACAGTTCGTGGTTTGATCTACAGACTGTAGATCCCATCCGTGGAATTTACATTGAATTTTTTAGACTCAAAAGTCCATTTAAGGGTCCAAACAAAGGCCCTCAGTAGTTATTACGGCCCACAGAATGGATCTGTAGGAATTGGATCCTAAAATTTGACTCCCAGTACTTTTCCGACGACATGACAGGACGGGTTGTCATTCAACCTATGGCCCGTAGGTTGGATCCGTCGTTCACTGACTCAGAAAACTCTGATATGGTAGTCTCAGTAAAATGGTCATAACTTTTTACTCCGAACTCGAAATAAGAAAAACTTGGTGGAGTTGGAAAGAGGACTCAAAGACCTTCAATTTGATAGTTCATGAGCCATCTAATTTATTATATTCTGGGAGAAATGATCGTTTAAAGTTGACCTAACTAGAATCTTATGTCAAAACTTAATCGAAAATGAAGCTTTCAACTCAACTTTGTGCTAGGGGGTTCTTGTGACCTTAAGTCATATCTAAATCCATTCGAACACCAAAGAAATTACCTTTACACATATGAGAAATTAAAGAATCACCCAATATGATTTTACATGCAAATGAAAAATAGTTCGGGTCTTAACTTACAAAAATGGGGTGTTACAAAATCATTCCACTAGAAATTTGTAATTGCAGTCCTCTATTTATATTTTGAAATTCCCCATCAAACACTTATGTAATTCCTCATGTTAAGATTACAAATACTTATCAATAAATTAAATTACTGCCGAGTTTAATTTAAAGATAAATTTCCTTTAGAGCACTACTTAACTTATTTCATGTGTCGGATTCATAAATCCACTTGCAAGGTTTGACAGGATGAAAACTTATAAACTTCTCAAAAGGCATATCAATCTCTAAATCGAGACATGTATTCCATCAACTAACTTATTATTTCACCAATATATATTATTATCATCCAATCTACCAGACATATTGACCCATCTCAGAATCTCACCTTTTCATAAATTAAAATGATAATTAACATATATTGATCATAATAGTTATATCAGGATTAAGACTATAAGTACATTAAAAGTTTAGAGAATATGCTTTTGTCAGTTAGTTATTAAAACAACTGTCTTCTTGGTCCAGTTCAATACATATAAAATGCACTAGCACAAGAAGTTCGAACTATAGCGTTCCCATAATCAAGATAAATTATATATAATTTTGTGTTACAATAGTACCGATGGCATGTCCAATTACCATATTAGATTGTGAATAAAAACTTTATACTTATAAGAACCGATGATTTAATCCTCTATGTATAAGCTAGAATTCTATACACTAAATAATCTACTATATAAGTAAGCATGCATCATAAACGAATAAATGATCTATTAAAAATGAATAAATAATTATTCTATAATAAATACTATATCTAAACACATGGTTAATAGTATAAATCTCAACAGAGACTATATTCACGAAGGGTAAATCCTATCATTCTTCACAAACATGGGGTAGTGGCAGCGTTCATGAATGGTTAATGTGTCCGGTTAGGTTCGGTCTTCATTGCAAACCCAATGGGTTGACCATGTTTGCAGGACTTGGGTCGGGTTGGTCTTCATGTCTGCAGCCAGTGGCCCGTGTTCAGGAAGAACAATTTTCACCTAGACAAAATTTAAATTCCTTTTTTGTCCAAAACCCCATCATTACAATTTTTAACTTTGGGAGCTCAGTTATTGATGATTTCAAAGAAATTTTCCATCAATGGTTAAGTGTGAATGCAGGTTAGGTTGGTGTTAATATTTTAATGTGTGTCATGTATCATGTTCCATGCTTGTTCTCATTTTCTGAACAACATTTCATTATATTTGATAAAGAAAATGTATGTTAAAATCTATTATCAATTGTTTATAGTCTAGCTAGTTCATGATGACTTAGCCTCAATCCTTGTGCTTTTCTTTGATGTTGAACTTATCATTGTAACAATCTCTATCCATTGCCCTATTTACTCCATCCCTCTCATAATTAATGAGCTATTTGTATTCATTAATCTGCTTGTGTTTATCTTATTTCACTCATTTGTGGTATGTCTTGATTTGTTTGTTATGAATTTATGATGGTGTCGTATTAGTTCTTAAATGACATGATTTCTATGGTTAAATATGTAGTATCTAAAAAAGAATTTGTTTTCTTTATTTACTTGTTTTGTTTTTAGTAAGAAAGTCTAAGTAGACATTTGACCATAGGATTTAGGACCCCACTTTCAAGTTTTGATTTGCAATCAACCTTTACTTTTGAAATTCTAATCTCAAATTCTTCAAAAAGTAGGATTTCAAATTCTTTTAAACGTAAAACTTGATCAATACATTTATTTATTGAGCAAAGAAAGACCCACCATAGTAAGCGTTGGTTATATTTTTCTTACCTGTTTAGTTTTATACTTTTTTTGGTCAGTCTATGATGCCTATTAAGTACATCCAAGGGCGGATCTAGGTGGACCCTAGGGGCTTCACTCGAACCCCCTCATCAAAAAATTACACTATATATATAATATCAAATTCTGATTATATATATATATATATATTAAAATGAATCCTTTGAAAACAAAGTACAAGCTTGGCTTAGTGCATATGTGGTTCAAGAAATGCCCCTAGGTCATGGGTTCGAGGCAACATTTTTTCCCTCTTTTTAATACTCTGAAAAATAAAACTTTTGGGCTTTAGACCTTCTTCTTTTTCATTATTTTTTTCCTTTTGTTCCATTTCTTCTTTTTCATTATTTTTTCTTTTTATTCCATTTCTTCTTTTTCATTTGTTTTTGTTTAAATTTATTAGACATATTCTTTTTATTTTTATTTTTTATTCTTTTTATCTCTATTATTCATTTTGTTTCAACGTAACTCTTTTTTCATATACTAACTTGAATAACTCTTTTAAAAAATATGAATTATATTTAACTTGAAATTGAGATAGAAATATAATTTATTTTGAAAAAAAAGGGTAAATTAGATGTAATTGAATGAAGAAACTTAAATATCGTCAACATCCTTTTAAAAATATTAATTTATAGAATTCATGAAATTTCTTTTATATTTTAAATTTTATTTTAGAGAGATGGAAACTAAATTTATTTAATTTATTCGTTATTTTTCATTTTACAAATTATGACCAACCTAGTAAATTGATCTATATGAACTAAAAAAATTGACGATGGTATTTATTTATCTTCTGTTATAAGCATTATAGTATTAGTAACTCTATTCTTACATACTTTTAGAAAATCTTGACGATTTTTCATAGTAATATGTAATTGAATTGATACAAATTTAATTTTTTTTAAAATGGAAAATAAAGTAAAACATTACAAAATAAAAGTATAAAAAGCACAAGAAATTTTAAGAATGCTCGGTGGAGCATGAAAAAAGTAGAAGGAAATACTTAATTCGGTATGATTAAGTTAGTTAAATTTAGCAAGATTAGGTAAATATCTTTCTTCCCCATATCACCCCCTTTTTCATCATTTAATTTTCACGTGTTTTAGGAATTAACTTATGTAATACAGTCGATCCACTAAAATTCTTATTAATGTATCTTTGTCCTCGATATCTTTGATTAGTTTAGTCTTTAATTTTATGAACCAATGAAACATCTATGGTTCTTGTACAAAGAGCATGCCGAGGGGCTACTACGCTCACCGTGCACTTGCATTACCACTTGAACTTCTTCTTTATACTTTAAACCCTTGAGCAAAAATCCTGGGTCCGCCACTGCGTACATTTGGTCATACTTACTCTTACTTTTTGTACCATTTCAGTGCAGATCCTAGTTCGAGTGCAACCCGTAGAGCTTGAGTTCATGTTTATTCGAGAGTATTTCAGAGTGCTAGTGAGCTCCTCGTCCAGAGCATGTTCCAGACTTCTTCTTTGTCATGATGTGTCTTTATTTATATTCAAAGACTGTGTTTTATGTATGTTGAATTTTGTGTCTTACTGTCTTTATTTATTTAGAATTTTGGAGTTGTTTATATTATTGTCCTGACTTTATTCTAATGTTTTTCATTTAATTATTATTTATCTCTATTCATCTTTCATATATCTTGTGGAGTTAGGTTACCTATCAATGTTTGGTCAGGTAGGTGTTATCTTGACTTCGGATTCTAGGTCGTGAGTCGTGACATATATTAAAAAATAACTAATTGCTATTATTTTTAATTAGTGGATTTTTATAAAATTATGTATATTGAAAGTTTGTAATCACAAATATTTATTGAAGGAACATGGAGATATGCGATTTATTAATGCAAAACCTTATGATATACCGATATCTTTTTTATTAACTATGATTTGCTCATTTACTAAGATTGTATAAAAGTTGGGGGAGTTTTGATAGTTTCACAAATTGTGTGACTTTTCTGTTTATGGGAAAAAAATACAACTTAAAAATATCAAATTGCATGTCCAAATAAACTTTCAATACGAAGATTTTAGATATTAATATTTTATCTAATATGAATTTTATCTATTAAAGGAATTATAATAAGAAATTCAAAATGTTTATCAAGATGGGATTTATAAGAAAGAAGAGAATCTGAGGAAAATAAATTATCAAGGAAAATTACCATTGATGTATATAGACCAAAATTAATTTATTAAATGTACTTATCCAAATTATAAGAACGTTAACTTGTTTTTACTATGGTTAAAAAATAATGATGGTAAGGATTTAATTTCTACTAAGCTCCCTCCCCATCTTTAAAAAGATCAAAATAAATAGGACCACGCCAAATGCTAGAAATATCTATTGGATCGGGTTCACCTATATGGAGAGCTAATCAGCCCGTTAGCCCATAAACCTATCCCCTAGATAACCCTAGCCCTTAGGGGTCATTTGGTGTGAGGGATAATACCAAATAGTCCCGGGATTAAATTATAGTACCGCTTATTTTGTTGTTTGGTTGGCAAGTTCGGGATAACTTATCCCGGGATTAATAATTAGTACCGGGATAAGTTATCCCTAACCTAGGGTGGTATAGTAATCCCGGGATAACTTATCCCGGGATAAAATAGGTAAATGACAAAAATGTCTCTTTCAACTCTTTTGTTATATCACTTTTTACATTAATGAAGGGCATTTTTGTAAACAAATAAATTGTTCTTAAAATTTATTATTTTGAATACAACAAACCAAACACTCAATAAAAAATAATCCCAACACAACTTATCCCATCATAACTAATCCCAACATAACTTATCCCAACATAACTTATCCCATCATAACTCATTTTCAAACCAAACGACCCCTAAGTGTATAAATACACCATTATGGATGGAAACAAAGAAATTTCATATTAGTTGACGGCTAGGATTTATAAGGGAGAAACACTTTCTGCATCCCTAGGATATCTAGACTAGTGAAACATAGAGCATTATCATGTGAGGATTTCTAATGACCGATTGCACTAATCGTGGTTGTTGTTGATCTGCTTCTGTTATAGAGAAAATTATTATTTTAAATTAAAGTAAACAAGAGCGGTTTGTCCTATTTTTCTATTTTTTTCTTTTTGAAAATTGTGTTCACTAGCAAATATTACAGATTCAATATAGGCGAATGTGGTGTAAAGAAATAATTTTGGGTGGAAATTTAACAACGACTCACTCTATGTGATTAAACATTGCTACCCCTTGCAGGTAAACTAATTTTGATAAAATGCTTCTGAGATCGTTTTATCCATGACTTATTTGGATTGTCTATGTGTGTGTTTTTATGTATGTCTATGATCATGTATATATAACCTTTTTCTTTTTCCTTTTTAATATATATGTGTTGATTATAGACTTTGGAATTAAGATTAAGTTATCTTACTTAATTCAAGTCATGCTATATTCATTCGAGGCTTTACATCTTTATACATATACTTCTAATTATACATCTTTAACGACTATTTGAGTGGTGATTACTTTTGATTTTTGAAGCTTTGGTTGTGACATTTTGTGGTTAATATTTTTAGAAGGAAGAAAAAGATGCTATTTTGAAGTGCAGTATGAAATTATGAAACTTTCATAAAATGAAGTAGATTTTTTGAATCAGAAATTGGTATCTATTTTTAATAGTTTAGAATTGTTTAAGAATGAAGATTTAGGATGTCTCGTGAAGATGTCAAATTTTACATTGATTTTAGAGAAAAAATAATTTATTTTAATACATAAGCCAACCTTGGAGGGGTATGTAAGAATTTACACATCTCTTTCAAGAGACTTTGATATGACCTACATATTTTAGGTAATAAAATATTTACCTTGTTTCTCAAGCAAAGTAATAAATCCATCAATTTTTTTCTCCAACTAATTATGCACGTATGGTATTTCTTTAATGGAAGACATAACTATGAGAAGTCTCTAGGATTAATGTTTTTTGGTTAAGAGTCCCTAGTCTACCTATAAATACACTTGTGACTCCATCAGTCTAGATACGCTTTGATAGACATAAGCTAGAATATTCTAAGGTTTTCTCTCTACCTCTTTCTTCTAAAAGTTCTTGGTAAGATGAACATGATTATCAACAATACTTAAACAATAATGGCTGAAGGTAAATTCCTATTTATTTTTCGTTCTATTCTTTGTTGAACTCAAATGAGGTATCAGAGTCTGCTTCAGATGTGTTGTTCGGCTTGTTTGCAAATCACTAAAATTAGTCAACACGTGTTGAATTTCAACACACATCAATGATGCCAATACAACGGAAAAAATAAATAGGAACATATCTTTAGCTATTATTATTTAAGTGTTGTTGAGAATCGTGTTTGTCTTCCCATGAGCTTTCAGAAGAAATAGGTAGAGAAAAAACCCTAAAATCTTCTAGCTTATGTCTATAAAAGAGTATCCAGATTGATAGAGTCACAACCGTATTTATAGGTAGGCTAGAGACTCTTCTGCAAATAAGCTTAACCCTGGAGCCTTATCATTATTATTTCTTGCCATAAAACAAATATCATATATGCATATTTTTTAGGAAAATTAATTAACTGATTTATTACTTCACTTGGTAGACAAGATAAATATTTTATTACCTAAAATATGTGATTCATATCAAAGTCTCTAAAAGAGCCATGTAAATTCTTACATATCAAAATCAGACAATAATATATGAGTGAGAAAAATAATATGGTCATAAACACATATTCACTCGACTAAATAGTTAGGCAACAACCACTTAATCAAGAATTAGGGTGTACAAAATCGAACCAAACCGAAAATCAAGTCAAATCGAAAAAAAAAAATCCGACTAGTGGTTGGTTTGACTTGGTTTGGTGTTGGAAAAAAAACCCCGACTATATTTGGGTTGGTTTGGTTTTAACTAAAACAAACCAACCCGAGACCAAACCAACCCGACATTATATATATAATTTGAAAATTTTATTTTATACATAAAAATATTTACTTTGATATAATTTTTAAATATTTCTTATACTTTTTCATAGTTTTTATCTTTTAATATATTATTTCAAGTTTGAAACTTAGAATTTTGAATGGTTCCATAAAGATTATAGTTCATAGATGTTGGTAATTATAAGAAAACTTAAATCAAAATCAAATTAATACTAATGCAAAAAGAAAATCAATTCAACACGACAATAATATTGAATATTTGTTCTTTAGTTTTACATTGGTTTAGACAATTAAAATACATAATGAATATTTATTCTTTGGTTTTACATTGGTTTAGACAATTAAAGTACATAATCTAATTTTAATTTCCTTTAATATTTAGTCATGTAACTTATACTTATTAAACTTATTTTAGCATGATTTAGTACTTTTAAATTATGATCATTTTCATTATGACTTGTTAATTTGCAATAATTGTTTTACATGATTTTATTTTATTTTGGATATTTTAGTGTCATTAATCATATCATTGTTTGTGTTGTATTCTTAAGAAACACCTTAGATAGTTGTATTTTGGTAGGACTGAAGAAATATTTGAAGTACAAGTAAATTATATGTTTGTATGAATACTTTAGTGGAAAAACTCGAAAAAACCCGAAAACCCGAAAAACTCTAAAAAATCCGAAAAAACCCGAGTTTTATTGGTTTGGTTTGATTTATAGATTTAAAAATCCGACACAAATGATTTGGTTTGATATTTGAAAAATCACACCTTAGATAGTTGTATTTTGGTAGGACTAAAGAAATATTTGAAGTACAAGTAAATTATATGTTTGTATGAATACTTTAGTGGAAAAACTCGAAAAAACCCGAAAACCCGAAAAACTCTAAAAAATCCGAAAAAACCCGAGTTTTATTGGTTTGGTTTGGTTTATAGATTTAAAAATTCGACACAAATGGTTTGGTTTGATAGTTGAAAAACTCGAACCAACCCGACCATGTACACCTCTATCAAGAATATACAAATACAAGAATCATGAAAGTAATGCTTCAAACACTTCCTACCGTGTTTTACAATGTACAATATGTTCTAAATAAAGTGTCCAACAACTGTATGAATGACCTTAATATAAGTCATTCAGAGTCCAACTTTATTTGGATCACTATATAAATGAACATGATTCTCAACAGCACTTGAACAATAATTATATAAGGTATGTTGCTATTTATTTTCCACTCTGTTGGCTTTGTTGATGTGTATTGAAATTCAACATGTTATATCAGAGCCTGCTATAACTATGTTGTTAATGTTTTGTTCCTAAATCACTAAAATTAGTCAATAATTATATAGTGAGAGTTTTAACTCTGCAGTAAGTTGTAAACTAGTTAGTTTGATTTTTCTTGTTAGATGCTTTTGATCGTTCTAATTTGAAAGGAATCGTAAAAATTATTTAGAGCAAATTTATGCATGGCTCCATTCGTTTTTGTTTTCTCTTGAACTTTGGATGAGCATATTATAAAAAATTTGATAGATATATTTGGTAATAATCATTTTATAAGTGCAGAAGTACAAATTTTATATGCTTGTAGGTTTCTCTTTCACTTTAAGCATGTGGTTTTGTCACTTTTGGAGAATGAAAAATCGCTTGATTTATACCTCCATATGTTTTCATAATTTTGATGTTACACAAATATTCTTATAATATGGAACAAATTATTAAGTCTATAATTTTAATAATTATTGTTTAACAAAGGATATGTAGCCTCAGCATATTTCTTTGTTGTATGGTTTTTTCTCGATTATCATGATATGTTTGATACATTGGATTGTGTTATGTAGGTTCACCCTATATAATTCTTTTTCACATTTTGATAATTAACGTCAAGTTTAAGTTAATTATTAAAGTTAACTATTGTGAGATACCATTTTTGAGTTAATTTATCGTAGGTTTGAGTTAACCACAACATTCTTGAGTATAATAATATAAAAAAAATTAAGTTACTTAATCACATAAAATTAATTGATTATGTTATCTTAATGACATTTCATAAAGTTCAATTATCTTATCAAAATTTTAGCCTTACCCACATGGAGGCGACAAGTTTGGTTACATTAATTGTAATGAGATAGTAAACCTTTTAGTTTTAAAATTATCATATTCACACAAGTGTTGATTATTTTCTAGTTTTATTTGGTTTACTAGGACAAGGTGTATACCTTTTCCCACTGCTCTATTTCACAAAAAAATGCTTGAATTTCAATATTGTTCGATGACAACTTTACTAAATGGAAGGAGAAAGTCCTTTTCATTGTAGGGTGTTCGGATCTGAATCTGACTGTCACGTCCCGAGCCTACTCCCCGGACATGGACGACACCCAGAATCATTATTGATCCCAAGCGAATCATTTATGACTTACTATTTAACATAAGACTAAACACCTATGCGGAGGCTTCATAAGTAGGTGAACATCGAAAATAATTTAAGCATTAAAGTCATTTCATCACACTTTATGCAAAAAGTCTATAAATAAACAAGTCTGGATAACAATAGTTTAATTGTTTGAAAATATCTGAATGTCAAAGACTTAGCTGACTCAATTAACTGGTCCATGAAGCCTCTACTGAACTAGAGATAGGTGTCCGGATAACACCGATGTATACTTGGAATGTCCACTAAAATTGAATGACATAAATAAATTGGAGCCCTCCGAAAGCTTGGAGTTCTCACCAAAACATGATGGAGAAGGGATCCCAACGAAGCACCTACTGTCGATTCTAAACACCTGTATCTACATCATTTAAATATGCAAAGCGGAATGCGTCAATACATGAAATGTATGGTATGTAAAAATGGTTGAATGAATCAGGCTAAACCGAATATATACTAAATGGAAGTTGTAGAATAACTAACAAGTAAAACATGCGGGTGTATTGAAACAATAAAACTTTACCACCGAGTTATATGCAATAATAACCAAAAGTGAAAACAATATACTTTACTTTTTATTGGGGAGTTTCTTTAACCAACAACCATAACTAAGAGTATCGTGATGATACACCGTCTTTCCCATGTTACTAGAGCCATTCAATACTTTGTCAGGGTAGAGGACAAGCTTACTAAAAGATCCAATATCTAAACCTTTACAAGGGGCTTTATGAGGAGTCTCCCAAATCAACGACACGATCCTAACCTATTGATAACGCTCAAACTAATCTCTAAAACAAATTCAGAGAGTAAGCGATCATTGTCAATAAAAATTACCCAATTAAGAGTTGGGGTCGAATCCCACAAGGAGTAGTGTAACAATAAGAATCCAAGAAGTGAATTAAAATGTGAAAAATCTATTATAGTAGATGAGTCAAATGGGTGGATATTCCACCAAATTTAATCAAGTGACTTCAAGATCAAATATAAGCAACAAATGAATTAAACAGTGTTTAAACTATTTGAGACGATTTTAGGAGTGTGAGGATTGGAAATCAATGTCACATATGGGTAAAAGTGTATTGCTCAACAAGCTAAACGACTATGGACAAGCTAGGTCATCTTCAATAATGCTAATCTTCTTTCAATCTCGTAACATTAGTTCATAAAATTTCTTTTCGGTGTCATTTATGTGATTTACAATTCAACTCATTACTTTGCTTTTACAACTAGATTCAGCTATATTGCAAACATTGAGGTAATTACCCACTCTTATTGGTCTCTTTCAAGCACCAATTTGAGATATGAGATTGGATTAAGTTGACCACCTTAACTCCTAAATTAATCACATTATAAAAACTCAAACCTATGGTGGACAACAATAAAACAGAGCAATACAAGATACCCACTAAGTTAAATCAGCACCCAACCCTATAATCACACCCTTAGAACTTGGGGTTTTAGCCACCCATCACAAAAAGTGACAAAATTATACCTATTATGACATCAGCCATGTATGTGATTAAATTAAGCAATTATAATCAACATCCACTTTGATTTCACTCTCCAATTGTCAAGTACAAGAGCAAAATTTAAAACTGCAAACTAAGAGCCATACTCAATAGTTTCTCTCCTTAAGAGTTTCAAGAGTAAAAATTGATAAAAGATAAGATATATCAACTTTCTCTCTCTTCCAAGCTATTTATACTTCCCAAAAATATTCTTCTACATCCCATTCAACGACATTAGTCGGGCTCACTGAACTCACTCGGTGAATCGCCATTTGTATCATTCATTTTACCTTTGGTTGGCTTCAGGCTTCAGGTGTTTGAACTCGAATGAGCAAACTGGATGGAACACGCCCTTCATGATCAGAGGGTCACCAAATGTTACCTTTTCCGCCTAACAAAGCCTTCACTTTTTCTCTTCAGTCTGTCACTTACGGTGATGCAACTGGGTTCACCTTTAGCAATTCGGTAGATCGTCGATGTAACTCTACTTCACCATTCGCTTTAATATTTTGGCTCCAAACACTGTCCATTTCAGTGAGGTTCAATCGTTTGGGCGATTCACCCTTTCGCTTAGGCAAGCGTCGTGTTGGGACTTTCTACTCTTTTAAATATTTTTAGACTTTCTTCCAACTATTCAACCTTGCCTTGTCCCCTAGCCTTCATAGTTATAAATAATCAAAATATCATTAGAATAGGACATAAATAGGCATTGAGGACACTAATTTTTGAACTAAATAGGCCTCAAATGAGTGTAAATCTACCACTCATCACCTACGTTGGCTGCACAGTTATGGGATTTGGATTTTCTAAACCCTACCAAACTCGGTGCTAAATATTACTCCCAAAGCAATACAATAATGCTCAATAACTGTATAAGGTTCCATTTTAGGAATAAGGGCCCCACTTTAGGGGAAACTAATAATCTCTATCTTGAATTACTACTAAAAATACTTCTATATGAATATATTAAACATTTTTAAAAAATTGATTTCAAATATTTCTCTAAAATTGATTCTTCTTCCATCAAAACTAGCCATTCTTTTCATATTCCCTTAAAACTCTTTTTAATTATGGCTCAAATACTTGAAGTTTCTATGATTGTGAAACAATGCATAACAAATGACGTGTCAAGGACTTCAAACAATATTAATTCAACAGGGTTTATATTGTATAATAAGCATGAGCAACAATCAAAGATCATAAATATGTAGAGAATTGAAATTCCTATAATGAAATTGAGAATCAACAATAAGAATGTATGGAGAATTTCGAATAGGGCTAACTTTGGAGTAAAAACCCTAGTCTTAATATTGCTAACTGATCACTAGGTGTAAGGCGTGAGGAAGAACTCATTCACTTACTATGATAGTCTTACATACCAAGAGAACAAAAGTTCATGAAGAAAACTTGATGGAGATGCTTGGAACCTAGTTTTCTCTTCTTAGTTTTTTCTCTGAGCCTTAGGAAGTATTATGGTGGATTAATCAGGGTATTATGCTTATATGAACCTTAATTAGGCACAAAAATGTTGGGGTTTAAGTTTAGAATAAATGAAAAAAAGGCTGAAATAACCCCAATAATAATATGCCGGATAATTCCATGAGGGCAATCTATGGACCGTGGTTTGACCTATGACATGTGAATTCCGTTCGTGGAATTCAGATCTGAAATCTGAGCCTCAAAAGTTCATTCCATGAGGCCTAATTATGGCTTATTGTTTGATCTATGGTTTGTGGTTTGTTCCTGTGAAAATCAGACCCAAAAACAAGTTTCAAGACTTTATTCTAAGGGTCTAAATTGCAGCCCGTAATTGGATTTACAACCCAAAGTTTGGTCTGTAAGAATTAGACCAAAAAATGGTTTCAGAAGTTTGATTCCACGAGCTACATTTATGGTCCATACTTCAATTTACGACCCGTAAATGGGCCTCATAGTTGACAAACTCTAAAAACTCTACTGGAAGTGTCCTTGGTAAAACGACCATAATGTTTTTACTCTAAACTCCGTTTGATGTAAACTTGGTAGAGTTGGAAATAAGACTCATAGACGTTTAATTCAATAGGTCATAGGACATATAACTCTTGATATTCATAGAGATATGGTCATTCAAAGTTGACCCTTGTGTGAGCTCATACGAAAACTTAGCTGGTAGGAAGGTTTTGAACTCAACTTTGGGCTAGAAGTCTCGTATGACCCTAAACCACTTCCGATACACTCTCTAGACTTGGTAAAGGAACTTAAAACATAGGAGAAAGTAGGAAATCAACCGGTTCAAGCTTATATACTTATGAAGAATGATTCAAATTCGAAGAGTAGAGTTCCGAGGTATTATACTAGCACTCTGTGTGGATGAACTACCTTAGCCCACAAAATTAAATATGCAAGCAGCTAAGGATTTTTATGAGTGGTAGGAGAACTCTAATATCTTGAGCCTAATTCTCAACTCATATATGACAAAGAATTAAGGGTTCCATCCATAACAATGACAATATCAAAGATTACATAAAGGCAATTGATGAACAATTTGTAAGCTCTGACAAGGAATTAACGAGAACCCTTATAAAGAGGCTCTCAATTATGAAATTTGATATAAGTCATTAATTGTGTGAGCACATTATGGAGACAAGAGACATTGATGCTAAACTCAAGCCCCTTAAGGTTGATATGTCTACATCATTTCTTGTGCATTTTATTCTCCCCTTAAGGAATGTGGTTCATATAAGATATCTATAACACACATAGATATAAATGATCAATCAATGAACTTTTTAACAATGTGTGTTCAAGAATAAGACAGGTTGAAACAAGACATACCTTAAAGTGCTAATTTTATGACTCATGATAAGAGAAATTGTTGGGGAACGATGAAATAACACAATAATGATACTTATTATTTATCAAAATAGTAGTCCTGAAATAAGATGAATATTACTACAATAATCACCATATATCGTGTCACGCCCCGAGCCTACAACCTGGGCAGGACTGACACTCGAGAACCATTGTTGGCCCCAAGTGAACCCTTGGTCTGGCTTACTACTCAGCGGAAGACTTTACTCAACAAGACACACTCATAAAAATACTTAGAATGTTGTAAAGGAAAAATTCACTAGCCAATAAGGCGAACTCAAGTCTCAACATAACAGAATGAAAATGTAAAGACAAATGAACTAACTAGCTGTCTATGAAGCCTCTAACAACTTAGATGGACGTCAAGACAAGACCCATGACATCCTAATGAAATAACTATAAGGCAGTAAAAATGGGTCCTCCAAAAGCAAGGAGGCTCACCAACTGACTCTGAGTGCTCAACTGGATCAACGAGGTGCTGGATGTTGATCCTGGTTACCTGTATTTGCATCATAAAATGATGCAGGCCAAATGTCATAAGTACATTGAATGTAGGAGCTTGCGAGGGGAAAACTAAACATGACATAAGTTTGAAAGGAATCTGAAAAGAAGACTTATCTTAGCTTTACTCAACTCATGGATACTCAACTCAAATACAAAGTAAAACAACAATAAAGGTACAGTTTATACAAAGCATTTAAAACAGTATGTGACAACTCAATGTGTTAAAGAAATACAATAAAAACTCAGTTTACATATAAAGTAATATAATACTTTGGGAGTTTCTCTAACCGACAACCATCACTATGAGCTAAAGTGATGATACAACATCTCGCCCACACTGCCAGAATTGTCTTATACCTTGCTGTGATATAGAATGCCTCAACTAAGTGGATCTACTAGTCTATGCTAAAAAGCACTAAGAAATCATCTAAATGTATGACCCTTTATACCCATGATGGCTACATGGTTTATGGAGACTTAAGTTATTGTGAACTCATCCCCATATCGGTGTTTAATACTACTCCCAAAATATACTCAACTCATATGTTTAAAAATAAAAATATTTCTGTGGTTTGAGATAATTACTCAAAAACTAGCTCAAAGGCTCTCCTGGAAATCGGTGTTTCCTCTCTTGTTTAAATGTGAAAACATTTACTCTTTTGGAAATACATAGTCCGATATAATCTTTTGGAGAAAAGAACTTTGATCTTTAGTCTTTACTCAACTCAAAACTCAAAACTCAAGTCTTAAAACCAAGTTAAAATGTTTGCATTTGAAATGACTGTAAGAACTTTCTAGACTTGGCTCTTAACTTTCCTTGAATTTGAATTTATGGATTCAAGGATTGTGATTTGTGATAGGAAAGGTCTCATGATGTTTAGGAGTACTTTTAGATAGCTAAACATGAGAAACGAACAAGAAATCACTGTCTGGAAGCAAGTCCGCGAAGCGGAAATTCATTTAAATATTTGGTCATGAAATGATTTTTGAGGCAGAACGATCCGAGACCGCTCCGCGACACGAAGAAGAATTTTTCCATCCTGAGGAACAGGTCCGCGTCGCAATCCTGGTACCCATATTCGTCTGACTTTTTCCTTCTTCGTTTTCCAGCCCCAATTCGCCTAAATTCGTTTTTTTTTTCAATATCTCTTTAGATTCAGGTACCCAAAACATATACACAAGAATCTAACTCAAATTAACTCTAATAATCGACATTAAACTCTCGAGAACTCCTCAATCTCAACCCAAATTCAAGAACGAAAGTAATTCAAGAACACCCATCAAGAACATTCAAAACTTCCAATCTTTTTAGAACGAATTCACACTGAAATAAACATGTTTGGCATGTGGGTGAATGAACCCAACGTTATGAAAAGTATCACATACCTCGTAGGGATCACCCCTTGACGAAATTCACAAGCGATTGTTCAAGAACTAGGTGGTTCCTTACTTCTTCTTCTCTTTTCTCCTCTTCTTTTCTCTTCTCTCAAAACCCTAACTTAGTTTCAATAGCGTAAACTGAATCCCATCATTTGAGACCCTATCTTAATTACCAAAAATGAATTTAATTAATTGGGTAGTGAAAAGACCATAATACCCTTCTAAAATCCGGTTTTGACTTTCTTTATCTAGACAACCCAACTTCAAACGGGGATATCTCCCTCATAAGATCTCTAAATTGAGCAAACTCGGGGGAGTTGGAAAGATAATTCAAACATATTTCCTATGATATCTTGTAGAACACCTAAATCATCCTGAGATAGGAGTTCTGTTCGTTTGAAGTTGACCAAAAACTCATCATTAGCTTAATTTGTCAAACTTTCCAACTTTGATTATTTGCAAAAATGGTTTCTTCCAAATTCTAGTTCTTTCAAACAGTGAGGTGTTACAGTATCTCCCCCTTGGGAACATTCGTTTTCGAATGAGATTACTCTTAGTAAGCTAAGGGGGCAACATAAAATATTCAGTTCAAACACCCAACAAGCAAATCGAACACATCAAGCATATCAATTAACAAGTACTAAGAAGAGAATTAGTACCTTGGTCTAGAATTTTTCTGGGCTCAAAGAGATCTGTATATCTTTTCTTCATATCCTTCTCAGCTTCCCAAGTAGCTTCCTCAACAAACTGATTTCTCCAAAGAACTTTGACTGATGCTACTTCCTTGGTCCTCAACTTGCGAACCTGACGGTCTAGAATCTGAACAGGGATCTCCTCATAAGACAAGCTATCATTGATACCAATATCTTCAGTTGGTATGATAAGTGAAGGATCTCCCATGCACTTATTCAACATGGAAATATGAAATACCGGATGGACCGTTGCTAACTCTTGGGGTAGCTCTAACTCATAAGCTACATTACCAATCCTTTTGGATATTCTGTAAGGGCCAATATATCGGGGACTAAGCCTCATCTTCTTACCAAATCTCATAACACCCTTCATGGGTGAAACCTTCAAGTATACCCAATCATCTACTTCAAACTCTAACTCCCTTCTCCTAACATCAGTGTAGGATTTCTGACGACTCTGTGTTGTTTTCAACCTCTCTTGAATGACTTTCACTTTCTCCATAGCTTGATAAACTACGTCTGGTCCTATCAACCCAGCTTCACCAACTTCAAACCATCCAATTGGATATTTTCATTTTCTCCCTTAAAGAGCTTCATAAGGAGCCATCTGGATGCTAGAATGGTAACTATTGTTGTAAGAGAACTCAATGAGAGGTAGATGATCATCCCAATTACCCTTGAAATCAATCACACAGGCCCCTCAACCATATCTTCTAAAGTCTGAATAGTGCGGTCTGCTTGACCATCAGTCTAAGGATGAAAAGCAGTACTTAAGTTCACCTTCGAACCCAAGCCTTTCTGAAAAATTTCCAAAACTGTGCAGTAAATTGTGAACCTCTATCAGATATAATCGAAAGAGGCACTCCATGAAGTCTTACTACCTCTTGAATGTATAACTTGGTGTAATCCTCTACTGAATGGGTAGTCTTTACAGGCAAAAAGTGGGTTGATTTGGTCATTCGATCCACAATCACCCAAATAGAATCATGTTGTCAGCGAGACCGCGACAAACCAGTAATAAAGTCCATATTAATCATCTCCCACTTCCGTTCCGAAATTTCTATATTCTGAGCCATACCACTGGGTGTTTGGTGCTCTACTTTAACTCGCTGAGAATACGGACACAACAACAAATTCTGCAATGCCCTTCTTCATACGACTCCACCAATACACTTCTCTCAAGTCACGATACATCTTTGTGGAACCCGGATGAATGGAATATCTGGAGTTATGGTCAAAGATATTTCCTACGATATCTTGTAGAACACCTAAATCATCCTGAAATACGAGGTCTGGTCGTTTGAAGTTGACCAAAAACTCATCCTTAGCTTAATTTGTCAAACTTTCCAAATTTGATTATTTGCAAAAATGGTTACTTCCAAATTCTAGTTCTTTCAACCAGTGAGGTGTCACAATATCTCCCCCTTGGAAACATTCATTCTCGAATGAGATTACTCTTAGTAAGCTAAGGGAGCAATATCAAATATTCAGTTCAAACACCCAACAAGCAAATCTAACACATCAAGCATATCAATTAACAAGTACTAAGAAGAGAATTAGTACCTTGGTCTGGAATTTTTCTGGGCTCAAAGAGATCTGTATATCTTTTCTTCATATCCTCCTCAGCTTCCCAAGTAGCTTCCTCAACAAATTGATTTTTCCAAAGAACTTTGACTGATGCTACTTCCTTGGTCCTCAACTTGCGAACCTGACGGTCTAGAATCTGAACATGGATCTCCTCATAACACAAGCTATCATTGATACCAATATCTTCAGTTGGTATGATGAGTGAAGGATCTCCCATGCACTTCCTCAACATTGAAAATATGAAATACCGGATGGACCGTTGCTAACTCTTGGGGTAGCTCTAACTCATAAGCTACATTACCAACCCTTTTGGATATTCTGTAAGGGCCAATATATCGGGGACTAAGCTTCCCCTTCTTACCAATTCCCATAACACCCTTCATGGGTGAAACCTTCAAGTATACCCAATCATCTACTTCAAACTCTAACTCCCTTCTCCTAACATCAGTGTAGGATTTCTGACGACTCTGTGTTGTTTTCAACCTCTCTTGAATGACTTTCACTTTCTTCATAACTTGATAAACTAAGTCTGGTCCTATCAACCCAGCTTCACCAACTTCAAACCATACAATTGGATATTTTCATCTTCTCCCTTAAAGAGCTTCATAAGGAGCCATCTGGATGCTAGAATGGTAACTATTGTTGTAAGTGAACTCAATGAGAGGTAGGTGATCATCCCAATTACCCTTGAAATCAATCACACAGGCCCTCAACATATCTTCTAAAGTCTGAATAGTGCGATCTGCTTGACCATCAGTCTAAGGATGAAAAGCAGTACTTAAGTTCACCTTCGAACCCAAGCCTTTCTGAAAAATTTCCAAAACTGTGCAGTAAATTATGCACCTCTATCAGATATAATCGAAAGAGGCACTCCATGAAGTCTTACTACCTCTTGAATGTATAACTTGGTGTAATCCTCTACTGAATGGGTAGTCTTTACAGGCAAAAAGTGGGTTGATTTGGTCATTCGATCCACAATCACCCAAATAGAATCATGTTGTCAGCAAGACCGCGACAAACCAGTAGTAAAGTCCATATTAGTCATCGCCCACTTCCGTTTCGGAATTTCTATATTCTGAGCCATACCACTGGGTGTTTGGTGCTCTACTTTAACTTGCTGACAATACGGACACTTAACAACAAATTCTGCAATGCCCTTTTTCATACGACTCCACCAATACAGTTCTCTCAAGTCACGATACATATTTGTGGAACCCGGATGAATGGAATATCTGGAGCTATGAGCTTCTTCCATGATCCTCTCTTGGATTTCATCCACCATTAGTACATGCAACCTACCTTGATACCTCAATACGCCATCTCCCATTTTTTCGAAAGCCAATATTTTTTTCTTATGAACATTTGCCTTCAATTCAAGAAAAATAGGATCTTGGCCTTGTTTCTCTTTTACTTCTGACACTAATGATGATCTAGTTCCATTCATCACCACTACTCCTCATTCCGTCGAATACATTAGTCAAACTCCTAATCGTGCAAGGCTTTGCACATCTTTTGCTAACTCTTTCTTATCTTCCTCAAAATGGGCGGTACTACCCATAGACAATCTAGTCAAGGCATCCGCAACAACATTATCCTTACCAGGGTGATAAAGAATACTAATGTCATAATCTTTGAGTAGCTCTAACCACCTTCGTTGTCTGAGAGTAAGCTCTTTGTGACTGAACACATACTGAAGACTCTTGAGATCGGTGAACACATCCACATAAACACCATAAAGACAATGACGCCATATTTTTAAAGCAAACACTACGGCAACCAACTCTAGATCATGGGTTGGGTAATTCTTCTCGTGAACCTTAAGCTGTCTAGAGGCATAAGTTACGACTTTGCCATTATGCATTAACACACAACCCAAACCAACTCTAGATGCATCACAATATACAACAAAGCCTTGTGTACCTTCTGGTAAGGTTTACACTGGGGCAGTAGTCAACCTTTTTTTCAATTCCCGAAAGCTTTTCTCACAAGCTTCAGACCATTGAAACTTCACTGTTTTCTGAGTTAACTTAGTCAAAGGGGATGAAATAGATGAGAACCCCTCTATGAACCTTCTATAGTAGCTAGTTAATCCAAAGAAAGTCCTAATATCAGTTGGAGATATGGGTCTAGGCCAATTCTGCACTGCCTCTATCTTTTGAGTGTCAACTCTAATCCCATCACCGGAAATAATATGGCCTAAGAATTCCACAAACTCAAACCAAAACTCACATTTAGAGAACTTAGCATATAACTCCTTATCCCTTAGAGTTTGGAGAACTAATCTGAGATGGCTAGCATGATCTACCTAATTTCTCGAATAGATTAGAGTGTCATCAATGAACACGATAACAAACATATCTAAATAAGGCTTGAATACTCTATTCATAAGGTCCATGAACACTGTAGGCGCATTAGTTAAACTGAATGACATGACCAGAAACTCATAATGACTATAACGGATTCTGAATGTTGTCTTTGGAATATCACATTCCGTCACTTTCAACTGATGGTAGCCAGATCTGAGGTCTATTTTCGAAAAACAAGAGGCACCCTGAAGTTGATTGAAGAGATCATCAACTCTCGAAAGAGGATACTTATTCTTGCTGGTAACCTTGTTCAACTGACGGTAACCTATACACATCCTAAGGGAACCATCTTTCTTCCTCACAAATAAGACCGGAGAGCCCCAAGGTGAGACACTTGGTCGAATAAAACCCTTATCAAGGAGATCTTTCAACTATTCTTTTAGCTATTTCAACTCTGTTGGAGTCATTTTATATGGAGGAATAGATATTGGACGAGTATCAAGAAGAATATTTATATCGAAATCTATTTCTCTCTCAGGAGGGACTCCGGGTAAATCATCAGGAAAGTCTTCTGGAAACTCACTCACAACTAGAATTGACTCAACGGGAGGTGTCTCAACACTAGAATCATTAAAACAGACTAAGTGATAGACACAACCCATGGAAACTAACTTCCTCACCTTAAGTTACGAAATAAAATGACCCTTAGGCACTACTGAACTGCTACTCCACTCTATAACTGGCTCATTAGGAAACTGGAACATGACAACTCGAGTTCTACAATCAATAGAGGCATAACAGGAATGAAGCCAGTCCATACCAAGAATAACATCAAAATCAACCATGTCTAACTCAACAAAATCAGCCATGGTGCTCTTGCGATTGACGGAAATGGTACAGTCATGATAGACTCGCTCGGCTAGAATAGACTCACCAATAGGTGTAGAAACACAAAAGGGCTCACAAAGTTTCTCAGGAAGAATATCAAAACCCATTGCAACATAAGGAGTCACAAAATATAAACTCGCTCCTGGGTCTAGCAAAGCATAAACATCAAGAGTAAAGACTTTGATCATACCAGTGTCAACATCTGGAGAATTCTCTTGCTCTTGGCGGCTAGTGATAGTATATAGGCGTTTTGTTCCTCTGCCAGTACCTGAAGTAGCTCCTCTAGGTGCAGCCTTTTCTAGTGGAGAAACTGAAGAAGACTGGCTTTATTGCCCCTATTTCCATTTCCCTGCCTGTTCTTCAAACACTCTTTCATGAAGTGACCCTCTTGACCGCACTTGAACATCCTATAGAGCCATTGCAACAAGCACCTGGGTGGTTCCTCCCACACTTAGCACAAGCAGGAGCCCAATCGCCTCATTGTGCCATACTACCCTGAGACTGGGTAGGTCTAGCTCTGAAACCTTGAGAATTCTGACTATTGTACTCACCTTTGTTTCTTGGTGCAGGTGCACTAGTAGATGATGGAGCATGTCCCTTTTGTTTATGATGGAAAGATGACCGGTTGGCATTACTCTTCTGCTACCCGGACTCATTCCTTGTCTTAGCTCTCTTACTTCTCACTTCTTTTCTATCTCTCGGCTTCTCTTCCTCAGCCTGCTGCACATAAACCATAAGTCTCGCTATGTCCATGTCCCTTATCAGCATAGCTGCCTTGCCCTCTTTACTTGACAGATGAGACAACCCAGCAACAAACAGACTCATACTGCTCCTCATATCCGCAACCATCTCCGAAGCATATCGGGAAATTTGGGTGAACCTCAAACTGTACTCATGAACACATAGCAAATCCTGCTAAAAGGTAAGGAACTCCCGTATTTTTGCTTCTCTCAGTTCACGAGGAAAGAAATGCCCCAAGAAAGCCTTCTCAAACATAGCCTAACTCAAAATCGGTGCACCCTCAGCTCTACCTTTATTCCACTGGTCAAACCAAGTCCTAGCAACATTCCTTAGTTGATATGCAGCAAGTTCCACTCGCTTAGGATCGACAACGTGCATTACCTCAAACACCTTCTGCAGTTCCTCAACATAATTTTTCGAATCCTCAATAGTGCTTGAACTAGTGTAGCTTGGAGGATTCATCCTTAGAAACTCCCGGATCCTAGAAGTATCAGCCACTTCCTGACGATTCTCTCTTTGCTGCCCAACTTGATTGGTCACAACTTGGCTCAACATTTGGATTGCTTCCCGAAATTCAGCATTGGTGACCTTTGCTTAGGGTTGCACTTCAGGTGCATTAGGTACCCCTTGCTCCTCAACATTCCTTCTAGCAGGCCGACCTCGAACAACTCTTCGTGGAGGCATGATCAACTGAAATAAACACACAACCACGAGTTAGAAAGAGACTTTATAGAGATGAACTCTATCGCACACAATGAGTATCAAAGAAGTGAAAGAATTTCCTAAATATTGTAGCCTCCTAATTATAGATGTGGTGCACTTCACACCGATAACTAGGACTCTATAGACACGACTTCATAGACTCCCTAGGACTCTTGAACTCAGTGTTCTGATACAAGTTTGTCACACTCCGAGCCTACACCCTGGGTAGGACTGACACTCGAGAACTATTGTTGTCCCCAAGAGAACCCTTGGTCTGGCTTACTACTCAACGAAAGACTTTACTCAACAAGACACACTCATGAAAATACTTAGAATGTTGCAAAGGAAACATTCACTAGCCAATAAGGCAACTAAAGTCTCAACATAACAGAATGAAAATGTAAAGACAAATGAACTAACTAGTTGTCTATGAAGCCTCTAACAATTGAGATGGATGTCAGGAAAAGATCCACGACATCCTAATGAAATAACTATGAAGCAGTAAAAAGGGGTCCTCCGAAAGCAAGAAGGCTCACCAACTGACTCTGAGTGCTTAACTGGATCAACGAGGCGTTGGATGCTTATCCTAGTTACCTGTATCTGCATCATAAAATGATGCAGGCCAAATGACATTAGTACATTGAATGTACGACCATGCGAGGGGAAAACTAAACATGACATAAGCTTGAAAGAAATCTGAGAAAAACACTTACCTTAGCTATACTCAACTTATGGATACTCAACTCAAATGCAAAGTAAAACAACAATAAAGGTGCAGTTTATACAAAGCATTTAAAACAATATGTTACAACTCAATGTGTTAAACAAATACAATAACAACTCAGTTTACATATAAAGTAACATAATATTATGGGAATTTCTCTAACGACAACCATCACTATGATCTAAAGCTGCCAGAACTTTCCTATAGCTTGTCGTGATATAGAATACCTCAACTAAGTGGATCCACTAGTCTATGCTTAAAACCACTAAGGAATCATTTAAAAAGTATGACCCTTTATACCCACGATGGCTACATGGTTTATGGAGACTTGAGTTAATTACTGTGAACTCGTCCCCATATCGGTGCTCAATACTACTCCCAAAATATACTCACCTTATATGTTTAAAAACAAAACTCTTTCTGTGAGTTGAGATAATTACTCAAAAACTAGATCAAAGACTCTCTTGGAAATTGGTGTTTCCTCTCTTGTTTAAATGTGAAAACATTTACTCTTTTGGTAATATATAGCCCTGATATATTCTTTTGAAGAAAAGAATTTTTATCTTTACTTTATACTCAACTCAAGACTCAAGTCTTAAAATAAAGCTAAAATGTTTGCAAAAGACTTTTGAAATGACTCTAAGAACTTTCTAGACTTGTCTCTTAACTTTCCTTGAATTTGAATTTATGGATTCAAGGATTGTGATTTGTGATAGTAATGGTCTTATGATGTTTAGGAGTGTTTTTAGATAACTAAACATGAGAAACGATCAAGAAATAACTGTCTGGAAACAAGTCCGCGATGCAGAGATGTATTTAAATATTTGGTCGCGAAATAAATTTTGAGGTAGAACAGTCCGTGACTGCTCCGCGACGCAAAGAAGAATTTTCCCATCCTAAGGAACAAGTCCGCGACGCGGACCTGGTACCCAGATTCGTCCGACTTTTTCCTTCTTCGTTTTCCAACCCCAATTCACCTAAATTTGGTTCTTTTCTCAATATCTCTTTAGATTCATGTACCCAAAACATATACACAAGAATCTAACTCAAAGTAACTCTAATAATCTACAATAAACTCTTGAGAAGTCCTCAATCTCAACCCAAATTCAAGAACGAAAGTAATTCAAGAACACCCATCAAGAACATTCAAACTTCCAATCTTTTTAGGATGAATTCACACAGAAATAAACATGTTTGGCATGTGTGTGAACGAACCCAACGATATGAAAGTCTCACATACCTCGTAGGGATCACCCCTTGTCCGACTTTTTCCTTCTTCGTTTTCCAACCCCAATTCACCTAAATTTGGTTCTTTTTCTCAATATCTCTTTAGATTCATGTACCCAAAACATATACACAAGAATCTAACTCAAAGTAACTCTAATAATCTACAATAAACTCTTGAGAAGTCCTCAATCTCAACCCAAATTCAAGAACGAAAGTAATTCAAGAACACCCATCAAGAACATTCAAACTTCCAATCTTTTTAGGATGAATTCACACAGAAATAAACATGTTTGGCATGTGTGTGAACGAACCCAACGATATGAAAGTCTCACATACCTCGTAGGGATCACCCCTTTATGAAATCCACAAGCAATTCTTCAAGAACTAGGCGATTCCTTGCTTCTTCTTTTCTTTTCTCCTCTTCTTTTCTCTCCTCTCAAAACCCTAACTTAGTTTCAATAGCATAAACTGAATCCCATCAGTTGAGACCCTATCTTAATTACCAAAAACGAATTTAATTAATTGGGTAGTGAAAAGACCATAATACCCTTCTAAAATCTGGTTTTGACTTTCCTTATCTAGACAACCCAACTTTAAATGAGAATATCTCCCTCATACGAACTCGAAATTGAGAAAACTCGGAAGAGGTGGAAAGATAATTCAAAGATCTTTCCTACTGTATCTTGTAGCACACCTAACTCATCTTGAGCTAGGAGTTATGGTCGTTTGAAGTTGACCAAAAAATCATCCTTAGCTTAATTTGTCAAACTTTCCAAATTTGATTATTTCCAAAAAATGGTTTCTTCCAAATTATAGTTCTTTCAAGCAGCGAGGTATTACATATCATATATAATTATAAAAGAGAACCATATGCATTTCTACGTGGCGCCACCACAAACCAGTATTTCCTTTTAATTTCTTTATTTCCAAAACTAACCTTCCTCTTTCATGAAAAGTTGTGCCTTTTATGAAAAGTTGTGACTTTTATGAGACTTTTATGAAAAGTTATGACTTTTATGAAAAGTTGTAACTTTTATGAAGAGTTGCAACTTTTATGAAAACTTGTGACTTTTATGAAAGGTTGGGACATTTCCGAAGGGTTGCAACTTTTCCAAAGTGTTGTGACCTTTTCGATAAGTCACAATATGAATTTGTTCACACTACCCTTTGTTATCTATAAATAGAGGGATTTTCTCTCATTTTAAAATAATGAAAATTCTGAGTATCTTCTTTTTCTTCTACACAAAGGCATAGATAACTACACAATAAATTAATGGCTAATATTCAATTTGAAGTATGTACATATTCTCAAGTTTACTGCAAATTGTAAATACATTTCTTGAAGTAATAAATGTGTTTCTCAACACTGTGACTGGAATAGAAGTGTAGTTTCAAATTGAAATCCATCACTCTGGTATGTTGATTTTAAGAAAACACCCAAACAAACTAAATATTTTTGTGTAATATTTTTCCCTTTCAAGTATATATAATAAGTTGAATTGTTGTCCAATATGATACATTCTCTCATTAATTCTCTCTTTTAATAATTACTTATGATGCATTTAAATAGGAAACTTAAAAATAATATATGTAAAGCAAAAGATGGGACTGGACTTTCTACACGTTAGAATTAGAATATTTGTTCAGTTTTTTAAGCCTTTTAAAATTTATTTATCCCTTCACCAACGATTATTTAATTATTAGAAAATTTAATATCTCAGGTTGATGTTCATTTGATTCCCCAAATACATCAAATAGTAACATTTCATGTGAGCAAAAGGATAAATTATAGAATCAAATTAAAGATGATTGATTAAAGGATAAATGATAATATGTTATAATTATCATTTTCCTTTACATTATTAATGTTTGTTACTACATAATCTTGTATGTAAGATAATATAGTGTTTTAGTTTTAATGACTGATAAATTTTAAGTATAATTTAATAAATTTTGTGATATTAAATTTCGTGCAAGGCGTGGGTAATTTTACTAGTATATAAATAATAGTGTAGAAAATTATTACTTGAGTCCTGCTGGGCACTGTCCTAAGAAACTATTTCACCGGTGTGAAATATTTTCCCAAGATTAAACAAGTTCCCTATTTAAATAGCGGATACATGAATCAACAAATTAATTAACATAAAAAATTTATTAGTTGGGAAATAAATAATAAAGCCAAAACAATTAAGTAACTTAAAAGAGAAAGTAAAAGAGAGAAAAACCGAAAAGTTGATAAGGAGCAAGAGAGAAATAATTTCCTTGGTATTTTTCTTATCCTTCTTCAATGGTAACATGCCTATTTTAGGCGAAGGAATTTCCTTCTTCTTGACTAGTGTCAAGGAAGGTTTCAAGAGAATGGCAAACTACTGCAAAGTGTATAGTAGTTGCGATTTCTCCAAGTTACTTTTCCAATACACCTTAATTATTTTGGATTTGTAAATACATTTAATAAAACAGTCGTTTGAAATAAAACATTTTGCTTACAATGTGATGAAGGGAAAAACTGTTTCCTATTAAAAAGAAATTCAGTCTTAACAAAGACTCTTGTGTTTCTACAAAATGAAGGGACATTGGAAGAATGATTGACTAAAATACAAGAAGTTTTACCTTTGTATGGTATGAAATACAAGAAGTTTTACCTTTGGACATTGGAAGTTACTTGAGATGAAAGGTAGTTTTACCTTGTATGTTATGAATGTAATTTCATTGAAGTTCCTGACAATACATGGTGGATCAATTTTTGTTCCACAACTCATATTGCAAAAATCATGTAGGATTTTTTAACTCTAAGAAAGTCGTTGGAAGGTAAAGAAAATGTTTATTCTGCTAATATGATGGCATCACATGTGGAAGAGGTGGGGATTCATAGACTCATTTTAAAAGAGGGTTTTCAATTATATTTAGAAAACACTCCATCGTTTTCTAGGAACTTAATTTATCTTTTAAAACTATCAAGAGTTTGTTATCATTTTTATTCTCATTTGTCTACAATGAAACTTTTGAAATACAATAAAATTATTGGTTTTGGAAACTTGAATGCAAAATTATATAAATTTGAGCTAGCCTCATGTCTCAATGTAATGTATTATCAATGAGAACTATCAAGCCTTAGGCACAAGAAACTGACACGCCTCTATTGAAATATCAAAAGGTTAGTTAATGATGAAGTTTTTAAAGCTCATGATATTTCTGACTTACTGCTCGCCTCTATTGAAATATCAAAAGGTTAGTTAATGATGAAGTTTTTAAAGCTCATGATATTTCTGACATTGGGACTTATGTGAACAACATAAAGGGTAAGCAGACCAACAAATTCACTAAATCTTCCAAAAGGAGTTTTCAATTGCTTGAGATCATAATGTTAGGCAAAGCTATAATGCTATAATTGTATAAAAATCAGAAAATATATTTTTTCTTAGAATAGGACTGATTTACAGGATATACATTTATAACCATATATACTCTTTCCTAGAATAGGACTCTAACCCTACAATTGTATAGCTATAAATATTTGTTTTCTATGGTATTATGGTATTAACAGAGAATCATACTTTCAAAATATCTTATGTCTTTCTAGCATCAAGAGCCATCGTTTAAATTTTTTCTATGCTCTTTGCTTTAATTTCTCTACACAAGTACCTTGTTACTTTCTTGCATTCCTCGTGTCTCTCTATTTTCTCTGCACAAGTTTTTCCTTTCTCTGTTGTATTTTGTCTACTCAATGAATTCACAATCATCCTCGCTCAATTTGCTTTCCAAAAAATTGGATGGTTCCAATTTTCTCAAGAGTTGAGGAAGATCCTCAAGAGTTCATTGATGAGGTTCACAAGATAGTGAGAATTATGGGTGTGACTTCGGTTGAGAAGACAAAGTTGGTCGCTTATCAACATAATTGTGTTGCTCAAGTTTGGTTTGAACAATGGAAGGAAGAAAGGGCGGTTGATGTGGGTCCTCTTGATTGAGAGAAATTTAAGGTTGTTTTTCTTGATAGGTTCTTTCCCCTTGAGATGAGGGAGGAAAAGGTACTTGAGTGAAACGACCCCAAAAATGCCCGAAAATGTGCTTCGGAAACACCTATAATTGTAATTTCCATATATCTCAAAATCCGTTTCGTTTTTCGAAAATCCGACTTCATATTCTTGTTTAGGGGGTCAAATTGAGTGGGAAATGGGTCTAACCCAAATTTTAGAGCAACCGTATCAAAATCCAAAATTTCCAAGTGAAGGCTTTTTCGAGGGTCTACTTTGGAGGGTCATATCTCCTAGCACACAAATTATTTGGGTGGCCAATAATATATCCATGGAAAGCCCTTTGAGTTAGCTACCTAACGCACTTCGTTTCACCTCATTCGGAGTTCGGACGAAGAAGTTATGCCCATTTTCGTAAAACCTGTCCGGCAGAAAAAGGCAAATTCCAGTAGCTGATTTTACTGTTCATTTACTGTTCACCCGCCTGATTTTTTTTCTAAGTGTTGGACCATTTCTTCCAAATGACATATATTATTTCCTAGATACAATTAGTTAATTCCCATCCCTAAAAACATTTCCCTCACTTCTCAAATATTCTCTCCAACTCAAGAAGAAGAAGAAGTGGGAGCTAGGGCTTTGGATTCAAGGCTTTCTTCATCAAATTCTTGCAAGATCATAGCAAAGGTATGGTGATCCTTCATCTAGGGTTAGCTTTCACCCTAGAGTCCATTCAAAGTTAGTTTTCAAAGGTTTCAAGTTCTTCAAAA
>NW_006238954.1:2473151-2498868 GCF_000226075.1 Solanum tuberosum
TCTTATGTTTAAAAACATACTTCTTCTGTGATTTGAGATTAGTGCTCAAAAACTTAGTGAAACGACCCCAAAAATGCCCGAAAATGTGCTTCGGAAACACCTATAATTGTAATTTCCATATATCTCAAAATCCGTTTCGTTTTTCGAAAATCCGACTTCATATTCTTGTTTAGGGGGTCAAATTGAGTGGGAAATGGGTCTAACCCAAATTTTAGAGCAACCGTATCAAAATCCGAAATTTCCAAGTGAAGCCTTTTTCGAGGGTCTACTTTGGAGGGTCATATCTCCTAGCACACAAATTATTGGGTGGCCAATAACATATCCATGGAAAGCCCTTTGAGTTAGCTACCTAACGCACTTCGTTTCACCTCATTCGGAGTTCGGACGAAGAAGTTATGCCCATTTTCGTAAAATCTGTCCGGCAGGAAAGGCAATTTCCAGTGAGCGTTTTTACTGTTCACCCGCCTCATTTTTTTTTCTAAGTGTTGGACCATTTTTCCAAAGGGCATATGTTATTTCCTATATATCATTAGTTCAACTCTCATCTCAAAAACATTTCCCAAAACATCTCTCCCATACTTAGACACATTTTCTCTCAAGTTCTCTCAAGAACCCTAATCCAAAACCTTCCTCAAGATTGAAGAGACTCTTGCTCCAAGTTCCAAGCTTCCATTGAAGACACTCTCAAGACCTTCATAAAAACTCAAGGTATGTGGTGTTGAACTCATGGGTCCTTCCACCCATAGTGCCTAGACTCTATTCTACTCACTAATTCATGGTTTAAGTTAAGATTCATAAATTAGTCTTGTTCTTTGTAATAATTTCCTACACATTGAATTTTAAACATGAAAAGTGATTGTTTTGAGCATGTTGTGACCCTAGAACTTGAACCTAAATTTGGAATGGATGTGGAGATTTTCATGTGGTATTGTGGGTGTTAAAAAGGTGTTGTTGTAGGTTGTTCACTGGTTTGGCTGCATAATTACTACCCTATTTTCCATGCTCTTTGATTCCATTACATGCCTTCAAGGTGTTTGACAAAATGTCCAACTATGGAGAATTGATGAATCGATGCTTTAAAGCTTGAGTTATGAGATGTATGGAAATCCAGAGATGTGTTGATGACAAACTAAGCTTGTGTATATGTTCATTCCATACGTGAGATTGCATTAGAGCCTAATGGGAATTTCCTATATAAAGTGTTGCATGACCATGCCCGGTCCGGGGGAAAAGAACCGGACAACCATGTGAGAGGTTTATATCTCACCACCTAGGATGCTTGGGGTGTGACCAACATCAACCATGTGAGAGGTTTATATCTCACCACCTAGGATGCTTGGGGTGTGACCAACATCAACCATGTGAGAGGTTTATATCTCACCACCTAGGATGCTTGGGGTGTGACCAACATCAACCATGTGAGAGGTTTATATCTCACCACCTAGGATGCTTGGGGTGTGACCAACATCAACCATGTGAGAGGTTTATATCTCACCACCTAGGATGCTTGGGGTGTGACCAACATCAACCATGTGAGAGGTTTATATCTCACCACCTAGGATGCTTGGGGTGTGACCAACATCAACCATGTGAGAGGTTTATATCTCACCACCTAGGATGCTTGGGGTGTGACCAACATCAACCATGTGAGAGGTTTATATCTCACCACCTAGGATGCTTGGGGTGTGACCAACATCAACCATGTGAGAGGTTTATATCTCACCACCTAGGATGCTTGGGGTGTGACCAACATCAACCATGTGAGAGGTTTATATCTCACCACCTAGGATGCTTGGGGTGTGACCAACATCAACCATGTGAGAGGTTTATATCTCACCACCTAGGATGCTTGGGGTGTGACCAACATCAACCATGTGAGGGGTTTATACCTTGCCACCAGGGTGTCCGGGTGTGAACGGCATCCCCCATCCTAAGTTGGGGTTATAGATTGGTTGGATCATGCATACACATATGATATCTACTATTAGTATAGATTTACTTAAACATGTTTTGACTTCACTTTGATCATGCATCCTCATATTGTTATTCATAATGCCTATGAAACTATTTCTTGTATTTCGATTGTGTCCTTGTTTATTGTTGTGTTGCACCCCGCATACTTAGTACATTCCAAGTACTAACGCATATTTTGCCTACATGATGTCACCATGTAGGGACCGGAGCTACTCTTGATCCTTCTCTCCATTCACGTGGCTAGTACGACGCTTATCCGAGTTTGTTGGTGAGTCCTCAATGATTCGAGGGCTATGTTATGTTTCCTACTCCTATGTTTTGAGACTTTAGCTTGTAATTGTATTTTGACTATGAGGGGAGCCGGTAGAATGTCATGGCCCCGTCCTATCTATGTATGTAGAGGTGTGCGTTGGACAAGTATTTTGTAAATGAGCTTGACTCTTATTCTATGATGTCATTTTGAAATGATTTGCCCTTAGTCCCTATTTCCCGTTAATTAATGTTGAATGTACTTCCGCGACCGATGAAGTGTGATGACAAGTTTAAGAGGCTTGTTTGGGGTTCCTTCGGGTTCCTCATTCGCCATGTCACGTCTAGGCCCTAGGCTTGGGTCGTGACATTGAGTTCATTAACCTTCGTCAAGAGAATATGAGTGTGAATGAGTATGTTATGGAATTCACAAAATTATCCAAATATGCTCCAACTATGGTTGCCGATCCAAGGGCAATGATGAGTAAGTTTGTGTCGGGTACTTCCAACTTGGTGGTCAAAGAATGCCTAACCGCTATGCTTCTTAAGAAGATGGATGTATCCCATTTGATGGTTCATGCACAACAAATAAAAGATGAGAAGATTAAGGAGAAAACTAGGGATTCAAAGAGGGCAAGAAAGGATAATGGTGATTTCTCACATTCAAGGTACGGTGGAGACAATCATTCTCAAGGTAATGGTTCTAGTGAGCAAATAGTGCCCAAGTGTTAGGAGTGTGGAAAAAGACATAGGGGTACGTGTCTAGCCGGTTCAAATGCATGCTTTGGGTGTGGAAAGAGTGTTCACAAGATGAGAGATTTCCCACTCCTTAGTGCCAAGGGAAGGGATGGTAGGCAAGATCAAGCTCAACAAGATCACGAGGGTTCCCTGGATGCGGTAATTGATAAGTTATGGTCTTTTAGCTTGTAGTTATGAATTACTTGATATTGGGTGTTTCGTTGGCTATGGTATGTCTCCATCTATGGTTATTGTGTTTAAGGTCGGTCTGAACATCTTTGTGGAAATTTTTTAAGTGTTTACTTATATCAATGGTTCCGTGGTTGTTTAGACTTTGATACTATGTTTGGGTTGAGGGAGATGGATTCGAAAAGACTAGTGAGGTTTGCTCCCAAGGGGGAGATAGAGTGCTTCAAGGTTTATGTGTGAGGAACTATTTTAATTGTTGGAAGGATTCTTTTCTAGGGTTCGGTATGTGAAAGGTTGGAGGTGATGTGATGTCTTAGTATCCCTATCTTTTTCTTCTATATTCGGGTCTAGCTTGAGGAATTATCCCCTCATGGTAGGATTAGTGTGTTTTAGTCATTCTCAAGTTTCCTCATACATGCATACTCATGAAAACTAGATTTGTGAGAAAATGAGTTAAATTGATTGACTTCTTCATGATTATGTGCATTTGAGTGTAATTTGCATGTAGGCCTTATGAAATGATGTTTTGGATATGCTTTAGCTTGGAGTCGATTATTCCTCCTCGGATATGTGCATTTATGTGATTGCATTCATGTTGGGTTGTTAGATCTTGTTCCTACCCTCCTTATGATGCCTTGAGTCCCATTCGAGGATGAATTCTCTCAAGGGGAAGATATTGTAACACCTCAGATTTGAAAAGAAGGAAAAATACAGATTCTCATAGCTGGTGTCCCCACCTACGGAACCCACATACGGATCGTAGGTGCTCCTACTAACTGTCGGTGGAAACCCTAGGTGGTAGGGTTAAATGATTTTCAATGATAAGTTCCAATACTCTTTTTACGGTTCACCATGATGGTCCATCATACCTTGTACAAGTCGTAGGTAGGTCTCGTAAGTGGGTCCTAGACTTGGTGAATTTTTTTAGAATCAAAGTTGGACCTACGGTGGACATGTACTAACCGTAGGTAGACCAACGAACCGTACATGTGTCCCGTGGTGTAGGTCCAAAGTCCAAGTCCTTGAACCCCACCAAAAGTTGGCCAGGACGGTCCATAGTAGGACTTACATACCATAGGTCCAACCGTCGATGGAGGTCCGACAATCTAATTTTAAGGGACTTTGGGTCTTTTTTAGAATTATTCTAACCCAATGCTATGTCGTTTTGCCTTCTACCCTAAGTCCTATATAAAGGTTTTAAACCCCCAATTTACCCACTACAATTCATTCTCTTAAATTCACTAAACTTGACCAAATTCATCCTCTCAAAAGATCTTCTCTCTAGACCAAGGAAGAAGAAGAAGATAGGGTTCTTCAAGTTCAAGTATCATTTATTCATCATTGCTTAGGACTTCAATCAAGGTATGTAGGGATTTTATCAATGGGTTTTATCCTCCCATTGATCCCCCAAAGTTTCTTCAATTCTCTAATTCAAATTCCTAAATTTTGATTATGTTTTCATTCAATTCCTCATGGGTTTCTATTTGTATGGATTCAATTGCTTGACTATGGTCTTATTTTCATGATTTAGACTTGATTACATGCCTTTCGATTAATTCCATGTTAACCCATGCATTGATCTATGGATTTATACTATGAACCCTAATTTACATGAATTTATGAAGAAGCTTGAACCTATGAATGTATTTTTATGAAATCATGCATATTTTCATGAAATCAACGTGCATGACTTATGTAAGCTTATAGACGAAGGTCTCTATATGTTCGATGCATATTTTCCACATGACATGAATGACATCTTGATTTTCCCTCAATGCTTTTCGAGCTATTTTCCTAAATTAGGTCTTGATTAGTATGGTATCCGGATATGCCATCAATGATTATAGATTACGCTTTCAAAACTACTTCCATTAGTAGTAGGGCATTTCTAGTATGAAGTTAATGACTATGGGCCTTAAAAATCTATTATGAAAAGATCATATATGGTGAAAGGTTTTCTCACGCATGGTCTAAGGAGATACCCTGTGATGTTTCTAGATTGGATTGGCTACTTGATGTGCCCTTCCATGGATGATAAGATAAGCGGTGATTACCTATATCCCATAATGATAAGACAAGTTAAGATTAGTGACTATTTTGTGTAATTTATGCTTAGCACCGAGTGGACAAGTGGCGATTACCCATGTCCCATAACTATGTGCCACCATAGGTTTGTCTTAGATAGACATTAGCTAGTGGATCCACCTAAGCTAGAAGTTTATGGTTCTTACCTTGGCAAGTAAGGAAATCATTTTTTGGTGTGGGATAGACACTGAATTCCATGTTATAGCTCACATAGTCTATATCGGTTAAAGGAAAATTTCCCACAAAACAAACTAGGTTAATTACTAATGTTTTGTGAAGCTTTCTTTATGATTTAAAGATGCATTGACCATGAAAATGAAAAAAAGTTGTTATGCGGGGAGGAGCGGGGTGGATAAAGAATTATGTAGGTAAAGCTCAACCTGCCTCGCCCCCGCCCCACACCACCCCATTTCCATCCCTAGACTTGTTCTAATTGTGCCAATTCAAAAGTCACCAGCTGTGTTTTCCATCTAGTTCTTCTTCTTATGAAGATCTGTTTGATTTAGTGCATAGTGATGTTTGGGGTCCTTCTCCTATTTTTTTCAAGGATGGGATATACGTACTTTGTGCTATTTATTGATCATGTATTTAGATACACATGGTTGTTTTTTATTCAA
The DNA here is from genome assembly GCF_000226075.1 of Solanum tuberosum. NCBI lineage: Eukaryota > Viridiplantae > Streptophyta > Magnoliopsida > Solanales > Solanaceae > Solanum > Solanum tuberosum. Next base: position 2,479,004 of record NW_006238954.1, read on the forward strand.
AATAAATCTGAGGTTTTGATTCTTAGTATGAATTTTATTGGGTATGTGCATACACAATTTCATAAAACTATAAAAATATTTCGTTCTGATTTTGGGGGAGAGTACACTAACACTAATCTTGTTGAGTTTTATTTTAGAAAAAGGAATTATTTCCCAAAACACTTGTCCTCATACTCCGGAACAAAATGGAGTCGTAGAAAGGAAGAATCCACATGTTTTGGAAACTACATTGGCCTGAAGTAGTATATACTTATGTGTATTTGATTAATAGACAAACTTCGTCAGTCATTGCCAATGAGACATCGTACTTCAAATTATTTCATAAGAAACCCGATTATTCCCATTTGAGAATTTTTGGTTGTGTTTGCTTTTTCCATTTTCCAGCACATGAACGACAAAAGCTTTCAGCAAAGGCATCACAATGTATTTTTGTGGGCTACATCGACACACAGAAAGGGTATCTCTATTATGAAGCATCTCGTCGTCAGCTTTGTGTATCCAGACATGTTATTTTTTTTAGGGACAATTTTCTTACAAAGACAATTCTAAACATGCTTCAGAATCTGTTTCTTTTTTTTTACAAGTTTGATGATGATGTGGTAGCTATTGATCCTCCGGAGCAACCCATGAAGTATGATCCCGATGATCTCCAACCCTCCTCTCCTTTGGGTATTGACTCTTCATACTCATCCTTGTCTTCAGAAGAGGAATCATCTCATCCAGTTACTCCCCTACATCGATCTAGTAGGATAGATCTCCATGCTCCTGAAAGACTTGATTACTCTCCAGGGAAATTTTCTAAGTCTTATGCCATGCATACCACACTATATTTTGTTGATTTACCCACATCTTACTCTCAGGCTTCTACACAAACTTGTTGAAAAGTGGTAATGTCGAAAGAGCTTCATGCATTGAATATTCTTCTTGGGACTTTGTTGATAAACCAACAAATGGAGTTCTTATTGTAAGTAAGTGGGTGTATTCCATTAAACTTAAGGCATATGGTATAATTGATCACTACAAAGCTTGACTGGTTTCTTAAGGGTATAAATAGGAGTATGGAGTGGATTATGATGAGACTTTTACACATGTTGCTAAGATGACAACGGTACGAACATTATTGGTTGTAGCTTCAATGAGAGGTTGGACCTTACATCAGATGGATGTTAAAAACGCCTTTCTTCACGGCAATACGGAAGAAGTTGTGTTTATGAAACCACCACCTAGGTGTGTTCTATCAAGACCAAATGCAGTTTTTTGTCTTCGAAAATCTCTTTATGGCTTAAAACAGGCTCCCCGGGCTTGGTTTGAAAATTTTGATCCACGATTCAAATAACGGGCTTCTCTCAGAGTTCTTCAGATCATTCCTTATTTCTTCATACTTATCCAGTAGGTATTACTATACCTCTCATCTATGTTGATGATATCATTATCGCAGGAAATGATCCAGAGAATATTACTAAGTTGAAAGAATTCTTGCATACCTCATTTAAGAAGAAGGACTTGGGACGACTGACATACTTTCTTGGACTTGAGGTTCTATACTTGCCTACTGCGATCATGCTTACAGAACAAAAGTATGACAGTGATCTTGTTGCAAGGGCTAGTCTTACTGATGACAAGTTTGTGTACACCCTGATGGAGATCAATATGAAGTACAAGGAGGTTGATGGAGAACAATTCAATGATCCAACATTGTATCGGCAGTTGGTGGAATCATTGGTTTATCTCACTGTGACAAGTCCTGACATCTCATATGTTGTACAAGTTCTAAGTCGGTTTGTGGCTAATCCTTACCGTATAAATCACACTGCATTATTTTGTGTCACTCGATATGTTCGTGGTTGTATGAGTCAAGGTGTTCTTTTATGTTCTGATTCTTCTATACGCCTTGAAGGATATACTGATGCAGATTGGGTTGGTTATCCTGATTCTTGTTGCTCTGTTACTGGTTGGTGCATGTTTCTTGGCACATCCTTGATATCTTAGAAATGTAAGAAACATTCATGTACATCTAAATCATCTACAAAGGCTGAGTAACGTGCTATGTCACAATCAAGTTCAGAAATTATTTGGCTATGATGACTATTATCTGATCTCGGTGTCGCTATTACATCTCCTACAGTGTTACATGTTGATAACACTAGTGCGATTAAAATAGCCACAAACCCGGTGCAACACGAAAACACAAAGCATATAGAGGTGGAATGTCATTACATTTGATAATTGGTTATCGATCGTCTCATCACTCTACAACACATTTCTTCTTATGATCAACTTGTCGATTTGTTTATAAAGGTGATGACTTGAGCAGGACATCAATATCTTATCTCCAAATTGATACTCTGTGATCATCGATATCAATTTGAGGGGGAATTTTAGACAAAGCTATAATGCTATAATTGTATAGCAATCAGAAAATATATTATTTCTTAGAATAGGACTGATTTACAGAATATAGATTTATAACAACATATACTTCTTCCTAGAATATAACTCTAACCCTACAATTTATAGCTATAAATATTTGTTTTCTATTTTATCAGTGTATTAACAGAGAATAATACTTTCAGAATATCTTGTGTCTTTCTAGCACATAATAATTTAATTTCAAGACTCGTCTTCTTAAAATGGAATAGTTTGAACACTTGAGTTTCTTCTGTTTTTGAAATAAAAAAGGGATCGGTCGGTGTGTCGATTTTGTCTGGCTTGTATTTTAATTGATCCAAGTTCTAAATTAATAATTTGACTATATTCTTATATCAGACTCGCCACATCATAGTTCTCTTTGGAAAAAGGCATAATCCATACAAAATTAAGCTAATTAAGATGAAGTAATTTTGAAAACCAAAATAAAGTCATTCTTGATGGTTAATTATCACAAATTAAGTGACAATTATTAAAGCAGATCAACTTGCCTCTACAAATATAAGGATAAAAACTTTGGCTAGATTAAGTTACTTGTAATATCTCCCTTATAATTAACTACTTAAAGAATTTAAGAAGCCCTTAGAAGTACCCAAATTAACTTTTACTAAATGACAAATAACAAATACTCTAATTTCAAGTCTTGTCCTCATAACATGGAATAATTTGAGTGCCTGAGTTTCTTCTAGTTTTGCAAATAAAAGGGGATCGGTCGGTGCATCTTTTGACTACTTTCTTAAATCAGACTTGCCATATCATCTTTTCTCTGCAAAGATTATAAAATCCAGCTTATAATGAAGTCCATTAAATAAAATTAGGTAAGTAAGATAATTTGTAAAACAAAGTGAAGTCATCTTTGATGGTTGTTGTGTTCAAACACACATGAAAGTGTACGTGGTCATGCAAGTAATAAAGTAGTTCTTTTTAAGAGCCAAATGTCGAACCCACAAAGATTTATGATAAGTTCATATGTAATTTCGCTAATGACTATAATTTAAAGCAAGTGTGTTGAGAGAGTTTGATGATTATTTCTAAATTAACAATTTCCCAAAGAAAAACTAGACTATCTACCTATGATTCAATTTCAAGCGGTGTTAAAATAATGATTTAGGCAATTCCACGGCTGCAACTTAACTAAGAATTCATGCATAGTGTCTCTTCTATGGGTTTCGATTGGTTATTAAATTACTGGTTTAAAAGGTTAAATGTATGATTATAGTCTCCTGACCTCTAATCACCTAGCAGGCTAGCACAGTTGACAGTCTAACTGTATCGTTGAGCGGGAATAAATTGAACTAACTGTGGAGCATTAGGTTTTCATCTTGTTTCGTAACCAAGCATGGTATCTAGGTATATCTCTATCCTAGCTACAAATTAACCCTAGTTTGTGTACTAGAAAAGATCATGCTCATTTTGTCCCCCGTTCTATCATTATATTCCTCTCTCGAGTTCAAGTCAAACAATAGATGTATCTTAATGGTGACAAGCATTAAAATCATCATATCATAATATATAATATAATATATTATTATAAGTGGGTACTCCAAACTGCAAAGTTGGATTACCATTTTACCCCTATATTAAATTGAAATGGTTGAAAAGAATTAATTAATTAAATATTAAATAGTAATCAAATCTCTCTCTCTCTCTATATATATATATATAAAGGAGAAACATAGAGAAGGTGATGTGGCATCTCTCTATGGTCACCATTCATATTTATCTATTTTCTCTTGTTTTTAAAACATTTTTTCTTCATTATTTATTTATTTTATTTTTAATATCGTAAATAGTTGTCACATTCAATTACTCAACTTTTCACCTACCACTATAATATATATTTAATATCTTTAATAAAATAAGAAATAACTATTAATAACTCACACATCTTCAACTTAATAATATTCATATCTCTTTTTTTTTTATCTTCATAACCCCCAAAATTTAATTTGTAAGTTTATGTCTTATGGTATTCCTCTTCTTTGTCTATATAATTTCATATTTTGTATCAAGAAAATTGTCATTCAAAGCTATTCTTTCACTTCTCCATCACCATATCATACATTAGGGTGAGGAAGAAAAATGTTAATCATCACATCATATGGTTGCGTTCAACAAAGTCATAAAGAATTTATGAGTAAGAATGCTTCTATTAAGTTTTTAAATTATACATTTTTTTTACTTTAATTTATGTTATATTATTTATTTATTTATTTATTTATTGAGTCAATTCGACTAATCTTTGAAACTAAATTGAATAAATTCATGGAGTAACTAACAATTTCATATAAGTATATTCTTAATTTGTGCTTATAGGGATGAAGAAGAAAGCCGAAGAAGATACAAAAGTAGAGAAAATTGTGAATATCAAAAGAAGATGACAGCGACAAAGAATTTGATAAAGAAATCTTTTTTTTATTCAATTATAATTGTACATACATTATTCATTAGGCAAAATTATGATTAGTTCTTGTGAATTTTTATTATGATAATTTTTTGCAGTATCCTAAAACGAACATTATATAGTTGAAGTTACTGTTTATTTGCATGCTGAAGTGCATACCTAAATTCGATATTACTTTTTTGTTTCCTCCTCTTTTTTGATTTCTCCCTATTTCTATGTAACTAATGCATGTAAGAATTAACTACTGTTTATTTGCATGCTGAAGTGCATACCTAAATTCGACATTACTTTTTTGTTTCCTCCTCTTTTTTGGTTTCTTCCTATTTCTATGTAACTAATGCATGTAAGAATTATCACTATTAATAACTTATCATTATTCTTATTTCCTCACCATAGACAAGGTGATATGACACATCTCTTTACCAAATATCTTATTTATTTTTTTCTCATTTTTTTTGGATAAATTTCACTATATTTTAATTTATTATTATTATTATTTTAAAAAGTGACAATTACTACTCTCTCATTCATTTATATTATTTATAGTAAAAACTTAAATGTCTCAAAATTTATTATTTCACTTATTTTTATTCTTTGTTGTAAATTTAAAGACCTAAATATTTATCACTCTAACATTTCATTTCTCCATAAAGAATGAAAAATTCTATATCTATCTATATATAATATAAAGCAAGATATTAAAAAGTGATTTGACACCTCTCTTTGGCCAAGATCCTATTTATTTATTTTTTCTCATTTTTGTTGTTGTTTGTGATTTTCACTATATTTCTATTTATTATTACTATTTAAAAATGTGTCAATTACTACTCCCTTCATTAATTTCTATTATTTATTGTAAGAATTTAAATATCTCAATCTTTACTACTCCACTTATTTTTATTCTTTATTGTAAATTTAAAGACATAAATATTTATCACTCAAATATTTAATTTTCTCCCAAAAGAATGAAAATTTATTAAATTAGAGTAGTCTAATGAAATATCTTTTCAAATAGCTTGAAAAAAACCCCATCCCTTTAACTCTCTTAATTATGAGATTTCCCTTTTTATCTTAATTTTTAAAAATGTAATTTTTTTTACATAATTAGTCAATTAGAAAATAAGATAATTACTCATTAAAAAAAAAATTTAAAAAAAAAGTTGTTAGAAAATATTGCACTAGGGGAAAAAACATTTATTTCAACTCTTTTTCCCTATTTTCCTTATATTTTATTAATTTATAAGAATAAAAGTCACAATTATTATCACTTATTATCCTAACTTTTCATATTCTTTACTAAAATCAAAACTCATCCACATATTAATTTATGAGATCATTGATACCCTTTTAACTTCTTCATATTTATGTAGTGTTTGGATTACAAAATTTATTTAGTTTCTATATAAAATTGATATTCTAGCTCTATTGTGTATTTATTATTTTTAATGCAATTTTGTTTTACAAAATGTTAATTAATTAGTAGATGTGTGAATAGAATATAACTTCTACTTCCTTTCTTGAATTTAAAATTACACTTTCTATACTTTTCATATGAAAGTTTTGTGTGGATATATAAAAAGTTTAGGCTATTAATTTTATTAATAGCACTAGTTGATATGCTCATATTTTAAAGTGATAATTTTGAAAAAGTTAAATTACATGAAATCTAAATTTAAATAGTTAAATAAATTTATAAGCGTAAATAGTATTATATAAAGAAAGTTATTACTAAAATCACATAAATAATTTAAAACACCAAAAAATGAGATACCTACTTATTTAAAATTGGTGCATAAAAATATGTCTTTGTATTGCTCCAAGGCAAAATTATAATTCTCTTTTTTTTTCTTGAAACTAATTTAATTTTACATCAACTAAATATAGAAAAATATGATTGCGCGAAGCGCAGTTTGATTAACTAGTCATATTATATACTAAATACTAAAAGTGGGTAGTTGTAAAGTTAAAAGTTCGAAAAATAAAAATATCTAGAGAAGTTGTTAGATATTATTCCCCTTTTAGAAACTACGAAACTACATTAGTTATTATTTTTTTATATATTTATTTTTGTTTCAGTTCTTCAATTTACCTAACTAGCCATCTATTTTTCAGTTTAGATAGCCCAAAGGTGATTGTCATTAATTTAGTAATAATTTGTTTATGCAATAAAACAGTGGCTATTTTATTTTTTAAGTAAAAAAAATTCACAATACCTTAACCAGAGGCTAATTTTACTATATATCTTTGTTTCTCAAAATGTTAATTTTTTTCTCCATTTTATCCTAAAAACCTTCAACAACAAAACAATCAATATAGCTTTCTTCATTACTAGTGTACTTATCCCCGCTTCGCGCGGAATTAAATATATATATTTTAAATAATTGATGCCGTTAGTTGACTTTTTTCAATAAGAAGTGTATAAAAAATAATACAAATCAAGTCACGGTCTTGATGTTCTCTATTCAAAAATTGCTAGAAAGAAATTTTTAAACTTTAATTGCCGCTTAACATTGCCGATAAAAAGAAGAAAAACATAAAAAAAAGTATCATAAAAAAAATTAAACTGATTATATAACATTACATCGGAGATTATACTTTGAAATACAAAATAAAGAATTGAAACACGTAATATAAAATAAAATGTATTTATAAGAAGTGATGATGTCATTAGTAATTTGACGTGTTACTTATCTACTCAATTATATTAAAATTATCATAGAGTGACAAAATATTAATTTTTTTAGCGTACGTGAAGTGTCAGGTTGAAGAAAAGTATACCAAGAATTGGATCAATGTTTGTCTCTAACACATGTCGAGGAGTGGAAGAGTTTTATAACATTAATCTAATTATTATTGTAGTCATCACTAAAAAAAATATTCACACATGATAATAACTTTTCAAAAGATAACTCCTTCTTTAATGTGAAAAATAAGATAGATAATTTTTCTTTAAATATTTACAAGTTAAATACATATTAATCACAAATGCGCATTTATTATAGCATAACTATAAAATAACTTTTTATTATATATTTACACATAAATGAGAATTTTTTTCTTCATTCTTTTCATTAAATAATTTATTAATTAATTAAAAGTTTTAAAAATACTAAAAAGATGGTTTATTTATTTATTTATTTATTTTGTGATTGATTTCTAATATGATAGACCATACAATATATTTTTAGAGACAACAATATCTAATAGCTATGAGAAATGTACCATAGGTAATAATAATATTATGCCTATCAATAATGACAAAAAAAATTAGAATATTACTTAGAAATTGACAAACAGATACACACAAAAACAAAAACGTGATACTTTTAATCTTCATTCATTCGCATACATAATAGTAATAATAATAATAAGAATAAGAACAAAGTTAATTAACAAAAAATGCTAATTGAATTTTCTAATATATTGGTTAGTATAGTTTCATAATTTATTTATTTTTGAATAAAAGGAAATTTATATATCTGATCAAAAATTAAAAAAAATAGAATAATATTAATTGAAATTAAAACAATACATTAATGAATCTTCAAAATATTTGGACAACATTCGAACTTTTATACTAACTAAATTTTTGACACGTGCGTTGCACGTGATTATCAATTCAGAAAATTTTAGCGAAGATTTAAATAATAAACTTTGCACAAAATAATATTGCAGATTCTTTTGTGAATGTTCAATGTGGATCGTCATATATATCTCTTATTCACACGAACCTATGAAGATGGTCAATGAAAAAATTTATTATTTAAATGCAATAATGTACAAATTTATTTCAAATTGATGAGGTTCAATCATGTAATTTAACCGCATCATTTCTATGACTTTATGTGTATCATTATGCGAAGGGCTTGTATGAGACCCCTTTGGGGTCAAGTACGCCATGTTACGTCTAGGGGGTACCCCTGGGTCGTGACACCAGTGAATTTATCCCATGAACTGCTTATGGACTCTCCAGGTAGTGTTGTAAAATTATTCAGTTTATCCTTGTGATTTAAATTCTTAGACACCGGAAAATACCTTGCTACGAACACCTTATACAATTGGTCCCATGTATAGATCAAATTATACGGCAGCTCAGAAAATCACACAGCAGCATCACCGGTTAACGACAATGGAAATACTCTCAAACCTATAACATTCATATCCAACTCCGGTCGACCTACACAACTCTTACAGACACTTGAAAATTTATCCATGTGAGCGTATGGGTCTTCCTGTACCGACCCGTAAAACGAATAAGTGAAACTAGAGCCTAACTAGTGTGTCTTTAAGTTTGGTGTGAGGTTTGAACTGGTTTAATGTTGTTCTGAGCCATGGTTGAGGGGTTTAGGGGTTAAATGTCAAGGTACGACTCCCCAAGGACCACCCTAGGGGTCCTTGAGGGGGACCCTATGCCTAACCCCAAGGCTACCCAAAATGAGATTGTTGCCAAAAGTTTGGTGACCTACGGAAGGGGATCACTCCTCGTAGGTCCATCCACGCCCCGTGGATGGCCTTCGTAGGTCAAGCCCCCTATTTCCAAGCTGCAGCCCCAGACCACGGACCAACAGGATGGTCTGTTAGTGGACTCACGGTCCGTGAGTCTAGGGCATGGTTCACTGCCTGTGTTGCTGTCTAAATCGGCCAAGTGGAGGGGAAACTTAGTAAATTCCTCCTTTGGTTAGTTTATTTAATGGATGGTTTTTATTGGTTATTTAAAGTATTTTAAGAGTATTAAACTCTATTTTTCAACTCATTGTTCAAAATCACAAAATAGAACCCACTTCTCTTCTCAAAAGTTCTCTCTCTAGAAACCTCTATTGGAGGTGAAGACTTCAAGTTTACAAGGTCAAATCTTCATGTTTTTCAAGGGATTTTCGTGGGATTCTTCCATTAAAGGTATGGTAGTCTTCATCCTTGACTTAGTTTCTTTCAAGGAGCCAATTTCAAATCTCCAATGTTTACCCAGAAACACTAGATTTTAATCTATGCATGGGTTCGATTCTAAATAATTTCCAAAGGCTTTATTGCATTGATTTATGAACGAATTGTGGATTTAAAGATGAATTAAGATGATTTCTTCCTAGAACCCATGTTTTTCCCCAAATTCCTAAGTTGTGATTTGTGATTGGGATTTGATTGATTATGAAGTATGTGGGTTGTTTATGTGTATATGGATATAGAATGTTGAAATTATGTTATTGCTCTTGCCTAATTGTATTTATCTAAGGTGTGTGGGTGAATGTGATCCATGACCCTTGAAGGGCAAGTTATGATCAAATTACATATTGAAGTAGAATTGTGCTTGATCTATTGATCCACTAGAAAGGTGGAGGTGTTTACTTACTATGTATATTGTGGTATTGAATTGATGGATATCTTCCTTATACCTCTATATATGAAGGATCTATAGATGATCATGATGTAAAGTATATGTGTGTGATTTCAATAATGTATAATGATCATGTTTAGAATGTAATTGTGTTATCGATTGAAAGCATATTCTCAATTAACACACATGAATGATGTTGATGGAATATGAAGGGTTTTCTTCTAAGAATTGTATATCTTGAATTGGTAGGCTTATGCATCCTATTCTTGTATAAATGAATGTAAAAAATGATTGTGATATCTTGAATTGGTAGGCTTAGGCATCCTTTCTTGTATAATGAATGTATCTTGACTTAGTGTCTTAATGTCTTGAATTGGTAGACCTAATGTTGGTAGCCTTTCATGAATGAATGATGAAGTATTCTAGGCTAAACATTGGATCTGTAGACCTAATGGTGGTGGCCCTTCATGAGGAGTCTAGGAACTAATGAAATGTTAAAACCTTGAAGCGGTAGACCTAATGTTGGTGGCCCTTTCATGTGTGAAATGATGAACCTTGTATCAGTAGACCTAATGTGGGTGGCCCTTCTTGGAAAGTCAATGAGCTATCCCTAATGTACCTTGAATCGGTAGACCTAATGGTGGTGGCCCTTTCTTGTGTAATGTACCTTGGGTCGGTAGGCCTAATGTTAGTGGCTCTCTCAAGTACAATAATGTAATGTGAATGAACTACTCTATGGGAATGGAGGCTAAGCACCGAGTGGATATGGTAAGATGGTGACTCTCCCAATGTTAGGTTAGAGTCCAATGAACATCTTTCTTATCCTATAACTATGTGCCCACATAGGTAAAACACACTTTGTTCTACCTTAGGCAAGTGGAACACCTTTCTTCGGTGTAAGGTTACATGACACCGGATTCCATGAATTAGCTCTCATGGTCTATGTCGGTTAATGCCTATTCCCATCATGTGAGATGTGCATTATGGTTTCTTGATGAGTTCTATGAAGTGTGGGTGGTAGTATGGGATGCCATCCATGCATTGCATGAGTAGGCTTTAAGAGGATCATAGTGAGTTCTCTAAGTCTTAATGGCTAATGTATGAATGTGTCCTAAATGAAGCTAATGAAGAATGTTGACTCTTATATGCTTAAATGTAAAGATGCATACTATACTTGGATTGTATCATGAGTTACTTCTTTGCCATGACTTATTGTATATGAATGTGCCTTGCTTATGGTGACTTCAAATGAGTACTTAGTGTGAGTAGTAGTATGGGATGCTACTTGCACATTGCACAAGTATGACTTAAGGTTGTCCTATGTGATGATTTGACTTATGAAAAGTTTATGTCTCTTATTGATGAGCATTGTGTGAAGATGGAAAGGTTGAATGGTAAGTTCACTTTTGGTGGCTTTAATGTGGTACTTTAGTATGGATGGTGGTATGGGACGCTATCCATACATTGCACAAAGTATAGCTTGAGGGTTACTTGAGGGGAAGGCTAAATGTGAAGGTAAAGGGTTACATGTTGATTATGTTCTAATGTGGTTAAATGACTTGTATGTTGGTTATGTTTGAATATTATGCCTCTTATACTTATGTTCATGAAGTTTTATTAAAATGGCATACAAGCATGACTTTCAAACAAAATGTCTGTTTTAAGCATGTTTTTGCATCGCTATCATACTTAGTACTTAATTGTGCTAACCCATTCTTCTTCATGTTTTACTGCAAGTGTAGGTTTCGGCAAGTGGGTTACTTCTCTCTAGATCAAGGACTTGGATTTGAGATTCTCCAAGACTAAGTGGTATGTCCTCATAGATCGAGGACAAGTGTTTAGAAGTTTCATTTTCTTTCATGTAAAAGACTATTGTTAGACTTTTCGATTGTAAAGGGTCATGTCCCTACTTATGTTTCAGATGTTGTTTTTAGATAGCCATATTGAGACAATAGACTTCCGCAATGTTTTCAAAGAGTTTTAAATGAGTAATTTTGATTGTATGGTTTTAAATAAAGTTTTAATTCCGTACGATTTCTATTATCGAATGCAATGAAATGCTATGAGCCCTGTATGAGACCCCTTCGGGGTCAAGTACGCCGTGTTGCATCTAGGGGCTAGCCTTGGGTCGTGACACTTCCGAAGCCAACCCAGCAAATAACCCTCTTGCCTTAAGCATCTATATAAGACTTTTGGTCACCACAAATGTATGTCCCGGCGGTAGAGGAGGGAGAACAATAGGCCCATATGATCTAACCGCATCATAGTCAACCCTGTAGTGATCAGGAAACTGTGGTGCTGGCGGATTCTGCACCCTTTCTGCATTTCTGATTAGATTACCACCATGAACTTGAGCGGGCACATTAACAACCCCTGGAGGCTGCAATTCAACTTCATCTCTTAGACCCTCTCTGATTGGATTGTTGTGTACCCCTTGATTATTCATTTTCCTCAGATTTCTTCACAATTCAGGATCGTAGGGGGTCAAGGGTTCGCCTCGACTCCGTGTACTTGGCATACACTAGAATAGAAACTTGTAGAAAACAAAAACAAAAACATAAAATCAGGAAATACTTGACTAAAGTTCAACAATGTAGTTAGTTTAATCTAAAATCCGTACTCCCCGGCAGTGGCGCCAAAATTTGATACGCTCAAATTACACCTCTCTTAAAGAAGCATACGCGATCGTTGCCAAATAGAGAACCCAACTTGTAGGTTGGGGTCGATCCCACGAGGAATATGGTTCAGACTTAAACTCACTCACAATTATATCCGCTTAGTAAAACTATTTTCGAGAAAAGTAAACAAGGGATTTTTTGTAAACAAGTAACATATTGTTGATTTGAATCAACACGTAATAAGCAAGCAAGATTCACAATTTGAGATATCAATATAAGAAGGAAGCTAGGGTATATGTGTTCCCCACAATCTTTTAACGCAGTAGTCCTAATAATAGTAATCATTTCCTAGTGTTTGACATACAAGGATGATAAGTTATGTATTCCTACGTGATTGGTAATCCTAGCAGGAACTTTCACCTCGCAACTTGGTAAGTCTACGAGTGTGTGCATTACTTACCCTTACCTTCACCCAAGATTAGTCATCATATCAATTTAGTTTAGTTTTCACCCTCACTTCAATTGATAGCAGACTATTAGATATCAACAAATCCTTAACTAAATCTCTGTTGTTTAATCATTTTCTCATTCGTTACCCCTTGGTAAGGCAAGTAGGAACAAGGCAAGTTCTAACGTTTGCAACCGTTAAAAAGACTTCTAAACGAAAGGATTAACAATACATGCATAAACACTATTCAAGAATTACTTAATTATTACTCATACTTTGTTAATTTCTCATGGTTTCCACAATCCTAGTTGTGGATTTAGCTACTCATGCTTGAGAGTTCACAATTCATAATTAGGTTAAAATAATTCATGAACTTACAATGAGAATAAATGAATACCGAAATCTTGAATTGAAATTCAAAGTGAAATTTGCATAAACCGACTTTCAGAAATTAAATTGCTAAGTGTTTGCAAAAAATAATTTTAAAAGACCAAAAACTAAAAGTATACAATAATGTCTAACCCCCAAAAAGGGGAATAACAACTAATATTTATAGAAAACAAAACCTAAACCAACTAGGAAACAAAATAAGGAAAATTAGTCTAGCACGCGGTTTCGACTGATGACTTGACCTACGAACCGTGGTTCGACCTACGGTATGTGGTCTACCTCCGTGGACCAACACTTGGAAAATAAATCAGGTACTGGATTACTCAACTCTCTGATCCCAAATGACGGATGTGCAGGACGGGTCGTCAATCGACCTACGGTCCGTCGTTAGCTTCGTAGTTCCACACTTGGTCAGATTTCCCTGATCTTCTACCTATGATGCACCATCTGCGGGCCGTCACTGGACATACGGTCCTTGTTTGGTTCCGTTGGTTGCTATTGCTGCCAACTTCAATCCAGTTTTCTCTCAACCGCTTCCAAACAAATTTCCTATAAAAGAGTTCATAAAAACATTATTTCTAATAACAAAATAGCTCGAGCCACACACAAACTCTAAGTGAAATGCATCGAAAATACTGTAAACGCACGGTATATCACCTAGACCTGTATCCCCTTCGGATATTAGAAGTTTTTTGGGTTTAGCTGGTTACTATAGAAGGTTTGTTGAAGGGTTTTCTTCAATTGCCTTTCCGTTGATGGCATTGACTCAAAAGAAAGTCAAATTCTTATGGTTGGAAGCTTGTGAGAAGAGTTTTCAGGAATTGAAAGATAGACTTGCTTTCGCTTCGGTGTTGGTATTACCGGAAGGAACCGATGGGTTTGTTGTTTATTGTTATGCTTCAAGAATTGGGTTAGGATGTTTCCTTATGCAAAATGGAAAATTCATTGCCTATGCTTCAAGGCAACTTAAGATTCATGAAAAGGACTATCCTACCCATGACTTAGAACTAGTGGCGATTGTGTTTGCTATAAAGATTTAGAGGCATTACTTATATGGTGTTAATGTTTATGTCATTACCGACCACAAAAATTTGCAATATGTATTTAAAAAAAAAGATCTAAATCATCGCCGAACAAGGTGATTTGAGTTATTAAGGGATTATAACATGAGTGTTCTCTATCACCCCGACAAAGCGAATGTGGTGGTGGATGCTCTTAGTCGATTATAAATGGGTAGTGTTGCCCATGTTGAGGAAGATAAGAAGGAGTTGGTTTGTGATGTTCATAGATTGGCTCGTTTGGATGTTTGGTTGGTTGACTCTACCAAAGGTGGTGTTATGGTTCACCATGGTTCTAAATAATCCTTTATGTCAGATGTGAAGGCCAATCAAGGTCTTGACCTAATCTTGATTCAGTTGAGGGAAGCGATGCTCAAGAAGTCACTTGAGGCTTTCTCCCAAAGGGAGTTGGAATGCTTCGATATTAAGGTTGTTTGTGTGTTCTGAATGTAGACGATTTGAGAGAGTAGATCTTATTAGAAGCCCATAATTCTCGATATTCCATTCACCTCGGAACCACCAAGATGTACCATGACTTGCGAGAGGTCTATTGGTGGAATGAAATGAAGAAGGATATTGCAGAATTTGTGGCTAAGTGTCCTAATTATCAACAAAGGAAAGTTGAGCATTAAAAGTCAGGAGGTTTGTCCCAAGATATTAGTATCCCTACTTGGAAGTGGGAAGATATGAATATGGACTTTATTGTGGGTTTACCCCGTACCCGGTGACAACATGACTCGATTTGGGTTATTGTGGATCGAATGACGAAATCAGCCCATTTTATTTTCCCATCAAGGTTTGTTATTCAGTGGAAGACTATGCTAAGTTGTACTTGAGAGAAATGGTCAGGTTGCATGGAGGGTCCTTATCCATTATCTCTGATCGTGGTACCCAATTCACTTCTTAATTTTGGAAATCTTTCCAAAAAGGGCTTGGTACTCGTGTTAAGCTTAGTACATCCTTTCATCCTCAAACTAAAGGGCAATTAGAGCGTACTATTCAAACTTTGGAGGATATATTGAGAGCTTGTGTATTGACTTCAAGGGTAACTGGGATGACTATTTGCCATTGATTGAGTTCGAGTATAATAATAGCTATCACTCAAGTATTGGTATGGCTCCATATGAGGCTCTATATGGTAGGAGGTGTAAATCTTCTATAGGTTAGTTTTCAGTGGGTGAAGTTGCTTTGATAGGTACTGAATCAGTACATGAAGCTATGAAGAAAGTTTGTCTTATTAGAGAAAGGTTGAAAATGGCTCAAAGTTGACAGAAGTTCTATATCGATGTTAGAAGAAGGGATCTTGGGTTTGATGTGAATGATTGGGTCTATTTGAAGATTTCACCCATGAAGGGTGTAATGAGATTTAAAAAGAAAGGGAAACTTAGCCCCCGTTATATGGGCCCATATTAGATATTGAGGCGTATTGATAAAGTTGCTTATGAACTTGATTTGCCTAATGACTTGGCATCGGTGCATCCATTTTTAATGCCTCCATGTTGAAGAAATGTGTTGGTGATCCGACATCTATAGTACCATTGGAAAGTCTTGGTTTAAAGGACAGTCTTTCTTATGAAGAAGTTTCGGTCAAGATTTTCGACCAGCAAGTTTGGAAGTTGAGAAATAAAGAAGTTGTTTGAAGGAATCAATTAGTTGAGGGTGATACTTGGGAAGCTGAGACCGATATGATATCTCGTTATCATCCTTTCTTTCCCTCCTTTCCTAATCTAGCTTGAGGTATTTAGTTCCTCATGGTCTACTCTTTTGGTTTCATGTGTCTTAGATGTTCCCATGATTCCTCATTTATGCATGTTCATGAAAAGCCTAAATTTTGAGAAAATGAGTTAACTTGATTGATTTTTTCATGTTTATGTGCATTTGAGTATGAGTTGCATATAGACCTTATGAAATGATGTTTTGAACATGTTTTAGCTTGGAGATGATGTTTCTTCCTCGGATATATGCATTTATGTGATTGCATTCATGTTGGGTTGTTAGATTTAGTTCCTACCCTCTTTATGATGTCTTGGGTTCCATTCGATGATGAATATTCCCAAGGGGGAGATATTTTAACACCTCGGATTTGAAAAGAAGGAAAACATTGCAGTTTTCAAGAAATCGGTGCCAGTACCAACGGAACAACCGACGGTTTGTAGGTGGAACCACAGACCGTAGATGGGAACCGTCGGTGGCAAGCTTAAATGATTTAGAATGTCAAGTCCTAGTACCTTATTATAGTTCACTAGGATGGTTTGTTGTTCAATGTACAAGTCGTAAGTAGGTCTCGTAGGTGAGTGCCAGACTTAGTTAAATTTTGAGGGTAAAAGTTAGGACTCATGGTTGGGATGTACAGTTCGTAAGTGGACAAATGGACCGTACATGGGTCCCGTTGTTGGGGGTTCAAAAGTATAGTCTCTGAACCCCACCAACGATTGACCAGGACGGTCCATAGTTGGACCTACATATCATAGGTCTAACCGTATGGGGTCTGACAGTTAATTAAAGAAGGGCTTTTGGGTCTTTTCCTAATTATTCTAACTCAATACTATGTCGTTTTATCCTCTACCCTAGGCCTTATATAAACATTGTTCCCTCCAAATTTCCCAATTGAATTCACTACTCTCCTAAATTCCTAAAAGTTGATCATGTTCATCCACTCAAATATTTCTCTCTCTAAGGAAGAAGAAGAAACCTACGGTTTCAAGATCACGTATCCAATTCACCATTTTATTGAGGGCTTTTTACATCAAGGTATGATAGTCTTCACCTATGAAGATATTTCCTCCATAGGGTTCCTAAAATCCCCAATTTTGTAAATTAGATTCCCTAATCAAATTAGGATTTTTATTCAATTGTCACGGGTTCCTTTCAATGTTGATCCAATTGATTAATTTATGTCTTTTTTATGCATGAATTGAAATAATTGCATGTTTTTAAGTTAAATCCCCATGAACCCATGCCTAACCCATGTTGTCTAGACTATGATGATAAAATGTGGGTTTTGAACTATGAAAGATGACTTTATGAAGATATGCATGTTTCTTATGAAATTGATGAAAACGAATTAAGGGTTTGAGAGTGAAGTATCAATGTTGTTGTTGTTGTGAAAGGATATTCTCACATAAAGGATTCATCGAGTTGAAAGGTTTTCTCAACTAATCTTTGAATCAAGAACTAGGAGCTATTCTAATAAATTCTAGCTTGGATTGGCCACTTGATGTGCCTTCCATGGATAGTAAGACAAGTTAAGATTTATGACTATTCCGTGAGATTTATGCTTAGCATCGAGTGGATATTGAGATGGAAGATCTCCCGTAGTAGAGGTCAGTTTTCTAGTAGCAATCTCCATATCCCATAACTATGTGTCACCATAGGTTTATCTTAGATAGACATTAGCTAGAAGTTTATGGTTCTTACCTTGGCAAGTAAGGACATCCTTTTTTGGTGTGGGATAGACACTGGATTCCATGTTATAGCTCACATGGTCTATATGTCGGTTAATGTCTACCTCCCACAATAATGAACTAATGTTACTTCTAGAAGTATCTCACATGTGTTTTGAATATGATTTAACTTGCATTGGCCATGATCACGATTTATGTTTTCTAACCCTTTTTATCTTATGGTTTAGCATTGGTCATTGCATGTCATGTAAAGTCCTTGTTAGCATGATTTCATAACGTTTATGCATTGCCATCATACTTGGTACATTCTTTTTATTAACACATTCTCTTGCCAACATTGTTTTTCCCAAATGTATGGTCCAACGCTCCTACCTCCTGTACTCGTGGCTAGTTGGTACTTTGTAGCTATTGAAGATTGGTGAGTCCTCATGTTCCGAGGACCAAACTCTTTATTTCTTTATGTATTCATTCTCAGATGTTTTATGTGATGTATGAGTTACGTTCCAATCACTCTTTGATGTAATTGATGGCTTTGAGACTATGTTAGACTTCCAATACGTTTTTGACAAACTCTTTGATATAAAACTATCTTTTGAACTCTTTAAATTCTATTATCTTGTATGATGTATGCTAAGTGGCTTGTGTAGGTCCTCTCGGGATCCTATACGCCATATTACGTCAAGGGTGTACCTTGGACCGTGATAAGTTCATATAGTATATAGCACAATAACAACACTTTTACGATTACAAGTCGATAACACAAAATACTCAATCTATGAATCACAAGTTTCACAACAACACTCATATGTTTAACGATAGAGGTGATATGCAATGCAATGAAATGTCATGTAAAGTGATGCATGTATGTCCTACGATACACATCGACTGAAATTCAGATCGGAACCCATTGGGACGCACAAGGTCCATGTATCCGCCTGAACCATTTTCCATTGGCTTAATCATCACTCGCCGGAACTATTTTTCATCGACATCGCCAGAAATATTTCCCATCGTCATAATCATCACTCGCCAGATCCATATTCCATTGACATTATCACAATAGATCTCATCACAGTGTTTCAGAACCAATCCAAATAGGCATGTTCACACAATAATGAGAAGATGACAACTTTCGTATCAATTCACAATTCATAACCACTCAATCATAGTATTTCATCAATAACATATCAATATTACCACTCAAATCATTCACAACATCACATATCAAATTACTATCGGGTTACCTTTTTCATTATCCCCTTTTGTTATCATTGAGATCAATTAATGTGAACAATTCAACCCATCACCAGTTTCCGTTACTCCCAATACATAGACAAGGAAATACAAGATTCTACAAGCTTAACAAAGGCCTAGAGGTCCACTTGCCTTAATAAAATCATACAATCACTCCGACACCTGGACTTTTCCCTTCCGAACGATATCCAAATCAATGCAATCTAATCAAATATGTAATCATAATAAAATTTCAAAACTATCAACACCCATATCAAGCATTTTTCAAAATGGGTCCAAATCGACCCAAAAATCTTATCTGAAAATGAAGGTTAAATTTGAAAATTTATACATGAAAGCATTACCCAAAGAATTTAAAAGTCACCGGTGAAACCATTTTGAAAATGAAGTTGAAATCATTCACAAACCCCCATTTCCCCCTAAAACTCAAGTTCTTGAGAAATCCCCCAAGGTTCAAACCCAAACCAATAATTAGGTAGAAAAATCTTTACATAATCAAGGCATAATAAGGGAGGGGGGGGGGGGGGTGAAAT
>NW_006238954.1:2498983-2546179 GCF_000226075.1 Solanum tuberosum
AAAAATTTATTAAAAAAAAAGGGGGGGGAGGGGGGGGAGGGGTGGGGGGGGGGGGTGAAATCCGTTACCCAATCAAAGTTTCTTGAAAATCCTCTTTGAAATCACCTAAGTCGAGCTTCTAGGGTTCAAAAAAGGAGAAGAGGGGAACAAAACCTGACATTTTGAAAATACACACTGCCAAGGGTCCTCGCGAACGTGAACTCAGGTTCGCAAATGCAATCCCAGGTCGCGAGTGCGACCCCCGGATAAATATGATTTTTCATGAACGTGATGGGTCTATCACGAATGTGAAAGTCACGAAAACGGGTAGACCTTCGCAAACCCAAGGGTTGGAAAACTCGACCCTTCACGAACGCGATCATGTCTTCTCTAACGCGAGGCACAACAGACACTAGATATCAGGAAATCAGCCAACACACAAATCTCTAAAAGAACCCTCGGGATTCGTTTAGAACCCTGTATACACAAATTAAACATGCTACCCAACTAAACTCGACGTTCCAGACTCAATGGATTAAGTGAATTATGAATTTGAGGTCTCCTTGACCCGAAACCCATAAAAGGCACAATAAACTAACATAACGCCTAAAACGACCACACTAAGCTTGAAAACTCTGAAAATTCAACCAAGACCACTCCTAGGCCTTAAATTATCCTCGAATCCAATGGAACCATCGAAATTCCGATCCGAATATCAAAACTTTGAATGTTGACTAAAGTCAACCCAAAGACCAAAATCACCCAAACTTCTAACTTAAGACCTCAAATCCACGAAACATTTCCGAATATGAAACCAACAACTCTCCTAGACCAAATTTCATATTCTGGAGTAATGGAACTGATGAAATTCTATAGTGAGACTCGAAACTCCGATTGTTACCGAAAATTACTTTTACAACTTAAGCCTTTAAAAACTCAAAACTTGGAACCAACCTCACTAACCGATCAGAAATGCCTTCGGGTAACCATCGTGGATAAAATAGTAATTTTATAAAAATTTCCAAAAAAAATAATCTTTCGAGTCATTACACGGACCTAGTAAAGAAGTTTGCGTAAGTCACAAACGATGGCTGACTAGTGGTCGGCGTGGACATAAGCCTGATTTAGTTTAATTTTGATTGAGAGAGAAGATATCATTTTTTAATTTATCGAAATTCAAACTCTAAGCCATGATTTTTGCAGTCTCCTCCTCCATTTTAATCAAATTGATTTATGTTGTCTTTCTTACATTATTACTTTCGAGTATAGAAAAATGAAGAGCCTAGTTGAAATTATTTAGTGAGGCGGTTGTGAAGACAATAAGGCAATTAAGTGTAGCTTCTAATTTTTGAAAATTCTCTCTTTCTTATTTAGTTTTTTCTTAATATTGTGTCATTTCTTTCTTTATTATTTGTATATTCAATTTTTTCCCCTGTGAACATTTTGGAAAAAGTAGTATTCATTGTTTTACAAAAACTTGAAAAGGTTAGGATGTGAATCATAAAAAATATAGGGTATGGTACGAATCACAAAAGTAGACATATGCTAGGTGTGCAAATGCAATGAACTTGAATTCTGCCGACTGTTTGTCTCTTCGTACACAATTTAATATTAATACCTCACGATAATCAATTTAATTATTTGACTAATCAATCTTTCTCTACTAGATTAAAAATAAGTTAATTATTCACATTGAGACAGAAAATTCATGAAGAAAATCTTGGTAGCCTAACCCAAAAGAATTCAACTTTAAACTTAGCAAGAAAAAAAAGATAAATACCATGACAAATTCGAGGCATCAACTAAATTCAAGGGTTAATAGGAATAATTTGATTAGATTTAATTTATTTTTTTATTTTTTGAGTTTTATGCCTAATAAAATATATGATGAAGGTGTGGTGACTTTGGATAGTAATAGAAAAAGGATTAGTGTGGTAAGTTAGCATATGCCATTTTGACAAAGATGGATGGAGTTAACGAAGAAGGGCAAAATTGAACCATATACCATTAGGAATGCGTAGGAATAATGCTAAATAAAGTGTATTAAGTAATGCTTGTATTAGTTATGCTTTCATTAATTATGCAAAAATGATTTTTATGGATTGTTTGATTTGGTGTACTAAAAATATATGGTGGAAAAGATGTAAAAAAAATTCCGAAGGACACTTGGATCTTTAACTATGCTAATGCATGCATTAAATTTCTTTGTATTACTTATACCATGGATTTTCATGTATTAATAATACACTCCATTACACAAAGATACTATTAATACATAATGCTAATGTACACTCTACCAAACGATCCCTAGAAGTATATATGGACCAATTATATCATATTAAAGGGATATATGGAGTTAATAATAGAGGGATAAATATAACTTATTTCCCTTTTCACTACTTCCAAATGAGAAGTGTTCTAAGCAGGGGTACTATTGAAAACTTTCGTTCGGTAATTACGATTTTTTATTTTTAAATATAATGTATCATAATTATACTAAATTAATTTAGTATGATTTGATATTTAAAAGTTCAATTTCAGTATTTTATAGTATGATAAATCGGTAATAATTATTTATTCACTTCGACTTTTATGAAATATATCAATTATATCATACAAACACCTTACACATATAGATATAGAAATATTCAAAAGAAAATACAATCAATTTCCTTCTTAAATCAATTACATGAAAATAATATTTCAATAAAGATAAAATAGTTAATTTTCCAACGTCTAATTAATTATTTTTCTCTGAACGATATTTTATATATTTACTTTATTATAATAATATACTTCTGTATAAATTATATTTATAATTATATACTAAAATTGGATTTTCCATATGGTAATTCGTTATTTAGCTTTACCATGTACACCCCTTGTTCTTAGCAAATGTAAAAAAGGCAACAAACTACTTAATCTGATGAAAGCAAGTTATATGAAAAACATAAAGCAGTCCATACACCCAAATCTCTGTAAAGTCTCATCCAAATCCTTCACAAATTTCTAGGGTTTCGATTCAATCCTCTGGAAAATGCACACATATACGTATAGGAAGATGCATAGAAGAGGGAATGTTCAGTTGCTTTTGATTGATTTTTGAATTGTACGAGAAGAACTAGTATCAAATCTACATGTAAATCTCATACGCAAGTTGGCAGAACATTTTCAATATGGTGGAGATGGGATCGGAGAGAGAGAAGAATATAGAGAATAATGGCGGATTAACGGCTATAGATTCAATTGAATCTAGGTGGGTATTTCAGGATGAGTATGATTCAGATATGGATAGTGGTGACCATGGTACTGCTGATGGCGATGAAGGTTCAACGCCGCGCAATGTGAAAATAATATTTCAATAAAGATAAAATAGTTAATTTTCCAACGTCTAATTAATTATTTTTCTCTGAACGATATTTTATATATTTACTTTATTATAATAATATACTTCTGTATAAATTATATTTATAATTATATACTAAAATTGGATTTTCCATATGGTAATTCGTTATTTAGCTTTACCATGTACACCCCTTGTTCTTAGCAAATGTAAAAAAGGCAACAAACTACTTAATCTGATGAAAGCAAGTTATATGAAAAACATAAAGCAGTCCATACACCCAAATCTCTGTAAAGTCTCATCCAAATCCTTCACAAATTTCTAGGGTTTCGATTCAATCCTCTGGAAAATGCACACATATACGTATAGGAAGATGCATAGAAGAGGGAATGTTCAGTTGCTTTTGATTGATTTTTGAATTGTACGAGAAGAACTAGTATCAAATCTACATGTAAATCTCATACGCAAGTTGGCAGAACATTTTCAATATGGTGGAGATGGGATCGGAGAGAGAGAAGAATATAGAGAATAATGGCGGATTAACGGCTATAGATTCAATTGAATCTAGGTGGGTATTTCAGGATGAGTATGATTCAGATATGGATAGTGGTGACCATGGTACTGCTGATGGCGATGAAGGTTCAACGCCGCGCAATGAATTGGAATTGGACTCTGATGATGATGATGATAATGCTATGAGGAAACTGATCCGTACTGGCCCTCGGATTGATTCATTTGATGCTCTTGAACTCCCTGGTGCTCAACGGAACGACTTTGATGTGAGTTATTGTTGATGAATTGTGTGAACTGCATAAACCTTTTATTCACTTAAAATTATGTGTTATAGCATAGTTTATTTTGTGAAATTATTGTATTTACATTCTAGAACCTCTTCTTGTGTTATAAACTTCCCATATAGATGATCTTTATTTGTTGATGAAGTGGTATTGCCTATATAGATGACTTTAAGATAAACAGGTAACCTCCCCCAAACAAATGGTATTCA
Source organism: Solanum tuberosum (assembly GCF_000226075.1). NCBI lineage: Eukaryota > Viridiplantae > Streptophyta > Magnoliopsida > Solanales > Solanaceae > Solanum > Solanum tuberosum. Next base: position 2,503,312 of record NW_006238954.1, read on the forward strand.
TTTTATTTGTTGTATAGCCAACCTTAACTAGCCCAGAACTGAGGCTTGTCAGTTAAGGCCTTACTTGGCAATACTTGTGCATTGATTTCACTTCCCTTATGTAATCAACATACTATAGAGTCAGTTAGATGCTTAATATTTTCACTATAAGGAGGGAATTATAATGATGTAGGCAGTGAAGCTTATCCGACCACCAAGAATGCTAACACTGAGAGGCAGAAAGAGGATAAACAAAACGTATAGAGGGTAATGAAGGTTAGAAGAAAGGAACAGGACAGTGAAGTATTTCTAAAGCAATAGAAAAACACTTAACCACTCAACTTGGACTAGTAGTCCTAGATGTGAAGCAGAAAGAGTAGCGGAAAAAGAGAGAAGTATCATGCAACAAAGAATTCTACAGTAGACATTGAACGGCATAAAAATAGCATTTAATGACAAATTAATGGAGGGAAACCATGATTTAGAAGTGGGAACAGATATCCAAGGGAAGGAATGACAAGTTACAACTCCAATGTATTTAGTGAAGTTCTGGGTGTGTCTATGACCTAAGACCTTAATCACACTTCACAAGTATTCTGTTGAAATGAGGAGATGCAGAAACATGTTAAAGCAAAACGGAATGGTATGAAAATTTGCTATTTCAAAAAGTAGAGAAGCCTTTTAAGAGTGTAGTCCCATTATGCTATGATTTGTCATTTGTGCTTGTTTCGGAAAATAGCATGGGTGTTATGGAATATGTTCCTATAACTTTTTAACATCAACTGGGCCATCTTTGGGAAGTTGACACAGTTTTTCTTTTTCAAGAGTTGGGCTAGAATGAACCTAGAGAAGAATCACAAAAAGCTATGGAAACAATCTCATTATGCATATTATGGGTCATATGGAATGAGTGGAAAGTGGATGCTTTGAAGGAATTAGTTGTTTTGTACATCAATTGAAATATTTTTGTTTTCCTCTTTTGTTGATTTGATCAGAGTATGAATGCATAAATATTCCCCATATTTCATTTTATGTGAAACTCTTTCCTTTTTAACATGTTTAAAAAAGAATGACATATTTTTATACTCGAGAAATATGTTATAAAATTTTCCATTTACCCTTAAAATAGAAATGTTTACATGTTTAGGACCTTAAAGTTTTTAAAGGTAGTGAGAGGTATATCGAACATTGGGAAGATTTTCGTTGGTGGAGGTTTAATGGCCATATCGAAGCAACTTCTAGTGGCTTTGATGATGTTCATGAAGGCTTTGGTTTTGGGGAGAGCAATGGAGGTTGAGCTGAGCTTCCGGATTTCGCTAAAGCTTTTGAGTTGGTAATTGCTAACTCGTGCTTTCCGAATAGGGAGAACCAATTGGTTACCTTTCGTAGTACGAAAACCAAGACTCAAATAGATTACTTACTCCTTAGGAAGGGTGATAGAGGCATTTGTAAGGGTTGCAAGGTTATTCTGAGTGAGAATCTTACTACCTAACACAAGTTTTTGATGATGGACTTGGAGATTCAGAGGGATAAGAATACCTTGTATAACCGATCGAGGATTAAATGAGGTGGCTTAACCTCTACCTTTTCTTGAGAGATGGGGAGAAGTTGATTGGTATGGGGGCCTGGAGTAGTAGCGGGGATGTGAACAACATGGGAATAAGTTAGCTAGTTACATTAGGGAAGCAACTATAGATGTCCTAGGGTATCGAGGGGAACTTTGATGGTCATCAAGGAGATAAGTGGTGGAACGGAAAAGTCCAAGGCAAAGTGAAAGCAAAGAGGGTTGCATATATGAAGTTGGTGGAGTGCGTGGATGAGGAAGAGAAGTGGACGCTTAAGGAAGTTTATAAGATGACAAAGACAGATGCTAAGTTAGCCGTTACGACTTCACTACAACTTTCAAATGCTTGTGTGTTGAGCTAAGGGACAAATGTAGGAAAAGAAATTGTATAGGCTCACAAAAGCGAGAGAGAGAAAGGCTCGTGACTTGGATCAAGTGAAGTGCATCAAGGATGAAGAAGGCAATGTGTTGGTGGAAGAGACCTCTATTAAGCAAAGATGGCAAACATACGTCCACAAACTCTTAATAAAGAAGGGGACAGAGACATTGTGTTGGGTGAATTGGCGCACTCTGAAAGACTTTAGAACTTTGGGTCATGTAGGTGTTTTAGGGTTGGAGAGGCTAAACGTGCTATTAGAAGGATGTGCAGGGAAGAGCGACAAAACCTGATGAGATTCTGGTGGAATTTGGAAGGGCACATACAAGGCAGGTATGGTGTGGTTGATTGAGTTGTTTAATCTATTTTAAGACGGCAAAAATGCCCGACAAATGGAGGTTACGGTGGTTCCATTGTACAAGAACAAGAGTGATATCCATAACTGTAACAATTACAGGGGCATCAAATTGCTAAGCCACACTATGAAGGTTTGGGAAAGAGTGGTGGAGATGAGGGTGAGGAGACGGGTGCCCATTTTCGAAAATCAATTTGGATTCATGCCGGGCGATCAACTACTAAAGTCATCCATCTTGTTCGGAGACCGGTGGAGAAATATAGAGAAAGGAAGAGGGACTTACATATGATGTTCATTGATCTTGAAAAGGCATATGATAGTCCCGAGGGATGTCCTCTATAGGTGTTTGGAGGTAAAAGTTGTCCTGATGGTTTATATCAGGGCGATAAAGGACATATATGATAGAGCCAAGACTTGGGTTAAAATAGTGGAAGAAGACTCGAAGCACTTCCCAGTTGAGATGGGCTACATCAAGGATCAGTTCTTAGCCCTTTCCTATTTGCCTCGGTGATGGATGAGTTGACGTGGTATATTAAGGAAGAGGTTCCATGGTGTATGTTATTTGTGGATGACATAGTACTGATTGATGAGACATAGAACAAAGTTAATGCTAGGTTGGAGGTTTGGAGACAAATTCTGGAGTCTAACGGGTTCAGGTTTCAGCAAGACCAAATTGATATATTTGGAGTGCAAATTCAGTGTTGTGTTGGATGAAGCAGATGTAGAAGTAAGGCTTGCCACATAGACTATCCCTAAGAGAGAAAGTTTTAAGTATCTTTGGTCCGTAATCCAAAATAGTGGGGCATCGATGATGATGTCACACATTGCATTGGTGCGGCATAGATGAAATGAAGGCTTGTGGCTTGAGTCTTGTATGATAAGAAGGTACCACCCAAACTTAAATGTAAGCTCCACAAAGTGGTAACTAGAATGTCCTTGTTGTATGGGGTAGAGTGCGGCCAGTCAAGAACTCACATATTCAGAAAATACATGTTGCGGATATGAGGATGTTGAGATAGATGTATGGGCATACTAGGAGCAACGAGATAAGAAATGAAGTTATCTGGGAGAAGGTGGGAGTCAACTCTGTGGTGGACAAAATGAGGGAAACGAGATTGAGATCGTTTGGACATGTGGAGAGGAGGAGGTGTGCTAATGCCCCAGTGAGAGATCTTTATAATTTGCTATTGAAAGTCAAACTAGTAACTAGAATTGAAGTTGTGGGTTTTAAATGGGGAATTATTAACTAATTAACTACTCAGTTTGTAATCAAGAATTAGAGACGAACTAGGGTAACAATTCTTAGATGTCGAAATTCAAGCAGATAATTAACTATCAGCTCATTTAGGTGTGTTCATTGTGCAAAACTAGCGAATCTTTAAGTCTCCTAAAGCTTCTCGGCTCAATTAAGAGAATATCACCTTATGTCCACGTCGATACTTGGGAGTCAAATTAATTTGTTCATTCATCAAATGCCTCAGATTAGCTAGCTTATCCTAGCTCAAGATATTAGATGAGGGTGATATGCAACTTTCTGATATGATTCTTTTTCCTAATCTTAACTCTTTTTTGTCAAGCAAGTCAAAATACAAGCAAGCTCTTAATGTTTGCAACCATTAAAAAATATTTTTTATGAAAGAACCTTAATACACAATGTTCATCCTTTCATGAGAAGATTTTAGTGTAAATAATTTATTATCATTATCCCCGCTCTAAGTTCCATAACCTTAGTTATGAGTTTAGCAATTCATAACTAGTTGGAAATAATAACTAGGAATTTAAAGAACTAACAAATATAAATGGAAAAGAAAGTAAACTAAACCTTTTATTAATGCAACTCTTGCAAGGGTACCTTGTTCGTTCCACCATAATCTTCTAAGATAACAGTAATTAATCCTAAAAAACTAAGAATGCTGAAAACTCTAAGCTAATAAGAATCCCTAACTTCTATGACTAAGGGTAATCCCTAATAGTAGTAAGTCATGAATTAGTTATACATGTATTAGTTATTTCACCTTCTATCCTACATAAAATAATACATAAATTTCCTTATAACTTAAACATGTACTCCCTCCGTTTCACCAAGAATGATCTCCTTTCCTTTTTAGTTAGTTTAAAAAAGAATGACCTCTTTCTTTTTTTAGTAACATTTTAATTTTAGCTTTCCACGTGGCATGTTTAAGGCCACAAGATTAAAGGGCAATTTTGTACATTTGACATAACTTTAATTTAGGACCACAGATTCAAAATTCTTCTTTATTTTCTTAAACTTCGTGCCATGTCAAACTAGACCATTCTTTGTGAAACGGAGGGAGTATTAGTTATGCGGGTTTCTAAGTTGTCAACCAAACGCTGGATTAACTTTATACAAGAATAACTTATTTCATAGCTACCTACCAAACATTGTATCAGTTATATGAATTAATACATGGATAACTTATTTCTTATCCAGCTACGGAGCTACCAAAGTCCAAACAAACCCTTAGTGCACAACTCTAAAAGTCGAAGATGGGGCGAGGAAGACAGCTACTGAGCAACTGATAAAGAACAGATTTAGGCAACTTAATTGACCTATTGGTATCTAAAGAAAGGGGTACCACTTATTTGGAAACTAGAAACTTGCCAGTTTCCAAGCGAAACTCAATGCTACTTTAACACTAGCTTAACTCAATGCTACTTTAACTCCACGTCCACCATTGAAAGTTACATCTCTATTTGCACTCATTTGAGAAATACCAAATGAGTGAAGAAGTGTATCTTCGTTCTGATATACAAGAGCAAAGCAGGTTCAAAGTAATAGGAGTTGTCACAATATTGAACTTATAAGTCACTTCAATGAAATTTCGGGAAAGAGTGATAGACTATAGACTTAAGGTAGGTTGGATTTATGCTTGCTAGATCTACTACTGATTTACGTTAAGAAGATGGATAAAATTTATAGGAAGAAGAATTTCCACATTATATTCATTGACCTAGAGTTTGCACGAATTTGCCTCGAGTCCATACTTGGTAACAAGGTATGTATGTTCTTATCAAACGTATACCCAACTTGAGAAAATTCTGACTACATTCTAGTTTTATCTCTCTTGTTCCTCCAACCTTCATTTATGGTTTCTGTTTTTTTTTTACTTCATTCAGTGGAGGTCCTTTCCTGAGGGAGAATACTAAATGAACCTCTGTACCAGTGTTTTGGGGAGAGTGAAGTGAGAAAATGTGACAAGGCCCTGCTTCGCTTGAAGCAAAGTGCTTGCTTCACTGAAGTGTAGCACATTTCTTAAAGAAAGACCAAAATAAACCTTACACAGAGACAATATATACAAGTAAATGTTCAATTTAAATATTAATAAGTAGTTAGCACAAAATCCTCCATAGACCATAGTACAAGCAAAATCAATACTAAAACATTAACTTTTGCAATTCTTCCTTCACGTGAGCTGGGCAACTTGGACAAGCAGTGATGATTGGATTACCACTGATGAGATGATGTTTGTAACAATAATTCCCTCTTTTTTTTATCTTGTTACAAAAAAGACATTAAAAATAAGTCTTGTCTGTATCGCTAACGAAACCAGGTCTTTCTTTTGACCTTGTGAAATCTAATAAGCATTCGTTTCAGAGTACAGAGTGAACTAGTGACTAATTCCAAGTTTATTTGCAGGATGTTTCAGCAGGTAGGAAAATCCTATTGGCCTTTCAGACTCTTGGAGTTGTCTTTGGGGACGTGGGGACAAGTCCCCTATATACCTTCAGTGTGATGTTCAGCAAGGCCCCTGTCAATGGCAACGAAGATGTTCTTGGTGCATTATCCTTGGTTTTGTATACCTTAATCCTCATTTCGTTGGTTAAATATGTTCTTATTGTTCTTTGGGCCAATGATGATGGTGAAGGTGAGCTGACATTTGAAATTTGGCAAGCTGTTTTACATCATTATTCTCCGTATTTTGTGTCTTCTGATTCATTCAATGACTTTGGTTAATAACTGCAGGTGGTACTTTTGCTTTGTACTCACTGCTTTGTAGGCATGCTAAGGTTAATCTTCTTCCAAACCAACTAGCATCAGATGCTCGAGTATCAGGCTTCAGACTGAAGGTGCCATCTCCAGAACTTGAGAGGTCTTTAAAAATAAAAGAAAGGCTTGAAGCTTCATTGACATTGAAAAAGCTTCTTCTGATGTTAGTTCTTGCTGGTACTGCTATGGTGATAGCTGATGGAGTTGTTACACCTGCTATGTCAGGTATCTGTAGCCTTTTTTTTACCTGTTAAATAAGTGGGTTGAGGGAAACAGGGGTACGTACTGCCTTTTGGTCCTCGGAGGTCCTTTTCCTCTGAATGAATTAGCTAATTTTCCCTTTTTGAAGTTTAAGTTTCTTTCAACTATGTTGATGCAGTAATGTCTGCTGTTGGTGGTTTAAGAGTTGGAGTCTCTGGGGTTAAGCAAGGTAATGTAATCTTGCTTATTGAGCACAAACCTTTAAAGAATCGTTCACTACTTGGAATTTATGTGATCTGCAAGTCTTTTGATCCCTTAATTCTCTATCAGTTCAGCATGCTTTCTATAAAGTGAATACAGTATTCTAGTAAATAGTTTGCTTATAGTTTCTATTGTATCATTCCTTCGCGACATCCATTACAATTGTAAGACACAAGGAAGATTAGTGTGCCACATTGACGGATGACCTGCACCAACTGAGGGAATGGTCAGTGATTGTTCTTAAAATGCAGTTTGCTATGTGCACATGAGGTATAAACCTCGTTGATATTGCCTAGCTCAGTAATGAAAGGAATTTGTGGTTATATTACATTCTGTGTTTTTTTGCTCATTGAGAATTTGTACATTTTAATAATTCTGCTGCTCAAGATTGCTAAGAAAGCATAGTTTTGTGAACCCTGATAATTTCGACTGACAACACTGAGTTGAAGATGCTTATACCTTGTATCTTGAGGTGTTAGGCTTAACCTATGACTTAAATGATAGGATTGGATATGATTTGCTCTTCCTACCTTATGTGATATCTTGATGCACTCGAAGTCCTTTTAGTAGTTAGATTTCTTATACTCTAATGTCTTTGCAGATCAAGTTGTGATGATATCAGTGGCATTTCTTGTAATTCTGTTCAGTGTACAGAAGTATGGGACAAGTAAAATGGGGCATTTCGTAGGTCCTGCTTTGTTTATATGGTTCTGTTCTCTGGGTGGCATTGGCGTCTACAACCTCATTAAGTATGATTCTAGTGTTTGGAAGGCATTTAATCCAGTTCATATATACTATTACTTTAAGCGCAATTCAACAAAGGCGTGGTACTCACTTGGGGGCTGTATTCTTTGTGCAACAGGTAAACTCTTGATAATGGATGTTTCCGATAGTTGACACTAAACTTGTAATCCGAATTACTAACAAAAAATGCACTGTTATTTGTTTCCATTTTTATTTTGTTTGTTCTTGGGTTACTTGAGTGAATACAGGTGCTCTTTTTTCTTTATTAAGAAGATTTTGAAATGCAACGAGGTTTACTTTCATATGTTTGGACTCTATTTTTGCATCTACTGTTACAACTTGCGATGATTATCTTCTTGCTGAGATGCTCTTTACATCTTTCATTGGACTACAAGTTGCTTCCAGTTTTCATTTCCTTTAAAACTTTGTAATGCAATTTGTGATTAGAATATGCAATTTTTCTTTTCTTCGCATTACAACAACAAACCCAGTGTAATCCCACATGCCACAAGCGGGTTTCGGAGGGTAGAGTGTACCTACCTTACCTCCTTCCTTGAGAGGGTAGAGAGGTTGTTTCCGATAGACCCCTCAAAGAAAGATGTAAAAGAAGATAGTACCAACAAGTAGAAACAACAACAAAATAATACAATAATCGAGGGTAAAGAAATAACTCGTAGTAATACAAATCTATGAATAAGAAAACACAAGAATAATACAACAAGAATAGTATATACAATCCTACTTAGAATAAGAATAAGAATAGGAATAGTATATAGAATCCTCCTTGGAAAAGGATTGTAATGTAGTGTCCTAGTTGAAAAAGGGGTGTATTGTAGTGTCTATAAATAGGGTCTCGATGTAATTATTTAGATATATAATTGAATAATATTTTTCTCCTATATCTCTCACATGGTATCAGAGCCAAAGCTTCTATGATTTTGGTAAAGAATTAAAGAGATCCCACTGCCGGCGGGTGACGTTGACTCGTATATTCCGCCCGTCTGGCCAATGGTTGTGTTAACAAAAGTAGGACCAATGATACACGCATGAACCCCATATTTAGGGGAAGAAAACTCAGTCAGGCAGGTCACCGTGCGTCAATTTCTGATGACTTTCTAGGACTTTTTTGTGTCAACCCCATATCCGTAAGGATCTCAAGAGTTTGGCATGACTCATAGTCGAGTTTATCACTCTGTGTTTTATCGACATTCTGCATCAAATCCAATATTTCATGAGAAGACTTAGCACATTGAGATTGACTGTCAATTTTGTGAAGTCGAGTGATCAACTTGCAAATATCTTCATCAAGATCCTCATCGGTCCTCGTATTAATTATATCTGTAACAATCTAGGTACATATGACTTGTATGCACTAGCTTGAGGGGTAGTGTTAGAATAGGAATAGGAACAAGAATATTATGTACAATCCTACTTAGAGTAGGAATATGAATAGGAATAGCATATAGAATCTTACTTGGAAAAGGATTGTAATGTAGTGTCCTAGTTGGAAAAGGAGTCTAATGTAGTGTCTATAAATAGGGTCTCGATGTAATTATTTAGATATATAATTGAATAATATTTTTCTCCTATATCTCTCACATGGTATCAGAGCCAAAGCTTCTATGATTTTGGTAAAGAATTAAAGAGATCCCACTGCCGGCGGGTGACGTTGACTCGTATATTCCGCCCGTCTGGCCAATGGTTGTGTTAACAAAAGTAGGACCAATGATACACGCATGAACCCCATATTTAGGGGAAGAAAACTCAGTCAGGCAGGTCACCGTGCGTCAATTTCTGATGACTTTCTAGGACTTTTTTGTGTCAACCCCATATCCGTAAGGATCTCAAGAGTTTGGCATGACTCATAGTCGAGTTTATCACTCTGTGTTTTATCGACATTCTGCATCAAATCCAATATTTCATGAGAAGACTTAGCACATTGAGATTGACTGTCAATTTTGTGAAGTCGAGTGATCAACTTGCAAATATCTTCATCAAGATCCTCATCGGTCCTCGTATTAATTATATCTGTAACAATCTAGGTACATATGACTTGTATGCACTAGCTTGAGGGGTAGTGTTAGAATAGGAATAGGAACAAGAATATTATGTACAATCCTACTTAGAGTAGGAATATGAATAGGAATAGCATATAGAATCTTACTTGGAAAAGGATTGTAATGTAGTGTCCTAGTTGGAAAAGGAGTCTAATGTAGTGTCTATTAATAGGGTCTCAATGTAATAATATAGATACACAATTCAATAATATTTTTCTCCTGTATTTCTCACAAATACTAATACTCTGCCAATGGAAAGCAATACGTCCGATCACCTACTAATCTTTTACCTTAGTTCGCGACCTCTGCACCTTCTAATCAAGGGTTATATCCTCGGTGAGCTAAGGTTGTACCATGTCCTGCACAATCACCTTACCCCAATACTTCTTAAGCCTATCTCTACCCATTGTCAAGCTCACTATGACCAACCTCTCCCATGTCCTTACTGGGGCATTTACATATCATCTCTTCACATGCCCGAACCACCTCAACCTCACTTCCTGCATCTTATCCTCCACAGGGGTCATTGCTCTGGCTTGCTAAAAATGTTTAATATTGAGAATGTTGGATGTATTACACAGGTGGAATTGTGTAATAAGGCTTTTAACTAGCTTAGTGAATCAATTTGAACTAGTAAATATAGTACAAAATGCTTCGGGAAGTTGAAAATTAGCATAGATCCAAAGATTTCCAAATAGGACTACTTTGACTCGAATATCTTCATTCCAAATCTTATCTCTCTTGGTATGATGCCCACACATTCATCTTAACATCCTCATCTCTGTTACTCTTGTCTTTTGGACATGAGAGTTCTTGACTGGACAACACTCCACACCATATAACAATAGTGGGTCTAACCACCAATCTATAGATTTCACCACCAAGTCTTGGTGGCACACTCTTTATCACACATAACACCGGTTCGAGCCTCCATTTCATCCACGCCGCCTCAATACAATGTGTGCAATCCTCATTGATTTCCCCATTACCTTGAATATTGATCCGTAGGTACTTATAACTTCCTCTGTTAGGGATGACCTATGTGTCAATCCTCACGCCCACGTTCGTTTGATGGGTCATGTCACTAAACTTGCACTCCAAGTACTCGATTTTGGTCTTGCTCAACTTGAAACCTTTTGATTCCATGGTCTGTCTCAAAACCTCTAGTCTCGCGTTAATGCTGCCTCGCGTCTTGTCAATCAGTACTATGTCACCCGCAAATAACGTGCACAATGACACCTCCCCTTGAATGTGTCGCGTTAGTACATCCATCGTTGATGCAAATAAAAAGGGCTAAAAGTGGATCCCTAGTGCACTGCAACATGACCAGAAGTGTTCTAAGTCTCCTTCCACATTCCTGACTCGGGTCTTAGCACCATCATACATATCCTTAGTCACCCTAGCGTAAGATACCGACACACTTCTAGCCTCCAAGCATCTCTAGAGAACCTATCTTGGGACTGTCATATGCTTTTTGTGGTCTATGAACACCATATGCAAGTCCCTTTTTCTCTTTCTATACTGCTCTACCAACCTCCTCACATGGTGAATGACTTTTGTAGTTGATTTCCCTCATATGAATCCGCAATGGTTCTCTGAAATAGACACAATCCTCCTAAACCTCGCTTCCACTAGTCTCTCCCAAACTATATTAGTGTGGCTTAGAAATTTGATATCCCTATAATTGTTGCAGTTTTTGATATCCTGTTGTTCTTATATAATAGAATGGCCGTACTCCACCTCCATTCTCTGGGCATCTTCGTCATCCTAAAAATGGTATTAAACAACCTAGTAAGCCACCCTAAGCCTGCCTTGCTCGCGTTCTTCCAAAATTCCATTGGGATTTCTTATGGCCCGATCTTTGTTCCCCTATTTACTTTCGCATAGTCTCCTCCACCTCCTCAACCCTTACACATCTGTAACACCCAAAATCTCGATAACTCTCAGAGTGCTCTAGATCACCAAGCACAATGTTCATGTCCCCTCTTCGTTCAAGAGTTTATGGAAGTAACTCTGCCATCTGTTTAATATGTGCCTCGTATGCCAATACTATGCCTTCCTCGTCTGTGATGCATTTCACTTGGTCCAAGTCACGTGCCTTCCTCTCTCTCACCTTATCTAGTCTCTACAACTCCTTTGTCCCCAAGTCTTCATACAAACGTCCAAACGTTGTCGTCTTTGCTATTGTAACCGCCAACTTCACCTCTCTTTTTCACCTTCTTATACCTCTCTATTCATCATTTTATTCTCTGCGTCCTTGCTCTCCACTAGCTTCACATACGCCACTTTCTTAGCTTCCACTTTCCCTTCAGCCTCTTCATTCCACCACCAGTTCCCCTTGTGTCTACCGGGGTAACCTCTCGAGACCCCTAGCACCTCTCTAGCTGCCTCACTAATGCAAGTCGTTGTTGCAGACCTCATGCTACTCCTCCAGTCCCCTATTGCCAACAACTTTTTCCCCCAATTTCCGGATCTTGTCCTTAGTCAAGGCTCTCTATTTGATCTTCACATTGTATATGCATAATCTATGGGAAGTATAATTCCAAAAAATAGGCTCCCAATGCCTAGCTCGAGTGGCAAAAGGTGGAGGATTTGTGGCTTAGGTCGCAGGTTCAATCCCCCTACCATGCAAAGTGAAGCCCGGTATTTAAGTGGAGAAAGGTAGAGGGCTGGGCCCATTATCCATCGAGGTTAGAAGACTGTGATTGGTCCAAAGGGCGGGTCACAGGCGGATTTCTCGGTTATAAAAAAAAATCCAAAAAATAGATGATTTATGTGAACCTGGTGCCTTTTGCTACTCAATACTCAAACTTGGAGTTCTTGGTAATGCATCATGCTAGTTTTAGTCGTGTTACTCGATAACATTATGATAGTTCTTTGGTTCAAATGTCGTTACTCCATTCCTAAATTTTTGTAGGGATCCAATTATTTTTTTATGACAATATGCGGACCAACTTGTGCTCATCTTGACTATTCCACTGGGTACATGCTACCTCCCACCAACACATGTACTGGGTAACTATATCAACTAAGGCTTAAGCAAGTGAAAAGATATCACCTAATCTTTTTTGCCTTCGCTGGAATTAGAACTTGAGACCTCACAGTTTTCCTTCCACTTTATTGACTACAAAGCTACACCTCTGATTGCATAGAAACCCAATCTGCATATTGTAACTCTTTCTATTGTAGGTCGAGCAAATTTAGTTAAGTATTAAGTAAAATCATGTGACCTGTTGTAACAACCTAGCCCAACTTCCAAGGTATTGTTTGCTATGGCTCAATTTTGTAGCCTCACCCGTTTGTCCCCTTGGTTTTGACCCTAAAGGCTCCTCCGCAACTAAAACCTGAACTTGTCATTTGACCACTAACTTTTCCCTCCCATTTTGATGTGTGATCTACGCAAGGTAAACTTTACAGCAAACTCCCTTTCAAATCTAAGAATCAACGGTCTATGGGCAGTTTGATTCACATCCTGAGAGATTCAGCGTCCTCAGTCCTCACTTAGATCTGCTTCACCACTGTACTAGTGGAGGTACTGGCCTTGATACCGCTTATAACGACTCAAGCCCAACTGCCATGGTATTGTCCTCTTTGATCCAACCTTTGGTCCTTTAGGGCCTCACGATTTTATTCCCTTCGGTTTTATCCAAAAAAAAGCACAGTTGAATCCTAAACTCACGCTTTTATGATCCCTAACTTTTCAACCCCATTGCGATGTAAGATTTGCCTGAGGCAAGCTTCACAGCGAACCCACTTTCGAGTTCAACTGTGCACGATTCGTGGATTTGTTACACCTGTTGTACATTTCAACAGAAAGGAAGTGGATGTGGCCTTTGAGTTGCCAATCATTAGGCGATATGAAATAGAATCTCAAGAATTGCAGAGGCAATTTATGTATGTACCATAAATTAAAAATCATTCTTGAAAATGGGCGCCTGAAGCACGAAGGTATAGCAATATCATTTGAACTAGATAGTCGTTTTGAATCTTCACCTGTCTAGGCCTTCTTAAGTTCTTGTCTAGAGCAATCAGGGCTATTCACATTTAATCATTTTCTCCTTTATTGTCGAAACCCTTTTTTCAAGTGCTTCTTTTTGGCCTTTAACTTTTCGAAGGTTAGCTTGTTTGGTCAAGCTTCTTATTTTGAAAAATGCTTTTTGTAAGAAGTGTTTTAAAAGAGTTACTTTTGGAGAGTAGTATTGGTTTTTAAAAGACGGGGCAGCAAAAAGTATTGATTAAAATGTCTCAATAATTAATTCTCAAGAAAATGTCTCAATAATTTAATAAGTATAGGAGGGCTTTAAATAGCCAATTTGAGCACATAGTATGCAGAAAATCTGCAATTCAAAAAAGCTAGAATTTCTCAATAACTAAAATAACCTAGTAAAATTCAAATTTCAAATATTTCCTAAACCTAGACAATTTATTATATTAAATATTACTGCAGTAACAACAGTAAAATTCAACAAGTAGTTTGTGTTTGGTACTTTTGGAGAGTAGTAGTTTGTGTTTGGTTAACCTATTTTTAAAGCACTTTTGTCAATATCAAAGCAGTAATTGTGCTTGGCGAAGGATCTAAAAGTGCTTCAAGGAAAAAATATTTTTTTCAGCTTATGAAAGACGGTTTCTGCTACTCTACTCAAAAACACTTTTTTTCCTAAAAGTTTGGTAAAACACCCCAACTCTAAAATAAGCACTTTAAGAAAGAAACACTTTTGGTTTCCCAAAAGCTTGGCCAAACAGGCAATGAATTCCAGTAAAAGCTTTGAGATTTGGTTCACTATATGCAACAAAAGGAGATTCTGAGTCGGTTTGTGGTCTTGGGGTAAACCCATAACTGAATGCTACTCTCCATTTGTTCTTGCATTGTCCATTTGTGATTGTGTACTGGGAAAACTTTTTTATGTTTCAGAATTTTTCTGTTTCAAGAACTAAGTTTTAGGGTTTGGTCTAACAAAGTTAGGTGCAGCTCTTCCATTTTCTTTGCTAAAATGTACACTTGAATGTTTAGGACAACTATGCACACGTGTCAGATAAATTTTGACTCTCCACTTCTCTGTTGAGAGATAGATCAATTGCTTAACGTTTCCACTTGGCATTGATATTAACCATGGTAATTTCTTGATGCGTTTTCTCCACGTGGATGAAGACATCTTATACTCACCTTTTATATCACATGTTTTTCTTACACCTTTTATATCACATGTTTTTCTTAACTGTTGACATTTTCTTGGCCTTTCAAAGAAATATACTTCTGTGTGTATGTAAGCATTTTTTTCTCAATTCTCTTCTTTTTTTTCTCCATGAATTTTAAGAATATTTATAATTCCTCAATCTTCTTCTTTTTTGGGGGTTTAACTTTTTTGTTCTATAATATCATTATTTCTCTTTACTTTCTGGGATATAAAGCTGATCATCATTTCTAAAACTCAGGTTCCGAGGCAATGTTTGCAGATCTTTGTTATTTTTCTGTGAGATCAGTCCAGGTATGCAGCAGCAGATCTGGTGATAGGATTTGTGGCTGGGAGTGGAGTGGGGTGTTGGGAGGTGTATCAATATAATTATACCTACCCCTTTTATATTCTTGATATTTTTTTATTATTGTTATTTTTTTTACGATTACAAAAATTTATTGAGTATCAAACTTTATTTACAGCTTACCTTTGTGTTCCTTGTGCTGCCATGCCTTCTGTTGGGTTACCTTGGTCAAGCTGCTTATCTTATGGAGAACCATGCGGATACAACACAGGCTTTCTTCTCTTCTGTGCCAAGTAAATTTCTGGTTCTGTTCTTACCCTGATAGCCCCTGTTTACTTGCTGTGAGAAAAAATGATAACACTAATTTTCAACTTAATTTTACTTGCAAGTGATCCTTAATGTTTATGCTTTCGGTGATAAAAGTTTATGAATCCAAAAGGAGTTAAAAACCAAGTTTTTTAGTGAAAATATCCAATCATGATGCAGGTGGAGTTTTCTGGCCCGTCTTCTTGATTGCTAATGTAGCTGCATTGATAGCCAGTAGAGCGATGACCACCGCAACTTTCTCTTGCATTAAACAATCCACAGCCCTAGGCTGCTTCCCTCGCCTTAAAATTATTCATACATCACGGAAGTTCATGGGTCAGATATATATCCCGGTGATGAACTGGTTTCTTCTCGCATTGTCCTTGGTGATGGTTTGTTCTATCTCAAGCATATATGAGATAGGAAATGCTTATGGTAATGCCTGGTTCCTTGTTCATTAGAACTTAGTGATATCTTTGCTTCTACTTTTTAGTTCTTTTCTTGTGGTCTTTTTCCCTAATACTACTTGGATGTATCTGGTGCGTATGTGGAAGGTCTTGATATTTATTTTTCAGTAAGGCCCCATTTGTTTTCATTGAGATTAAGACATCTGAATCTGAATGAACATGAATATCTGAATCTGAATGAACATCTAAATATCAAATTGTTTTTTTTTTCTCAAAAATAAAGTGGTTGTTTTGAGATCTGAACACTAAATAATAGACTATTTGTTTTTTAGTATCTAAATGAGTATAATGTACACACATTTAAACCTGTTTAAATATAATTCAAACTAAATAATAATTAACTGTTATATTGATAGAATATTATTGAAAATCTTAAATAAAATAAACCTTAACCTACCTATTCTTGTACAATCAAATACACAAGAATTATACAACTGACAAAAAAGAAGTTAAAAGATGTCAACAAAGAGGTCAAGTTCTAGATTTCCTATTTGATGACTTCCTTCAATCATATTTTGCAATTTGCACAACTTCTCTTCATTTTGTGGACATAACACAATCCCATTTGATTTCACAAAGAATTTCATCTTGGCTCTTTTTGGTGTTATCGTCGACATCTTGGTTAATATCTCAGGAACAATTTTTGATAGGGTGCATCTCTATCCAAATTTTCTTCTTTTTCCTTCCTTTTCATTTGAGCTTCTAACACATCCCAAATCCAGTTTTTTAGGAAATAGATTCAGTTATCAATTCATTTGTTTTCCCGATCCCTAAAATCCAACTCACCTACTCCAATTGTCAGAACCTCCAGTTCCATCAGCGGTCTTCCATATCCACCATTCTCTAATACACCATATTCACCCACTGGGCCCTATCTAGGCCAACAAATATCAGACTACTCCCCCATTTGACTGATCTGGACATCTGATGAACTTAGTACAAAAATACTGACAAGAGAGTTGGGATATCACACTGCTGCAGTTTTGAACTTTTGATCCCTTTAGCAGTTATAATCTTATTCTGTTCAGTTATTTGATCTATGTCATCACCAAGTTTCAATTAGTTAGGATAGTAGTGTTACTTAACTAGAAGCTGGCATGTAGATAATCATTGAGGGGAGCATTCAAAGTAAATCCTTGAAAAGGTCAACAACACCTTTTGAGAAATAGAATTTTGTAGGAGTACATTTACCAGGAAAGAAAGACAGATGAAAAGGCATTCATTAAAAAAAGAAAAACAGCTTAAAATTCAATTTCTTGTCCTTCAATATTTTTTTTTGTAGTCTTAGTCTTGCAATTTTAAACTATGCACTTGATCTTTCTCAGTTTTTGATGCATGTGAAGTCAAATGTGTTTTGTGAAATGGGAATGGGCCGGAGGAAATAATATTCAACTTGCAGGTCATGACTCGATATTTTTCAGCTGTGAAACAAGGATCTAATCATCCAAATATATCTAAGTGTATTGTTCCAATTAGTTCCACAGGATATAGTAACATGTAATGACTGTTTATTTGTGTGTGAGGAAACTGAAAGTACTTAAGATATAGGGTTTCGGCCTGTTAGGTAAGATAGCAAAAGAATACTCATATGTTGCTTGGATAGTTGGATTGCCATTTAGAGGTCCTGATCAGTTTGACTAGTAAATCAATGGGATTCTTTCTATTTTAATGGAGTCTAATGGGTTCAGGCTGATTAGAACCAAGACAAAATACCTGTAGTGCAAGTTAAGTAATGTAATGCTTGAGGCTGGCGTGGAAGTAAGGCTAGTGATACACAGGTTATTCAAAAGAGAGGAAGTTTTAAGTATCTTCAGTCTATTATCCAACAAATGGGGAGATTGATGATGATGTTATACATCGTCTTGGTGCAGGGTGGATGAAATGGAGGCTCACATTCGTAGTCCAGTGTGATAAGAAGATACCACCTAAATTTAAAGGCAAAATGTACAAAGTGGTGGTTAGACTAGCTATGTATGGAGTTGGCCAGTCAAGAACTCCCATTTTCAAAATATGGAAGTTTCGGAGATGAGGATGCTGAGATGGATGTGTGTGCATACCAGGAGAGAAAAAAATTAGGAATGACGATATTTGGGACAAGGTAGGAGTGAACTTGATAGAGGACAAGATGCGGGAAATGAGGTTGAGATGGTTTAGGCATGTGCAAAGGAGAGGCATGATGCCCCAGTGCGGAGGTGTGAGAGGTTGGATATGGATGGTTTCAAGAGAGGGAGAGGTAGCACGAATAAGTATTGGGGAGGTGATTAGACAAGACATGACAGAACGTCAACTTACCGAGGACATGATCATAGATTGGAGGCTATGGAGGACAAGGATTAAGATAGAAGATTAGCTTGATAGTTAAACATTGTCTCGCTTATCCTTATGTGCTATTAGTCGTACTATTAGTGGTATGTTACTTTTATAGTTTGTTTTCCTTTGAGTTTGGTTACTATTGGTTGATATTTGTACTTCGATTATTGTATTTTCTCTTGTTATGACTATTGTTAAGGATGATTTGCCATTACTTCTTCATTTCCACTATTTCTTTTTCTATACTACTTTGGACTGTTTTTTTCCTTGAGCCGAGGGTCTATCGGAAATAGTCTCTAATAGTCTCTCTACCTCCAAAGTAGGGGGTAAGGTGTGCATACACTTTACCCTCCCCAGACCCACTTTATGGGATTACACTGGGTATGCTGTTGATTTCTAGACTGCATAATTAGATGAAGATTTAGACTGGCTTGTTCTAAACTTCCTAGTCTGATGCATATCCTGTCTGACAGGAATAGCCGAGCTTGGTGTGATGATGATGACAACAATACTAGTTACTATTGTCATGCTTCTAATATGGCAGATCAACATCATTATTGTGCTTAGCTTTGTTGTTATCTTGTTGGGATTGGAGTTAATATTTTTCTCATCAGTTTTATGGAGTGTGGGAGATGGAAGTTGGATCATTCTGGTTTTCGCTGTTGTCTTGTTTTTTATTATGTACATATGGAACTATGGAAGCAAGCTGAAGTATGAAACTGAAGTCAAGCAAAAGATGTCTATGGATTTGCTACGTGAACTAGGCCCAAACCTTGGAACAATTAGAGCACCTGGAATTGGCTTGCTTTACAATGAACTGGCAAAGGGCATACCAGCTATATTTGGACATTTTCTCACCACTCTTCCTGCTGTTCATTCAATGATAATTTTTGTTTGTATAAAATACATTCCTGTTCCTGTAGTACCTCAGAATGAAAGGTTCCTGTTTCGCCGTGTCTGCCCCAGAGGCTACCACATATTTCGTTGTATTGCCAGGTAAGCATGCTAAATTATTTTCATTTCTATTGGTTTGTTTAGACTAGGTGGTCTGATTTACGTGGCTAAGGAGAACTTAGTATAAATTTTACAAAAAGGTTTGCTGCATGACCGTTGATATCTGTAAATAGATGTGGTATTTGGACAGTTAACTGTGAGAAACCGGAACCTGCCTGTGTTGTGATACCTAATTTTGTCTGCAAACAGGTTGTTAAATTGCCTAACTCCTACGGGCAGTGCTTCTGTCATGATTCTATTTGGACCAATGCTTTATATTCGAGTTTTTGGCAGTTTCCTTTGTATAGATGCATTTTCTTTGCTGCATTTGTTGTTTGTTTTTGCCATGGAACTTGGCTACTAATATTTCAGTCGGAATTCTTGGAATGACAGATACGGTTACAAGGATGTTCGCAAAGAAAACCAGCAGGCTTTTGAGCAGCTACTGATTGAAAGTCTAGAGAAGTTTATTCGTAGAGATGCTCAGGAGCGGTCACTTGAAAGTGATGGCAATGATGAATCAGACTCTGAAGAAGAGCATGCCTTTTCAAGGGTCCTTGTTGCTCCCAATGGGAGTGTTTACTCACTTGGTGTTCCTCTCTTATCTGATTTTAAGGACACCGGAAAGGCAGTTGTGGAAGAAAGCATTTCAGAAGAGCTGAAGCCTGGCCCTTCGTCGGAGTCACTCTTGTCGGATGCTGAACAGTCCTTTGAGAAGGAGCTCTCATTCTTACGCAAGGCCAAAGAATCCGGTGTGGTTTACCTCCTTGGTCATGGAAATATTAGGGCAAGGAAAAGTTCCTGGTTCATTAAGAAGCTTTTCATAAATTACTTCTATGCTTTCCTTAGAAAGAATTGCAGGAGGGAAATTGCCAATTTGAGTGTACCACACTCGCATTTAATGCAGGTTGGCATGACATATATGGTGTGAGAATTAGCTTTCTGGAAAAGGCCCATACTAATATATTTTGGTGAAAAGGTTTTAGTGACAAATTTTTTGTTGGTCCCCTGTATCAAAGTGATGAGTGCAGTCAAGTGTCCATATGCCTTCGTTGCACACATGACACACCACAGCTGAATTGAAATCCTTCGTCTTATAGCCTGGAAATCTTTGCACTGATCCAGTTACTGTAACAAACTTATCGCCATAGTCATTTGGGTTTCATTCTAACACTGCCTCAACCCGTTGACTTGTTCAATGCATTTCCATCTGTTGAAGCTAGATGAGCAGGAATAAGTGAAGAACAGACACACAGTGACCGCCAAGATAGATGCAAACTCATAATATTGTAGTTCTTTTCAGTTATTACTTTTGCCCTTAACTTTCATAATTTTCTTATTGAATGACCTTATAAATGTTGATGGAGTTTTCACCGTAGACTAGTTCATTCATCTTAGAGAATTATTGTCTTGCTCTTTCATTTTTTCTTTTGGTTTTTGTTTGTTTTTCATCTGTGCGAATAGAATGGTAAACGTTTGTGGTCTTGCAATTTGTGACTCTATGGAAATGTGGAACTGGAGATTTGAACGATCAGCCACAAATGGTTGAAATACATGTGTGGCTGTGCCACACAAAGTCTATTTAGTATTTTCGTGTCATGATGGTTGTTGGAATACTTGACATCAAACTTTATGAAACTTTCTAGACTGGTCGTTTCTGTACTTGAAAACTCATATCATTTAACTGTTAGAAAGTGATTTAGGACTCATTAGTTTGAATGTTCTGAAAGTTAATCAACCGTTGCTTTTTCTTTGTTTTGGTTATCGATTTCAGAGTTGTTAAAACAGAAACACTCAAGAAACTGAATTGAAGAATAAAAAATAGAGTGAACTTATGAAAATCCAGTTATTCATTAATTTGCAGAAATATTGAATTTACACAAGGAAAAAATCTAACCATTTCCTATCTAGTAGCCACTTACAAAGTGGATGGAAAACTGAATAAAAACATGTGCCACTAACGGCCATAAAAGGGCCACTAACTTTAGAAAGTTAAGCAACTAAAGTTGACTAAGTCTAGCTAGAAAATAGGAAGCACTAAACTAAAATAAGTAAAAAAAAAACAGTAAAAATAATAAGTTGGAAGAAAATGCCAATTGTCTAACACTCCTCCTTGGCATTTTTGTGACAAACACCAATTCTTTGCCTCAGATCTTCAAACCTTTCCTTTGGCAGTGACTTAGTGAAAATGTCAGCTAGTTGGTTCTCGGATGAACAATGAACAAGCAACACTTCATTAGATTGTTGGACTTCTCTAATAAAATGAAAGTTGGTCTTGATATGCTTAGTTCGACCATGAAACACTGGATATTTCGAGATTGAAACTGTTGAACTGTTGTCACACATGATCTTGCTAGCTTTTGTTTGTTCATGGCCCAAGTCCTTCAACATCTTCTTTAGCCAAATAACTTGTTTAACAACAGATGCAACAACTATGTACTCAACTTCTATTGAGCTGTAGTTTCTTGTTTCCTAGAGCTCCAACTAAAACAACTTGTCCCCAAACAGAAAAGATATCCAGAGGTGCTTCTGGAATCATCAACTCCGCCACCCCAATCACTATCAGAGTACCCGACCAGGTTCATAGTTACTTCAGCAGATGCTGGGAAAAAAGTTCCAAACTTGTTGGTTCCTTTAATATACTTTAACACTCTTTTAACCATTGTGAAGTGTGTGTCTCTAGGCAAATGCAAGAACCTAGAAAGCAAACTTACAACAAATAGAATGCCAGGCCTGCTTGTGGTTAGATATAGAAGACTGTCAATTAAGCTTCTATACATACTATCATACACTTTTTCGGAATCCTCATCCTTGACAAGCTTCACACCAGTAGAGATTGGAGTACTCACAGGTTTGCAGTCTTGCATTTTGAACCTATTTAGAATATTCTATATGTATTTTTGTTAGCATATGAAAATTTCATCACTGGATTGCAACACTTCCATGCCAAGGAAGTACTTTATGACTCCAAGATAAGTCATTTATAAGATTTTCACCATTTCATCCTTGAACCTTTGGATTAGTTCAATTTTGCTTCCTGTTACAAGCATGTCATCCACATAAATTGAGAAAATTAAGGACTCACCTACAGTAACTTTCACATACAAAGTAGCTTCACTTTGACTTCTACTAAAGCCAAGTTGGGTGAGATGATTGTCCATCCTCACATACTGTCACTCCCCGAGGCTACCCCCTTGACATAAACACGGGACCAAGGATCACAAGTGACCCTAAGCTAACCCTGAGCTGGCATATCATAAGCATACTTAAAAGGAATAATGTGCGGAAGCTAAAAACATAAGATAAACTAAATGATGGGGAATACCCAATATTGTCTGAATATAAAGAAACTATGAGTTTAATAACAATTGAAAGATCAAACTCAAAACTAAAGTTGAATCTAGTACTATGTCTGAATATAAGCCTCTAACCGACTAGAGATGCTGGGACAAGCCCCCAGCTAACTCTAGCAAAACTGAAACTAAAATGAAAAGAATAACTATAGAAACATGTCTATTGTCCTTGAAATATGAGGACTCACCACTGTAGCTGCTGAAATGGAGATCGAGAGCCGATCTATGCGTGATCTGAATGCTGAGGACCTGAACGTACATCACGAGAAGATGTAGCGCAGAGTATGTGTCAGTATTTGAAAGGTACTGAGCATGCATAATAGGATAAAGCTGAACAACATATACATTATTGAAATAAAGCATACTGAGCAATGATATAATCTGAACATGATGAACATACTGAAATGATACTGAATATGAACTAAACTGAATGCAATGACCATGTACATAACATGCTGAAACTGAATACTGAAATATGAGTGGGACCTGGTCAAAAGCACTAGAATCTGACTGTGGGAGCTAGTAATAACCAACATAAAACCACATGAGCTAAATGTGGATTCCGATGTATACGCCCCATCGAGAGGACCCAATATACCTTGCCAAGGGTATAGAGGCATGACTGGAGTGATCACTAAATATGATACCCACAGGGGGGACTTACAAACCTATGGGGGCACGTAGTTCTGGGACTATGAGAGTGACTGACCCTAGTCCAACTCGGTGTTAAGCCTACTCCCAATTGAATATGTGTACATTACAACATAACTGAAATATAATGGATAACTCACTGTTCTAACATGCTAACTGAAAATGCAACATTAATGTACTGATAATGGAACATTTGGAACTGATGCATGTATATTTGTACATACTGGCCTAGCAAGTGTAATTCATGAACTAAACAAATCAATACATCTAGGGTTCTAAATTTCATGCAAGAAACTAAACAACGATGTTATGAAATCATGATTGTCTGATTTGAAGTATTCTAACAGCTAAATCACAACAATTATCTAAAGTTCTAGAAACCCTAGGTCTAAGCAATATTTAGGGAATCAAGATTCTGACTGAAATCTAGGGACCTAATGGGTGAAAGGAACCCACTAGTGATATATCACATACCTGGTGACGAATTTCATGGAGAAATCTTTCGATTTCGAGGCTGGAACTGACGAAACCTTGTTGCGTTCTTGGACTAGGGCTGCTTGACTTTTCCTCTTGTTTTGCTCTAAGATCGATGAATTTTGGTGAATGATTGATTAGGTTAGGTTCTAATTTAGTTTCTAGGCTAAGCCTGACCAAAACCATGTAGTTTAGGTGTCCAACGCATAAGGGAAACGACCAAAACGATCCCAACTTAAAAGCTGACGCAGACGACCACAGTCCCTCTGACGGACCATCAAAGGGACCACGGACCGTCAAGCTGGTCGTGGTCCTTGATATAGTAGCTACTGGTTCTGCGGTGGCCTTCCACGGGCACCACCACTGCCCGTCATCAGGACCACGACCCATGAAGGGCCCTGTGGTCTGACGTATGGGCCTTGTGAACTCTGCCTGGCTCCCACGATCCTTTCCACGGCTCATGAGGTGGTCCACGGCCCGTGAAGGGCTCTGTGGTCCACCTCTGCTGGAAAAGGCTGTGAACCACGGGCAGGTCGACGGACCGTAGTCCCTTTCACGGTCCGTGAACCCTACCGTGGTTCACTGTTTCTGGTGTTTTTCTGCTGTATTTTCTAAGTCTAATTTCTGAGGTGTTACAATATCTCCCCCTTGAGAACATTCGTCCTTGAATAAAGCCTAAACTAGCTGAGAAAAGAGGCAAAGAGTTGTAGTTTCTACCACTAAGTACAAAAACGTGATTTCTGACTGAACTTAGTTATAAGATCATGCAAATATGCTGAAAATGCAAGAACAACTGAGGGAACATGATATTAAAACTGCATTCATGCAAGATTAAACTGAGAGACTGGAAAGGAACTATTACCTCAAGCTGGAATGGAATCGGAAGGAAAGAGATGAAGATACTTGGCCTTCATGGCTGCTTCTGCTTCCCAAGTAGTTCCCTCTACGGACTGACTCCTCCACAAAACCTTAACTGAAGCGACTTCTTTGTTTCTCAACCTTCGAACCTAATGATCAAGGATTTCAACTGGAACCTCTTCATAAGTGAGACTATCTTTCACAGCCACACTTTTTAATGGCACTATAGATGCTAGATCACCCACACATTTCTTCAACAAGGAAATGTGAAAGACTGGATGAACTGTTTCTATTTCTGCTGGAAACTCTAATTCATAAGCCACTTTACCAATCCTTTTCAAGATCCTCTAAGGACCTACATATCTGGGACTGAGCTTCCTCTTCTTGCCAAATCTCATCACATCTTTCATAGGTGACACTTTCAGGAAAACTCAATCATCAATTTGGAACTCCAAGTCCCTTCTCCTCACATCTGCATTGGAATTCTGGTGATTCTGAGTTGTTTTAAGTCTATCCCTAATGAGATGAACTTTTTCCATAGCATCATGAACCAAATCTGGTCATATCAAGGCTGCCTCACCTACCTCAAACCAACCAACTAGAGATCTACATCTACGCCCATACAATGCCTCATAAGGGGCCATCTGAATATTGGAATGATAGCTATTATTGTAGGCGAACTCTATAAGAGTAAGGTGATCATCCTAACTACCCTTAAAGTCGATCACACAACTCTCAATATGTCCTCTAAAGTATGAATGGTACACTTTGCCTGACCATCCGTCTGTGGATGAAATGTTGTGCTGAGATTCACTTGGGTACCAAGACCTTTTTGAAAAGACTTCTAGAAATGAGAGGTTAATTGAGGGCCTCTATCTGAAATGATGAACAACACAACCCCATGCAACCTGACTATCTCATCAATGTAAAGATTGGCGTAGTCCTCCACCAAATTTGTAGTCTTAACAGCCAAAAAGTGGGCAGACTTAGTAACTATGTCTCCTATTACCCAAATGGAATCATGTTGTCTGCGAGTACGAGGTAAACTTGTAATGAAGTCCATGTTGATCACTTCCCACTTCCATGTAGGAATGTTAATCTCTTGAGTCATGCCTCCTGGTTTCTAATGTTCTACCTTCACTTGTTGACAACTAGGGCACTTAGCCACAAAATCTGCTATATCCCTTTTCATGCCATTCCACCAAAAAACTTCTCGCAAAGCATGGAACATCTTAGTGGCACCTGGATGAATAGAATACCTGGAATTATGGGCTTTTGTAAGGATCTGGTGTCTCAACTCACCCACCTTAGGAACACATAAACGACCCTGGTAGCGAAGCACACCATCTCCCCCTTGGGAGAAAACCTCAACTTTCTGCTGATGAACTGCACCCTTCAATTGAAGTAAAATAGGATCACTATTTTGTCTTTCCTTAACCTCCACAACCAATGAAGATTTTGACCCATTCTGAACTGTCACACCATCATCTGATATGCTTATAAGGCAAACTCCTAAGCGAGCAAGCCGGTGAACATCTTTTGCCAGTTCCTTCCTTTCTTCCTCAACATGTGATACACTACCCATAGATAGTCTGCTAAGAGCATTAGATAGTACATTGGCCTTACCAGGATGGTAAAGCACATTCATATCAGAGTCCTTGATGAATTCAAGCCATCTTCTCGGGAGAAGATTTAACTCTTTCTTGGTGAAAACATACTGAAGGCTCTTATGGTCTGTGAACACATCTACATGAACACCATACAAGTAATGTATCCAAATCTTTAGGGAAAATACTATGACTGCAAGCTCGAGGCCATAAGTCGGATAGGTCTTCTCATGCACCTTAAGTTTTTTAGAAGCATAAGCTATAAACTTACCTCGCTGCATCAACACACAACCTAGGCCGACTCTGGATGTATCACAATTGATTAAATAACCTTCTGGTATAGTCAAAACAGGAGTTGTAGTCAACCTAGTTTTCATTTCTGAGAAGCTCTTCTCACATTCATCTGACCACTGAAACTTAACCTTTTTCTGAGTCAACTTAGTCAATAGAGAAGCTATGGATGAAAATCCTTCCACGAACCTTATGTAGTAACCAACCAAATTCAATAAACTTCTAATATATGTAGGAGAGGTGGGTCTGGGCCATTGTTTCACTGCATCTATTTTCCGAGAATCCACTCGGATCCCTTCGCTAGACACTATATGACCAATGAAGGCAACTGATTGTAACCAAAACTCACATTTGCTAAACTTAGATAATAACTGGCGATCTTTGAGAGTTTGCAGGACAACCCTCAAATGAGTCACATGTTCTTCCTCATTCCTAGAGTAAATAAGGATATCATCAATAAAGACGATAACGAACAAGTCCAAATATTGCTTGAACACCCTGTTCAACAAATCTATAAAAGCTGCAAGAGCATTGGTTAGTCCAAAAGACATAACTACAAATTCATAATGGCCATACCAAGTTCTGAAGGTTGTTTTTGGGATGTCACTATCTCTGACTCTGAGCTGGTGATAATCGGATCTGAGGTCTATCTTCAAAAAATGACTAGCACCCTGGAGTTGGTCGAACAAGTCATCAATTCGGGGGATAGGGTACTTATTCTTGATTGTGACTTTGTTCAACTGCCGATAGTCAATACACATCCTGAGAAAACCATCTTTCTTTTTCACAAATAACACTGGTACACCCCATGGGGAAATACTGGGTCTGATGAAGCCCTTATCTAGAAGGTCTTTCAACTGCTCTTTTAATTCCTTAAGCTCAGCTAGAGCCATTTTGTAAGGAGGAATAGGAATAGGTTGGGTATCTGGAAGGAGATCAATTCCTAAGTCGATTTCCCTTTCAAGAGGAACTTTGGGAAGATCTTCTGGAAACACTTCTGGGAACTTATTTACTACAAGAACTGACTCAAGAGTTAGGGTTTCAGAGCTGGAATCCTTAACTCGAACTAGATGGTAGATATATCCCTTGGAAATCATCTTTATGGCTTTAAGGTAAGAAATGAATCAACCCATTGGTACTGAGCTACTACCCTTCATTCTAAGATTATCTCGTCTGAAACTGGAAACGAACGATCCTAGTTCTACAATCAACTAAGGCATAACATGAATGTAATCAATCCATGCCTAGGATGATATCAAAGTCTACCATTTCTAACTCTACAAGATATGCTAAGGTGAATTTCTGAGAGACTGTGACAGGGTAATTTCTGTATACCCGTCTAGCTATAACTGGGTCACCAACTGGTGTAGAGACTGAAAAGAGTTTTGAAAGAGTTTCTGGGCTAACACCAAAATTCACTGCTATATATGGAGTTACAAAGGAAAGAGTAGCCCCTGGATCTAACAAAGCATATACATCTAAGTGAAAGACTAGTAACGTACTAGTGACCATATTAGGAGAATCTTTCTGGTCCTGGCGAGCCTGGAGAGCATACAACCTGTTCTGGCGCTGACCGCCACCTGTACTAGGTGAAGCACCCTGCTGAGTTGGGCAACCTACTGGTGCTGCTGGAGCCGTAGACTGAGCCTTACTATTGTTACCTCCTTGACCCTGTTTAGAAGAAGGGAAAACCCTCAACCTGTGACCAGTCTGACCACACCCAAAACATCATTCTTTCCCTGCAAGACACCCGCCCGAATGGTTCTTACCACACTTTGGACAAGCTGGGTAGGTTCTAGTACCTGAAACATTCCCCTGAGACTTAGAACCTGATGCCTTACCTTTCTGATCCTGTCGGAACTTGGAGGATGGAGCACTAGCTGATGAAGGTGCCAGAGCTGAAGATTTCTGCTGAACTTGTGAGCAATTTCCACCACCCGACTTCTGCTGAGAGTACTCATAGTTACCTGTCCAAGCCTTCTTATTATCCTTAGCATGTTCCCTAAGCTTGTCTCCCTCAACCTGTTGAGCATGAGTCATAAGCCTAGAGATATTCATTTTATCTTACAACATAACATTCCTGCACTCTGTTTTCATTAAGTCGGACATACCATACAAAACTTAGACATCTGCACCCTCGAATCAGCAACCATATGGGGAGCATACCTAGAGAGTTGGGTGAACTTAAGTCCATACTCTTGGACTGACATTATACCTTGCCTTAAATTCATGAATTCCTGAGCCTTAGCCTCCCTCAACTCTCTCGGAAAGAATCTGTCTAGAAAAGCTCTAGTAAAACACTCCCAAGTCACATAAGCTACATTCTCACCCTTGTTTTCTTTCCACTGTGTGAACCATATATGAGCTACATCCTTGTGCTGGTAGGATGCCAGCTCTACCCTATCATTCCTAGTTACCTGCATCACTCCAAAGATCTTTTTGACCTCATCAATGAAATTTTGGGGGTCCTCACCCACTTTTGACCCTAGAAACTCAGGCGGATTCATCCTAACAAAATCATGAACCCTAGCTGCCACTAATCCACCACTAGAATTTGCAGGAACTGGAACCTACTGATTTTTTTTATTAGTCACACTCTGAGCCAAAAGTTGAATCGCATTTCGAAACTCTGCATTCAGATCTTCCTGATGTGGGACTGAAGGAGCTGCGTTAGCGTTGCGTGCATTAGCATTTCTTGCATAAGCTCTACGAGCAGGCATAATCTGAAATACATAATGATGAGTTAGAAATGAGGAGTTGGATAATACCTTACACACGATAAGAATAACAAGAAAGTGAAGTTTCCCTATAACACTTCGTAGCCTCCCTCTCATTAGATGTGGTGCACTTCACACCCATTAAAAGGACTCTACTTAGTGCGGCTTTTCAGACATCCTAGGACACTTATACCTAATGCTCTGATACCAAGTTTGTCACTCCCTGAGGCTACCCCTTTGACGTAAACACGGGACCTAGGATTATGAGTGACCCCAAGCTCACCCTGAGCTGGCATATTATAAGCATACTTAAAAGGAATACTGTGTGGAACCTAAATACATAAGATAAACTAAATTATGGGGAATACCCAATATTATCTGAATATGAAGAAACTATGAGTTTAATAACAACTGAAAGATCAAACTCAAAACTAAAGTTGAATCAAGTACTATGTCTGAATATAAGCCTCTAACTGACTAGATATGTTGGGACAAGCCCCCAGCTAACTCTAGCAAAACTGAAACTAAAATGAAAAGATTAAATATAAAAACATGTCTATTGTCCTCGAAATATGAGGACTCACCACTAAAGTTACTGAAATGGAGATTAGGAGCCGATCTATGCGTGATCTGAATGCTGAGGACATGAACCTACATCACGAGAAGATTTAGCGCAGAGTATGCGTCAGTACTTGAAAGGTACTGAGCTTGCAGGATAGGATAAAGCTGAACAACATATACATAACTACAATAAAGCATATTGAGAAATGATATAATCTGAACATGATGAACATATTGAAATAATACTGAATATGAACTAAACTGAATGCAATGACCAAGTACATAACATGCTAAAACTGAATACTGAAATATGATTGGGGACCTGGTCAAAAGCACTAGAATTTGACTGTGAGAGCTACTAATAACTGACATAAGATCATATGAGCTCAAAGTGGAGTCTGATGTATACCCTCCATCGAGAGGACCCAATATACCTTGCCAAGGTTATAGAGGCATGACTGACGTGATCACTAAATATGATGCCAACAGAGGGGACTTACAAACCTATGGGGGCACGTAGTTTTGGGACTATGAGGGTGACTGACCCTAATCCAACTCGGTGTTAAGCCTAGTCTCAACTGAATATATACATTACAACATAACTGAAATATAATGGATAGCTCACTGTTCTAACATGCTAACTGAAAATGCAACATTAATGTACTGATAATGGAACATTTGGAACTTATGCATGTATATCTGTACAAACTGGCTTAGCAAGTGTAATTCATAAACTAAACGAATCAACACATCTAGGGTTCTGAATTTCAAGCAAGAAACTAAGCAACGATGTTATGAAATCATGATAGTATGATTTGGAGTATTGTAAAAACTAAATCACAACAATTATCTGAAGTTCTAGAAACACTAGGTCTAAGCAATATTTAGGGAATCAAGATTCTGACTGAAATCTAGGGACCTAATGGGTGAAAGGAACCCACTAGTGAAATATCACATACCTGGTGACGAATTTCACGGAGAAATCTTTTGATTTCGAGGCTGGAACCGATAAAACCTTGTTACGTTGTTGGACTAGGGTTGCTCTAATTTTCCTCTTGTTTTGCTCTAAGATCGATGATTTTTTCGTGAATGATTGATTAGGTTAGGTTCTAATTTAGTTTCTATGCTATAACTCACCAAAACCACATAGTTTAGGGGTTAAATGACGTAGTTTAGGTGTCCAGCACATAAGGGAAAAGACTAAAATAACCCCAACTTAAAAGCTGACGCAGACGACCACATCCCCTCTGACGGACCGTCAAAGGGACCATGGACCGTCAAGTTGGTCGTGGTCCTTGGTCCAGTAGCTACTGGCTCTGGGGTGGACTTCTACGGGCACCACCACGGCCCGTCGTCAGTACCATGGCTTGTCGTCAGAACGATGGCCTGTCGTCAGGACCTCGGCCGTGAAGGTCCCCGTGATTTGACGCCTGGTCCTGGTGAACTTTGCCTGAATCCCACAAGCCCTTCCACGACTCATGAGATGGTCCAGGCCCTTGCAGGACTCTGTGGTCCACCTCTACTGGAAAGAGGTATGAACCACGGGCAGGTTGACGGACCGTAGTCCCTTTTACGATCCGTGAACTCTGTCGTGGTTCACTATTTCTGCTGCATTTTCTAAGTCTTTTTTCCAAGGTGTAACATATACCATGCCCTTGGGGCTTTTTCTAGGCCATACAAGGCCTCCGTTCAGAGATAAACTTGACCCTCATTTCCAGGAATTCAGAAACCATCAGGTTGTTGTACATAGATCTCTTCAGCCTTCAAATCATTCAACAAAGCCGATTTGACATCAAGTTGATGAATCTGTCAAGAAGTATGAGATGCAAATGCAAGAATAATTGATTGTGTCATACCTTAAAACAGGAGAAATTGTTTCTCTGTTATCCACACCATATTGTTGTGCGTATCCCTTCACCACCAATCTAGCCTTATGTTTGCAAATTGTTCCATCAAGATTGATTTTTGTCCTGAAAATCCATTTTACACCAATCACCTTGCGATTTCTAGGTCTGTCAATAAGTTGCCAGGTTCCATTCTTCTCTATCATGTCTAGTTCATCTTGTATAGCTCTCCTCTATGCCTAAGAGTCTTGTGCTTCAACATAGCTTATTGGTTCATAGGTAACCAAATTACACTGCTTCTAGACATCTTTTAAGGTTCTAGTTCCCCTCACTAGTATATCATCCAATAGTTCATCTTTTGGAAGTTGAGGCTGCTCTTTTGAAAATAAATTAGAATAAGAGGTCTTCTAATTTTGCCAATTCCAACTAGTTGTTTCATCAAACTTTACTTCTCGGCTGAGAATTAGTTTTTCTGTTTTCAAACAGAAAATCATGTATCCTTTAGATGAACTATAACCCATAAATATGCCCTTATGAGCCTTATTATCCAGCTATTTCTCTTTGTTTCTGGAACTCGATAATAACAAAGATTATGAGATTGTGTATAGATGGTTTGTTCCCACACCAAGCTTTATATGGGGTTATTTCCTGCAAGGCCTTAGTAGGCAATCTGTTCAACAAATATATAGAGGTATTGATTGGCTCCGTCCAAAACTGATTTGGGAATATTTCTTTCAAGCAAAAGACACCTGACCATAGCCATTATTGTTCTGTTCTTCCTTGCAGACACGTCATTTTGTTGTGGAGTGTATGGTAATGTCTATTGGCATTCATTACCTGTGTTATTACAAAACTCCACAAGCTGAGAATAAGTATATTCTCCTCCATTGTCAGACCTTAAAGCCTTAATACTAAGATTACATTGATTTTCTACTAAAGCTTTAAATTATTTAAAAACATCAAAGACTTCACTCTTCAGTCTAATGAAATATACCCAACACATTCTGGTGTAGTCATCAATAAAGAGGAGAAAGAATTTTTTACCACTCAACGAATCTATTTTCATTGGGTCACAAACATCCTTATGAATGAGTTGAAGTTTCTGGTTATCTCTCCATACTTGATTTTCTTGAAATGGCAATTTTTTTTGCTTTCCATGCTAGCAGGTTTCACAAACTTGAGCATTAGAAAAAAATTCAGGCATATTTTCCACTAGCTCCTTCTTTTTCATCTCTGCGATGCTTCTCAGATTGAAGTGACCAAAACTTTTGTGCCATAGGTTTGTACATATTTGTGAAGTAATAGTGTAAGTCTGCTCAATTATTTTCTCCCAATCAACTGAAAACATTTTTTTTCTCATCTTGACATAAAATAATTCTACTCTGGAAGGGTCAGAAACAACACATTCACGATTCTTAAAATGAAGAGAATAATTATTTTCAAGCATTTGTCCAATAATCAACAAATGTTGACTCATATAAAGTGTGTACAGAACATGATGAATAGTTTTGATACATGATATTTTTGAGATAGACACTGTACCTCTACCTTTGACTTCTACTGCCTCACTGTTTCCCACTTTTACTTTTGATTTGTAAGTATCATCAAGGAGATTGAACATTTCAGCATCATTTCACAAGTGATGTGTGCAACCACTATCAATAAGCCATGAATTAGGGGATTCATTGATTGAAAAGTATGAAACTGCAAAGAGTTGCTCCTCATGTGCTTCTACTCCTTGTGCTTGCAAAGGTCTAGATGCTTTTGCTCTTGATTTGATGACCTTTGATATGTACCCCGTCTTCTTACAATTACCGCATATAGCATCGACCTTCCACCAACAGTACTTCTCCAGATGTGTAGTTCTTTTACAATGTTTTCACGGAGGGAGCTTCTGCTTCACATCTCCACTATTGTTACCTCCATACTTGCCCTTATTTTTTTGGTTGAGCTGTTGCTTTCCTTTACCAAAAATTTGCTTTGGTAGAAAGAAAGCTCCTTCAGTGAACTTGTCCTATCTCATAGTCCTTCTTTTCTCTTGTGCTTGAAGAGCACTCATTAGTTCACCTAATGAAAATTTTCCCAGGTCATTGGATTCTTCAAGAGAGGAAATCTTAGATTCAAACCTCTCAAGAATAGTCACAAGAACTTTCTCCACAATTCGTTTGTCTGTAAATTTTTCACCAAGAAGTCTAATGTTATTAACAATTAAGGAGATTCGATCGGCATACTTACTGATTCATCTTCCTGCATATTCACGGACTCAAACTGTCACGCCTCAAGCTTACACCCTAGACGTGGATGGCACTCGAAAACCATTGTTGAGCCCCAAGCAAACCCTTGGCTTGGCTCAACTCTCAGCATAAGACTTACTCAACATAGAATAAACTCAAAAGATAAACTTTACTCAACTGTCTCAAAAGTAAACTCAGAATATTTTAGAAATAAAACATTCACTAGACAAAAAGGTGACTAAAAGTCTAGAACATTAGCATCTGAAAATGAACAGACTCATGAACTACTATGTATCTATCTATGAACCCTCTAGTACTATGAGGGATGTCCGGACAAAACTACCGATAATTCTAACAAAACTGAAATAACATGACAGAAATAACAGAGGGATACTCCGGAAGCAAGGAGGCTCACCAAACAAATCTGGAACTCGAGTGGATAAAAAAAATGCTGGTTGATGATCCTGGTTAGTTGTATCTGCATCATAAAAGATGCAGGCCAAATAGAGTCAATACATGGAATGTACGAGCATGTAAGGGGAAATTTAAAACATGACATAAGCTTGAACTGGAACTGAAGAAACAACTTACCTCATCTCAACTCAACCTCAACTCAAGAAAAGATTTTTAAAATAGTATATGACAACTTAATGTATTGAAAAATACAATAATAACTCAGTTTGTATGTAAATATACAAAATAACTCAATTTGGGAGATTCTCTAACCGACAACCATCATTATGGGCTATGTGATGATACATCGTTTCTGTAACACTTGGGAATCTAGTAGTCTAAGCAAGGGACCAAGTGGGAGGTCACAAACCTTGATTTGAGCCTTGGCACCCTCTATGAAGGCCCACACAGACCGTGAAGGACACCACGACTCATGGTGGTGCCCGTGGACCTTATCAGTAGCTAGCCAAGAGAGGCTCACTGCCACGAGCACCATGAAGGCTCTTAGTGGTTCCCGTGAAGGTGAGACAATGAGCTCCCAAGAGTCTGCCCGAATGGAGACCCTCCCAAGAGCCACTTGATGGCTCGTGAAGGCCACTACAGGCCGTGGAGAGGGTCGTGAGGGAAAAATGGTTTGATGAATGGTTTTCCAAGACACTGGTCTAGGACCACGGCTCGTGGAGCCCCTTTTGAAGGTGTTTTGGCAGAGTTTAGTTAAGAGGTTTTTGGGTCTTTTTCCAGATTTAATTGTATTAAAGCTATGTTGTTTTACCCAAGCCTAAGACCTCTATATAAGTGATTTTAAGCCCCAAAACTCACCGATTCAAGTCATTATTCTGAAAACCCAAAAGAAAATCAAAGTTCTTCTTCTCCAAAATATTTCTCTCTCTAGAACTTGAAGAAGAAGAAGATTCAACCTAGGGTTTCAAGTCAAGTCTCCATTCCTCCATTGAAGATAAGAAATTGGCTTTGAGTTATGATATTTTTCATCCACTGGTTCCTTCCATTGATGGAGTTCGCAAATTCTCCTATTTTCAAAGTTAGAAATCCCCAATTGAGTTAGGGTTTTCTTCAATTACCATGGGTTCTCTTCAATGTTGATTTAAATAATTGAATTATGATCTCTTATGCATGAATTGATGAAATACTATGATTTTATGATGATTTCCCCTATGAACCCATGTAATCCCCATGTTTTCAAGTTATGAGCATATGATGTGGGATTTTGGTTATGAAAGATGACTTTTATGAAATTAAGCATGAATTGATAGATTTACATGAATTTATGATGGAGTTATAGTTAACCCATGTTTCCTAAATGTTTATGATTGAAATTGGGTTTTGAACCTTGAAAGGAATTATGAGATTATGCATGTTCTTATGAAATCTATGCAAATGTTTTAAGGATGCTTTGAGAGTAAAGTATCAATGATAATGATGTTGATGTGTTATTGAAAAGATTTTCTCATATACGCATAAAAGCATGATGTGAAAGGTTTTCTCACATAATAAGGATTCTAAGGTTGAAAGGTCTTCTCACCTAATTGAATCAAAGACTAAGAGCTATCCTAATGACTTAGCTTAGATTGGTTATTGAATGATACCTTTCCATGGATTATGACTTAGCTTAGATTGGCAAGATGACGTGCCTTTCCATTGATAATAAGAACAAGTAAGAAATGACTATTATGTGGGATTTATGCTTAGCACCGAGAGGATATTGAGATGGAAGCTCTCCTGTGAGTAGAGGTCGGGTTTCTAGAAGCAATCTCCTTATCCCTTACCTATGTGCTTGATGTGACACGAAATCTTGGCACATTTGATGCCTGAAAACTAAGGATTAATACTAGAATTGAGTGTATTTTTGTATGCTTTGATGTGTTTGTTGAATGTGTAGACAAATTCTTGATTGTGTGGAAAAATAGAAAAGGAAGCAGAAGATGATGGTGATCAAGTGAAGACCACGAGCACCTAGATGGGTCATGGTCCTTGTCACAAACCGTGGTGCCGATCGTGAAAATTTCCAGTATAAAGGCTTGGAGGAGTTGAGATTAAGTTGGACCAAGTAAAGACCACGGCCAACCTCACGGACCGTGGTCCTCATAACGGTTTGTGGTGCAAATCGTGAAGGTGAGCCAGTGAATGGGCAAGGAGAAGTTGAAAAAGAAATTGACCAAGTGAAGACCACGGATAACTATAAGAACCGTGGTCATTGTCATGAGTCGTGGTAGTGTTTGTGGTAATGACTCAGTGAAGAGGCATTGGAAAATGGAAGAGGGAATTCATCAAGTGAAGACCACGGGCAACTACACGGACCGTGGTCATTGTCACGAGTCGTGGTAGTGTCCATGGTGATGATACATTGTAGAGGTCTTGAAGAGCCTATTTTGGGTGATTCCAAGTGAAGACCACGAAGGGCTTCATGGACCATGAAGCCCTTGACGGGTCATAGAAGTGGCCGTGAAGTGTCCGACAGTTCAGTCCTACTTTGAGTAGGACTCTTTTTAAAACACTTTATTTGAATTAATTAGGTCATTTTTTATGTTTTATCTCGTCTAACCTTGAACAATGATGAAGTTTCCATAATTCTCAGTTTTTTATTTTCGACTTTAACATTGAATTAAGTTCACAGTTTGGATTTCCGATTCTTGAATTATTAAAGTAGCTTGTTGATTTTCTTATTCTCGTAAGTACCTTCTCAACATGTTTTCATCTTATGTTTTTGAATTTTTACGTGAAATCATGAGTGGATAAATACCACAATTGGATTGTGGGATCTATGACGTGAATCGAATTGTAATTCCATAAAACGAGTGATAGGGGATTTATGTTTGCAAATTATAGTATAGCTTCCATTGTTAACATATTCTGCTGAGTGCACGCATTGCAGTGAGCCTGTATCTATTATTTGTTCGAGAGAAAAGTAATAGTTAGGAAAAATCTAAATTAACTTGAAGAAATGGAGTCAAAGTTTGAGTTTGAGAGAAAAGAATTTTAACACCATTGTAAACGAGGGTAAAACTAGTAACACTCTGGGACCGAGAGGACTTGAGTGAACATTATCTTATTAGACTGAGAAGTATCAGATATATCTAACTCATCTGTATTTTGTAGAGATAAATTGCCTGAAACTCAACTATGGAAGAACATTAGGTGTAACATTATGGGGAACACAATCCTGGTTTCTTTTAATCATCGAAACAACTTGAGAACTGAAAACTTTGTTAATTGTTAATCTGGATTTTGATTACAAATCTTAGTTACTAGAACATCACAACTAAACCCATTTTACTTTCCGTAATTGTTTCTTTAGGAAATAATAACGACATTTGAGTAAAACGCAACAGTGAAATTATTTATGTAAAGAAATTCTCTGTGGGATCGATCTCAACTCACCGTTGAGTTCTATAAATTGACTTCGACCGTTTATATCTCTTAATTGAGGTGTAAGCTTGGACGTATCAAATTTTGGCACCGCTGCCGGAGAATTTCAATTCATAATTGTTTTACTAGCTTTTATTTGAGTTGTAGTTATATTTCCTAATTTTACATCTTGTTTCTTTGTCTGTGTCTCTTTCTGGTGAGTTCTATGGTGTATGCCAAATACTAGAAGTAAAGGAGCTCCATTGATTCCCTATGACCCATAACTTCAAAAGACTATTCAAAAAATGGTGAATGCACAAGAACTTGAGGCGTAGAGACAGAGATTTGGATTGGAAGCTGAAACCATTGTAAGTGGTATTCGGCCAAATGTTGTGAATAACCCACCTAGGGTAGTGGACGAAAACATAGCAGTGGATGGAATCATTCCTCCCCACTGCCAACCAATAGCTCCAAGGGGTGGAGCACAACCTCCAACTCACATGATGTATGAAGAGGATGGCTTAGACTTGGACGAAGCTGGAGCTACTGGAGCGATGGTGTTACCTGCACTACCTCCAGGTGTTAAATTCACAATCACCAGCACTATGATTCAACTGCTGAATCTGAAAGGTATGTTCAGGGGTGCAGCAAGTAATGATGCTAACCAACATCTGATGAATTTTGTGGCGATCTGCAAATCGCAATAAATTCCTGGAGTTAGCCAAACAACGATGAGATTGAGGCTGTTTCTATTGTCTCTTACTGGAGAGGCAACACATTGGTTGAATGATATGCCTAATGACTCAATCAGGACTTGGACTGAATTGAAGGAAGCTTTCCTGGAACGATTCTTTCCTGAATCAAAAGAGCTGCAGATGAAAGATGAGATAAGTGCCCATAAACAGCTACCAGGGAGAAGCGATGCATGACACCTGGTGGAGATTCAACCAAAAGTTGAAGAGGTGTCCAAACCATAGTCTCACTGAGAGACATCTAGACCATGCATTTTATAGATCATTAAATTATGTTACTAAACCTGTTGCTGATGCAGTGTGTAGAGGATCATTTATGTGGTGTCAAAGAATAACAGGGCATGGTACACTAGGGATGCTGAAGTAGGAGATCTAGGGTACACTTTTGAACTTTCAGTTGAACAAAGGAAAAGAGAAGAAGAAATGGATCAGGACATGGCACACATGAGGACCCAAATAAATCTACTTACGAAGCATACTGTCTCAAAGTCTGAAAAAGGTAAATGTTGTGGGACAGCCAAACAGGTATGAAGATTAGGATATCGATCTAGATGAGGAGACTAATTACCTGGGCAACCAATGAGGTTTACAGAATTACAACTCGGGAAACCAGGGTTACGATTCTGGAAATGCAGGATGGAACTATTCAAGGGAAGGACAATATTATAGGCCAGCAAAAAGAGAGCAAGGAAACTGGCAGAATAGAGATGGGTACAGAAATGATCGCATTGGTGTCTATGTGACCCCAGGAAATAGAGACCGGGCAAGTGGTAGTTCCAGCGGTCTAAGCTGGAAGACATGTTGGCCAAGGTGCTCCAAAAAGTTGAATCAACTGATGCAGGGGTAAAGGAGATGAAATGTGATTTCTCCAATGTGAGTCAATTGGTAGACTCTCACACCACCTCCATCAAGCAAATTGAGCAGCAGTTGGGGCAACTTTCAGCCTCATTAAATCAGAGGAAGAATGGGTCACTACCAAGTGACACAATCTAAAATCCTAAGAAGGACGGGCATTGCATGGCTATCGCCACCAGGAGTGGTAAGGTTCTAAATGACCCAATTTCTACAGGTACTAAACATGAGCAGGTGTTGGAGCAAGCTGGAAGAGAGGAGGATGAAGCTGAACAAGTAGATGACTTGGAGGATGCTCAACCAATAGCAAAACAAGCAAGAGAAAAAGAAAAGTAGGTCGAGGGAACAATGCCTCTTCAGCAGATACCAAGACCACCTCCTCTTTTCCCTCAAAGGCTTAAAAAGAAAGTCGAAGATGGAGAATTTGCGAAGTTCATCAACATGCTACGACAACTGTCAGTAAACATCCCACTGGTGGAAGCACTAGAGCAAATGCCAGGATATGCCAAGTTCATGAAGGACTTGGTCACAAAGAAAAAAGTTGTAAGTATTGATTTAACTGACAATGTTCATCACTGCAGTGCTATTGCTACCAGATCTCTAGTACAGAAGAAGGAGGATCTAGGTGCATTCACCATACCGTGCACCATCATATCAATTGAATTCGTGAAGGCCTTGTATGACTTAGGGGCCGGTATAAACTTGATGCGCTGGCCATCTACAAGCAACTGGGGTTAGGAGTTCCAAAACCCACAGCCATGAGATTGATGATGGAAGATAGGTCAGTGAAGAGACCTGTGGGCATCCTATGTGATGTGCTCATAAAGGTGGACACGTTCATCTTTTCGGCAAACTTCGTGATCTTGGAATGCGAAGTGGATTTTGAGGTTTCCATTATTTTGGGAAGACCATTTCTGGCCACAGGGCGAGCGTTGGTAGATATTGAGCGAGAGAACTGAAATTCAAACTCAACAAAGAAGAGGTAAAGTTTAATATTTGAAGGTCCATGAAGCAGCAACATGACATGAATGTGGTGTCTGGGATAGAAGTTTTTTATGAAGAGGAAATGGGAGCAAGCATTGAAGAGAGGTTGGCTGTTGAAACCTTAATTGTACTGCTGATGAATTTTGAAGCTGATTTTCGATCTAACTATGTAGAGACCGTGAATGCTTTGCAGGGTATGGGAGCACACTCTTATGCTCTAAAGAAATTGGACCTGGATTTGAAAAACAGGCCAAGTTCTCCAGTAAAACCATCCATTGAGGAGCCACCTGTGCTGGAACTGAAACAGTTACCCAGTCACCTGAGGTATGTATTTTTGGGAGCTATCAACACTCACCTGTGATTTTGGCTGCAGATTTGAATGATGAACAGGTTCAAGCTGTGATCAAAGTGTTGATAAGGTACAAAAGAGCTATTGGGTGGACCATTGCTGACATCATTGGGATACCTCCGGGAATATACACCCATTAGATCCAACTTGAGGAGGACTGCAACCCAAGCATTGAACACCAAAGGAGGTTAAACCCATCTATGCAAGAGGTGGTCAAAAAGGAGATAAACAAGTGGTTAGATGTTGGGGTGGTGTACCCCATTTCTGACAGTCACTGGGTTAGCCCAGTGCAATGTGTGCCCAAAAAGGGTGGTATGACTATTGTTGTGAATGCAAAGAATGAGTTGGTCCCGCAGAGGCTAGTCACTGGATGGCGAGTATGCATGGATTACAGAAAACTGAACAAGTGGACCTTGAAGGATCACTTCCTGATGCCTTTCTTGGACCAGATACTTGACAGGTTTGGTGGAAAAGGGTGGTACTTTTTCTTAGATGGATACTCTGGCTACAACCAAATATCAATTGCTCCTCAAGATCTGGAAAAGACTACTTTTGCATGTCCTTATGGCACCTTTGCATTTAAACGCATACCATTTGGACTATGTAATGCACTAGCAACTTTCCAGAGGTGTATGATGTCTATCTTCTAAGACATGGTGGAGGGCACTCTAGAGGTCTTTGATGCTTATCGTGACCAACGACAGTATCCTACGGTATGAGTGTCTACGATCGTCTATAATATAGTAACCCAACCAAGGGTTGGGGTCGTGTCCCAAGGGAGCGATTTTGAGAATCAGTAGCCAAGTAGAATTTCATTTAAATTAGTCGTAGCTAAAAACATTTGCGATAAAATACATGGTAAATTAAAGGGGGTGACACAGAAGTGTCAAATATCAAAGGGGGTTTTGTAACAAGTGATAAAACAGCAAAATAAACAAGAAAATCAAGTATGGGGAAGGTTCTTGGGATGTGACCGCAATACAAGTTGAGATAAATCGTTGGGTACATTCTTTCAATTGGAAATTTGCAAGACAATAGTGACTAGGCTAAGCTTTAAATGGAAATAAGTTCCCTCTCGGGCAACTTACCCCGTTTCAAATGCGTTCCTCTCGGACACCCATTTGCCGCATGAAGACTAGCCTACGCCTTACCTCACTCACTCTCTCGAGCTGAGGGTTAAGATATGTGACTAGGGCTCACCCTCTCCGGATGGACCTCATGTCGACCCACTCCTTAGGCCATCAGTCTAGTGGTTTTGGTTTCGCGACCTCCCTCTAGGGCAAGCCGAAAACACATGGGTGGCTTTGTATTTGCAACTACAAACCCTTTAGATTAAACCACAACCATTAGGTGAAATCACTATTAAAATACAGCTAACCTATCAACAAGCAAGACCCAACAAGAATATCAACCTATATTTGCTAAATCACACCCCAAGAATGGGGTTTTTTTAGTCACACATCAAGAAATAAGAAAATATACTTAACATGATAAATAAATCAACTAGGTATAAGAAATTAAACCTTGAATTAAGCTACGA
Source organism: Solanum tuberosum (assembly GCF_000226075.1). Taxonomy (NCBI): domain Eukaryota; kingdom Viridiplantae; phylum Streptophyta; class Magnoliopsida; order Solanales; family Solanaceae; genus Solanum; species Solanum tuberosum. Next base: position 2,545,295 of record NW_006238954.1, read on the forward strand.
AAGAATAATAAAGAAGATCCACTGCCAACTTGGGGAAGATGAACTCCTTTCTTCAAGTTTCCACAAAACCCTCTCCAAACTTGAGAGAAAAATACAGAAAAATACTATAGACTAATAATAATTTTTTACTCTAAAATTCTTCTCTAAAAGACTACAACTCTAACTAGTATTTATAGCTTTCACGGATTGTGCTGCGGAGGATCGTTCGGCGATATTAGTCGAGATCACCGATGAACTCGGCGATCCGCCATTTAATCAGCTCATCGCCTTCAGTATCTTACCTTCAGCATCCTTATATTATGGATCATTGGGCGGTACAGTACTGCTTCGCGGAACTAATCGGCGACTCGCCGACTGCTTCTTTCCTCGCCTTTTGATCCACTTCCTTCAAGGCTTTGTGTACTGGAACAAATGGTGGTGCATGTCAATTTGGCGACTTGCCATGTTGGACTCGGCGATCCACAGACTTTCATTTCTTGTTCTTTTCAGCCCTTTTTGCTCCGTTTTGCACCTAAGTGTCCATGCTTCCACTAAAACTTCAAATACCTGAAACTTCAACTTTTTAATCAGGTATTGAGATAAAACAAGCATTCGAGGACACTATTTCTATTAAAATAAAGCCCTAAATGAGTCCAATTTGTGGACTCATCAACACCCCCAACTTAAACTTTTGCTTGTCCTCAAGCAAACTCAAGTTCAGCAGTTCAAATAGGGTGCCTCAAACAGTGCTACGCAAGACTAAATCATGAATGCACACAACAAGACTCAATTTACTTATGCAAGGATCAATTGTGTACTCAAAGATTCAAATTGTGACACACCATTACCAAAGATTCTCATGCTCGCAATACTTGCTACTTGTGCAAGTTCAAGCTCAACAAAAAT
>NW_006238954.1:2546235-2546614 GCF_000226075.1 Solanum tuberosum
GCTCAGTGACTTTTTCCTCATGAGTTGTGGCATTCTCAAGGCATTCCCTTCTTTTCCTTTATCAATTCTTTTTCTAGTGCTTCTATGCCACCTTTTTTTATTCTCCTCCAAGGATTGATTGAAATCCGATTCCCTTCGTACTTTATTCCACATTTTTTTTGCATTGAATTAAATTGAAGGGGTTCCATTTTTATGCAATACCATGGGTTAAGAGGACTTTTCTTGCACTTCTTGACTTCTTCTTTTCCCTTTCACCACACCCCAACTTAGGCTTTTGGCCTAAGTTGGCTTTGCGCTAAACCACAACTCAAGAGGATTGTAGTTAGTGGTTCAAGTAAGGTCTAGGGTTCATCAAGGTTCTTCCAAAGAAAGGTAAGGC
>NW_006238954.1:2546769-2546959 GCF_000226075.1 Solanum tuberosum
CTTTCTAAATCAATCAGACTAACGGGGCAAATTCTAGGTTTATTCATGCATGGTTCAACGTAAGCTAATCACACAAGGCATCGATAATTCAGTCAAACAAGACTAGACACGTTCGCTAGCGTGCAACAGTCCTCGCAAGAAAATCAATTTGATAAATGGCTAGTCACAACGAGATGCAAAGAGTGCACAT
>NW_006238954.1:2548782-2576242 GCF_000226075.1 Solanum tuberosum
TTTCCATGGATATGTTATTGGCCACCCAATAATTTGTGTGCTAGGAGATATGACCCTCCAAAGTAGACCCTCGAAAAAGGCTTCACTTGGAAATTTCGGATTTTGGTACGGTTGCTCTAAAATTTGGGTTAGACCCATTTCCCACTCAATTTGACCCCCTAAAGAAGAATATGAAGTCGGATTTTCGAAAAACGAAATGGATTTTTTTTATATATAGCTAAACAAGTTTCCGGTAACTTCCGAAGCACATTTTTAAGAACTTTTTGGGTCATTTCAATTATTTTGCAAAAGAGCAACCAATTTCAATACAAGAGGTGACGAAATTTTTTCAGAAGGATCAAAATTATTTTCAGTTAGAACAACAGGAGCCATGAGCTCAAACATCCACAAAAAAGCAGTATTTAAAACACAAATTAAAGCAAACAACCCAAATATATATAGAACAAAACATGAATGTCAACACAAAAGGTGTGGGCATCACCCCACCACAAATAAAAGCGTTTGTCCTCAAATGCAAGTAATAAGTATCCAAAAGTAGATGCTAGTAATTAAGAGAAGAGGGTAAAGAAAGGTCCTGTCTACGCCATTTCTCTATCTGTTGGGGCATCAGTGTTCGGTGCAACTTTTTGGTCGGTGCCAGATCCACTAGGAGTAGCCTCAGACATACTAGCGGTGCCGGATCTACTAAGAGCCGGTGTGGACATCTCAACTGGCACTGACTGAGTTGCTGACTGCACAACCATCTCCTCGAGATTCAGCAAGTCTCTAAAAATAATGTCCTCTTGGCTTTCGGGTACTACCTCATCGTGCACTGCTATCTGCTCCTCATCAGTCTCCATCTCCGACTCTGCATGCCCTGCCTCATCCCTCTTCATATATCCCATAGTAGCTAGAGGAGTTCCAGAGATGTTAGGAGTATCCTTGTCATCTGCTCCCCGCATCAAGGCTGTGAAATTGGTGGCCTTTAAATAGGCTACATCCATCTTCAACTCAGCTATTCCGGTTTTTAGCGCTGAAACCTCGGGAGTCTCCCTTGTCTTTTCTCACAAGCAGTGACTCTAGCATTTAGATCATCAACAGTGGTTCTGATGGGGGTTAGTGCAGTCAAGATGGCAATATCAATCATCTTTGGGACTGATCTTTCTAATCTGGTTGATCTCACGTCTGCTGAATAGGCCAGCTGCCCCATCTTCAGGATCATAGCCTGGGTAATCCTGGTAGGCTGGGAGAAGGACAAAGCACTTGGTACCTATGAGGAAGAGTAAGGAGCATATGTACCTGAGGGCTCAGAGGTTGAAGTGTGGGGAGGTTCTCCCGTTGGTAATGATTCAACGTTGACCTCTGGTGAAGTGTCAGTTGGAGCGGCTCTCCTCCTGTCAGCCTCCTCTCGTGTGAATTTGGCCTCTATACGCCGGATGTCGGTGGAGGAAGATGCAGTGACCTCAATAGCACTAGCAAGATCCCGGGGTACTCCGGCATGCCGGCATAACTCTGTGATAAGAACTGGGAATGGCAATGATGTCTGCATCTGTTTGGCCCTCACATCCATCTCTTGTGAAATTAGCAATCCCAGGTCGAGTCGCCTCTTAGACATGACAGACCCAAGGCAAGCCGCCTTTTGATGACGTAGAATGGACTCGTTTTGGGATGGAATGATAGTGCTGCTAATGAAGCCAAACCAATACCATGAGGCGATGTTCATATCTCTCTTCTCAATGGGGGATCCCGCGTCCATCCACCTTGGGGTGGTGTCAGAGATCATCGGAGCTAACCACCCCTTCAAATCATCGAGATAGTGTAACGGTCATTCCAATACAACATTTATGTGTTCGTTGTGACACTCTACTTCATTTCCTCTCACCATGACTGACTTCATGGGTCGGAAATCACTAGCCTTCTTCCTATTTTTTTAGACCAATTCCCCGTAGGCTAAGTAGAATTCGCGAACCCAAGAAGGTATGTAAGTGTCTCATGGCCTCGTGAACTGCTCAAACTCATGATACCTGAGCGTGTCAAGTACCTCAGCATGCTTACCTTCCAGGCCGTCCACAGATAGGAATATTTCTTCGAGAATGGTGCGTAAGCCATATCCTTTTAATTTGTTCAGCAATCTTGGTGGAGGTGGAACTTCGAGAGGTTCAGGAGCCACTGGAGGTGGTGTTTGGGTTGGCACTGGTTCAGTATTAGGCAAAGTGGCAGCTGGGGGGGGGTACTGGTGGATGTGGACTGAGACCTGGGACGGAGCACTCTCCTTCGGTCAATCAGAGGTAGTTCAGCCTCTGAGTCAACAAAATCTGGATCAATAACCACTCTTTTCTTTGCTGCATGCTTTTTTATATTCTCTTTATCTCTCGATGGGAGATCTTGCATCCTTTTCTGTGAAGGACGTGATCCTACTTCATTTATTGTAATGCTTTTTGTTGTTTTCTGAGGGAGCTCGTTTAGGTTGGTGCGTACCATTTCTGCAAAAGATCCAGAAGACACTAAAATGCAAGCACAGAAAAGTTATTGCAAATAGACTCACTGATCAGATCGGTGAGTCGCCAAATCTCTTTGGCGAACCAAAACGAGCTCGTCGAAGGGATTGGTTTAACAATAAGGAGAAATTGGCGATAGGTAGGATCATTCGGCGAATCACCGACTAGTTTCGGCGAGCAGGATGTGTCCACCTAAAGTTACAGTTAAACAAGGTTCCAGGGATGCAGATAAAGGGCGATTATAAAACTTTCGGTGAGTCACGGAGTGTTTTCGGCTCCCTCAGACTTCTCGCCGAATGGTACAGACTGAAACATCAGTCAAGGCGCCAAATCATTGGCAGGGTGGGAACATTAGGCGAACCGTCGAGTCGTTCAGCGAGCTCGACTTAGCTCGCCAATCGTCCCAACGTGCCTATTTTCAACCCGACTTCTCGAATTTCAATCTTGCAATCCCCCAAGATCAAATCAAAGCATGCACTCATGGAATTAAATCAAGACCCGCGCTACCTATTACCTCGGGGTACTTAGACTTTTCCCAGATTCTCCAAATTATGCCTTTTTACGAAATCCTCTCTTAAGAATGGTCTTACCCGTTCTTTCATCGAGCAATTCTAGTAATTTAGCGCACATATGGGCTAGTTAGATCTCCCTCATTCGGCCTAACAACTAATATGCAACAACCCTATCACGATCAATAAATTCAAAGTGCAAACACTAAAGCATTCAACCATTTAAGCATTTTAGGCAAAGGTTACACATTGAAATCAACATCATATCACTCTATTTCTATCAGAGAGGCCCAACACACGTCATCCTGATACTATTAATGCAAGATGAGTGTAAAATTTTCAAAATTAAAATTGGGATTTTTAGAGACTAACCTTTTCTGCCGATCAAATAGCTTTTTGTAATGCTAGGCAAGAAAGAAATCCTAGTTTCGAGTACCAATCGACAACTATAATACTAATTACAAGCAATAATCTATAAAATGCTACTATTGTGTGAACTTGTGAAGCATCAAAACGAGGGAAAGTGAATAGCTTTAAAAATTTGGCAGTCTTTGGCCATATATTAACCGTCCAGTTCCTAGCCTTTCGGCGACATTAGTCATGTCGCTGACCTCATCGGCGATGCGCCGAACGCTTACTTACCTCGTCGAGTTTTACAAGACATCTCTTATTTTGGGGTCCTAGCAGCGGTTTAAGTTGGAGTCGCGGATAGATTCGATGACTCGCCCACTGGGTCCTTAGCTCACCATTTTGTACTACTCAACACCTTTCGCATTTTACCTTACAAAATCAGAACACCATTATTTCTAACAGAATAATTTTAAAAAAATAGTAAAACCTTAGGTTGCCTCCCAAGAAGCGTCTTATTTTACGTTGTGGCACGACGTAAGTTCGGTCTCACTCTCCGTTACTGGGTTTAGCCACAGTGTCACTAAGTGACCCCAATATGTCATTTGGGTGGAGATGAGGTACTGCAAAACTCGGGAATGACCTGATCAATTGGATTGATCTAGAGTGAGATCCAATCATTTGATTCAACACTTCAACATTCTCCTTCATTTTCTCCAACACTCGATCCTGATCAGTGATCTTTTGGAGAATGAGTTGAAGAGTGTCCTCAACACGATTTTCTCTCCCATATCTGGTCTTTCTCCGCTCATGAGGGGGTATATACCTATCCTTGTTGTTGCATTGGAATTCCACCTCTGAGAGTTTGGTGGCCAATTTGTTTAGCTGAGATGCCAGAGCGGTCAGCGTGAGGTCCTTTTGGACTCCTTGGGTCAATTCCACCAACTTGCCACTACTCTTCTTAGCCATGTTCATCTAAGTGGATAACTCAATGAAAAACAAAACTGAAAGTGAAGTTAGTGAACTACGACTAAGAAGAACAAAAATTCTACTAATCTAAAAATTCTCAAATAGCACCACTCCCCGGTAGCGGCGCCATTTTGATGCTTATCGTGACCAACGATACTATCATAAGGTATGAGTGTCTACAATCGTCGATAATATAGTAACCCAACCAAGGGTTAGGGTCGTGTCCCAAAGGAGCGGTTTTGAGAATCAGTAGCCAAGTAGAATTTCATTTAAATTAGTCGTAGCTAAACACATTTGCGATAAAATACATTGTAGAGTGTCAAATATCAAAAGGGTTTTTGTAACAAGTGATAAAACAGCAACATAAACAAGAAAATCAAGTATAGGGAAGGTTCTTGGGATGTGACCGCAATACAAGTTGAGATAAATCGTTGGTTACAAGCTTTCAATAGGAAATTTGCAAGACAATAGTGACTAGGCTAAGCTTTAAATGGAAATAAGTTCTCTCTCGGGAAATTTATCCCATTTCAAATGCGTTCCTCTCTGACACTCATTTGCCGCATGAAGACCAGCCTATGCCTTACCCCGGTCACTCTCTCGAGCTAAGTGTTAGGATATGGGACTAGGGCTCACCCTCTCGGGATGAACCTTATGTCGACCAACTCCTTAGGTCATCAGTCTAGTGGTTTTGATTTCGCGACCTCACTCTCGGGCAAGCCAAAAACACATGGGTGGCTTTGTATTTGCAACTATAAACCCTTTAGATTAAAACACAACCACTAGGTGAAATCACCATTAAAATACATCTAACCTATCAACAAGCAAGACCCAACAAGAATATCAACCCATATTTGCTAAATCACACCCTAAGAATGGGGTTTTTAGCCACACATCAAGAAATAAGAATATATACCTAACATGATAAATAAATCAACTGGGTATAAGAAATTAAACCTTGAATTAAGCTACGAAAGAAGAATAAAGAAGACCCACTTTCAATTTGGGAAAGATGAACTCCTTTCTTCAAGTCTCCACAAAACCCTCTCCGAACTTGAGAGAAATATACAGAAAAAAACTATAGACTAATAATAATTTTTTACTCTAAAATTCTTCTCTAAAAGACTGCAACTCTAACTAGTATTTATAGTTTTCACGCATTGTGCTGCGGAGGATCGTTTGGCGATATTAGTTGAGATCGCCGATGAACTCGGCGATCCACCATTTAATTATCTCATCGCCTTCAGTGTCTTGCCTTCAGCATCCTCATATTCTGGATCATTGGGCGGTACAGTGCTGCTTCGCGGAACTAATTGGCGACTCGCCGACTGCTCCTTTCCTCGCCTTTTGATTTACTTGCTTCAAGGCTTCGCGTATTGGAACAAAGGGTAGTGCATGTCAATTCGGCAACTCGCCAAGTTGAACTCGACTATCAGCAAACTTTCATTTCTTGTTCTTTTCAGCCCTTTTTGCTCCATTTTGCGCCTAAGTGTCCATGCTTTCAGTAAAGCTTCAAAATACCTGAAATGTAAGCATTTTAATCATGTATTGAGATAAAACAAGCATTCGAGGACACTATTTCTATTAAAATAAAGCCCTAAATGAGTCCAATTTGTGGGCTCATCAGTCTTCATGGATGACTTTTCAGTGGTAGGTGACACCTTTGATGACTATTTTCTTAATCTTAGTGGGCCCTGCAGAGATGCGAGGAGGCTAGCCCTAGTGTTGAACTGGGAGAAGTGCCATTTCATGGTCAAGGAAGGAATAGTCCTTGGTTACAAGGTGTCACAAAAGGATATAGAGGTCAAAAAAGCCAAAATTGAGGTGTTTGAAAAGTTGTCTCTACCTTTTTGTGTGAAAGGTGTTCGAAGTTTCTTAGGACATGCCAGATTTTATAGGCGTTTCATCAAGGACTTCTCAAGAACTGCACACCCCATGTGCAAGCTTTTGGAGAAGGAGGTGAAATTCCTTTTTAATGAGGCATGTCTTAGAGCCTTTGAATGCCTGAAGGAGAAGCTGATTTCTGCCCCAATCATAATTGGCCTAGATTGGGCTGAGCCATTTGAGGTAATGTGTGATGCTAGTGGTACTGCTTTAGGAGTTGTGTTGGGGCAGAAGCGCAACAAGATGTTCCATCCGATTTACTATGCTAGTAAGTCACTAAATGGAGCACAATGAAATTACACAGTTGCTGAACATGAACTACTAGTAGTGGTGTATGCTTTCGAGAAATTCAGAGCTTACTTGCTGGGTACTAGAGTGATAGTACATACAAATCATGTAGCTCTGAGGTACCTCATGGCAAAGAAAGATGCCAATCCAAGGTTAATCGGATGGGTATTACTTCTTCAAGAGTTTGATTTTGAAGTTAAGGATATGAGAGGTTGTGAGAACCAAGTGGTTGATCACCTGTCTAGGCTGGAGGCTAAAAAGAAAGAGGAATGTGAACTAGAAATAAATGATGCATTCCCGGATGAGCAGGTATTAGCTGCAACTCTTGATCTTATTCTTTGGTTTGCTGATTTTGCTAACTTTCTTGTTAGTGATTTGATGCCTGGGGGGCTAACATTTCAGCAGAGGAAGAGGTTCTTGCATGATGTGGGTAAGTATTTTTGGGAAGAATCTTACCTGTACAGGGTGTGTGTTGATAACATCAACAGGCGATATATCCCTGAAGCTGAGATGTTGCATATTTTAGAAGCTTGTCACTCCTCTCCGGTAGGTGGTCATCATGGAGGTGCTCGGACAGCCCACAAGATACTTCAGTGTGGGTAATACTAGCCCACAATTCATCAGGATGTGATAGACATAGTAAGGAGTTGTGATATGTGCCAGCAGCAAGGAGCCATCTCTCGGCGCCATGAGTTACCCATGACACTTATTCTGGAGGTGGAGCTGTTTGATATGCGGGGAGTCGATTTCATGGGCCCATTTGTGAGCTCCTATGGGTAGAAGTACATATTGGTGGCAGTGGACTATGTGTCCAAATGGGTTGAGGCAGTTGCTTTGCCTGAGAATGATGGAAAGAATGTCGTTGGTTTTTTGAAAAAGAATATCTTGTCAAGGTTCGGCACACCCAGAGCTATCATCAGTGATGGTGGTTCCCATTTCTACAACAAGGTATTCAGTGCGCTTCTCAGCACAAGGTGGCAACTCCTTATCATCCGCAGACTAGTGGTCAAGTAGAGGTGTCCAATAGAGAGATTAAAATGATTTTGGTTAAAACAGTGAATGTCAAAAGGGCAGATTGGGCACGAAAGGTAGATGATGCTCTATGGGCATATCAGACAGCTTTCAATACGCCTATTGGTATGTCTCCATATCATTTGATGTTTGGAAAGGCATGTCATTTTCCGATTGAGCTCGAGCATAAAGCACTCTGGGATTTGAAGAAACTGAACCTTAGTTAGAGTGAAACTGCATACATGAGGCTGGATCAGATTAATGAGATGGATGAGTTCCATTTGAGAGCGTATGAGAGGTCTGCACTATTCAAGGAGAGGATGAAGCTACATCATGATAAGCATATTGAGAATAGAACCTTCACTCCTGGTGATTTAGTGTTACTTTTCAATTCTAGACTTCATTTGTTTCTGGGAAGCTGAGATCCAAATGGTCTGGACCTTTTAAGGTAACTCAGGTGTTCCAGTCGGGTGCTATTAAGCTTGAGAATGACAAAGGTGAGAGGTTCAAGGCCAGTGGTCAGCGAATCAAGGCATACTTGGGTGTTCCAGAAGATGTGAAGATTGTGGAGGAATGTAAACTTGATGAAGTCTTAATCAAGTAACTTCCGTCGCGCCGCAATGTTAAATTGTGCGCTTCTTGGGAGGCAACCCAAGATTGTTAAATGTAATAGGTAGGTTTCTTTTTATCATTTTTCTTTGTTTTTATAGAGTCACTGTGTGTTGATATGTGCAGGAGAGACTGGGGTTAAGAATTGCAGGAACTGAGTGCAGACACTTTTCACGAGTAGCCTCATGGGCCGTAGTGTCCTTCACGGGAAACTTCACGGCCCGCCAATCTCAGTACTAACCTAAGGGAGCTACTGGAAATTGCAAGAAAAAGGTTCACGGAAAGGTTCACAGTCCGTCAAGATTTGTACGGACTGTCTAGCCTCTCGTGAACCATATGTAAGTACTTTGCCTTCAAGTAATGATCACGGGTGTGTCCACGGACTGTGATGCCTTTCACGGGCAACTTCATGGTCCGTCATCCAAAACCCAGTATTACCAGTAAACCAACCTGACTCGTGCGTTCAACAAAACTGAAATTAAAATGTATATGTGATTCCTAAGCGCCAAATGTCAGGGTTTTCCTCTTATTTTCTCTTCTATATCGGTTCTTAAAGAGTTAAAAACAGTTCCTTTCCTCCTAAAGTTCTAAATATCACCAAGAATCAAAACCCTAGTCCTGTTATTTGCAAAGGCTCTAACATCAAGGTCATTTTCTATTTTTGGGCGATTAGTTTGATCCCATTCAAAGTAAGTTTACTGTTAACTTGTTATAAGCATGAACTTATCAATCAACAAGTTAAAACTACCTTGATTGGGTCGAATTTGAGCATTATTATTGATGAATGATCATTGGAAATTCCTAATTATTGTGGGTTAGTTTGAATTGCATAAATTTGATTGTTCTTGGATGTGGGTATGATCACAGTAGGTCGTAATTGTGTTTGTCTAAATTGGTTGTGATCTTATGTGGGTTAGTTGAATTTATGAAGAAAAATGTTGATGTGTGGGTATGTGTTTGGTTGAATGAGTATTATGTTAAGTTGCCTTGTGTTTGATGGGTATTAGTATGCGTTGGGTAACACTGATGATTTGTGTGTGGGTACGACAAGGGCATGTGCGTATTGAATGAATATTGTTCCTGTTGGCATTGTGCTTGTTGAAATTCAGTAGTGTTAGTAGTCGCGTTGTGATCCTGTGTAAAAATGGGGGTTTGGTACTGTCAACCTGCACTATAGTGAAGTTGGGGGAGATAATGATTGGATGAATGGTCAAGTGTAAGATCACGAGAGGCTTCACGGACTGTGGAAGCCACCATGAGTCGTGAAACAACTCGTGGACCACACTTGAATTCCATCCACCCAGTAGATAGGTTCATGATCATTATCAAGGACCATGGTTCACTCCACAGGCCGTGCAACCATCCGTGAACAATACTTGGTCAACCCACTGTTGCACACTGATTCTGTAGTAAATCCACGAGAGGTTTTACGAACCGTGGTACCTACCACGGCTCGTGTGAGCTCCCGTATAGTTTACTTATATTTTGTAAAGTTTACTTTTTGCACTTTTATTTCTGTTTTGTCTTTTGATTCTGTGGCCCTTCCAAATGATAGATTGGGTGACGACATTCTTAAGGCAAGGCATCACGATGTAATTACACAGGGGAAGTCTGAGTACCCGATAGTGTCATTTTTCAGAAATTGATTATTAATAGGTATTTGCTTTGTTTAGGTACTATGCCTCCCCGAAGAAAGAATGCAGCTCCACATTCCTCACCTACTGCTTCGCAATCCGAAGTGATCATACTCAGGAATCTACTAGTTCGGAGTACAGATAAATGTTACACCTGAAGATCACCCACCTCGAGCTATTAGGTCCAAAACAACAAGGGCCATTTTCCAGGACATTCCTCCCCAGTTTGAAGAGGGAGGTAGTAATTCTGGTAGCGGTGAGGAATCGGGAAGTATATCGGATGTTGTTTCGGAAAGCCAGTTGGATACTGGTTCAGGAGGAAGTGCAGAGTCTATTGGTGACTCTCAGAAAAATGCTACTATCTCTTCACCTACCGTGCATACAGAAGCTCACACCAGAGCACGGGATGAGGCAAGTATTATACAAGAGGATGTAGAGATCACCTCCGATGATACCATGGTCCAGTATGCTCACATCCATGAACACGATCCCGCGGCGAGAGAACAGTTGATTGACTGTTTCCGTTCGATGTGGACTGTGGACTGTGAATAGTTGCGAGGACTTCTTTAATCATGACATTGTAACTAAGTCTGGCGGTTTCAAGAAGAAAGCAATTATGCCTAAGACGAGAGTGGTGGTGGCTTATATCAAAGCATTTCCTGACATTTATCGAATCTTCTAGTTTCATCAGTTTGACTGGATGAATAACGCACCTCAAAAATATTCTAACCACCTGGCCAGAGAGTTCTATGCATCTTATACAGCCACATTGATGAACTTTGCTGCAGAAACCGAGACAACTAAGTGGGATCAGAAGGACGTTTCCATTACCTGGGGTCCACTCAACTCAATTATGGTTTGGGAAAATCAATAGTTATCTCTGAGGCAACTATTAACAGGATATTGCATGGCCCGAAATACACTGCACTAGCTTCAGTTGGTGTTTTTGAGGGCAAACACCATGAGGTCACCAGTGATACTCTGATGGAGGTTTAGAATTCTCGAGAGAGGGTCTTGCGATGGATTGCGAGGCAATTTCCATAGATGGGAAGAATGCAGTTTGGGTTACAACAACGCCACACTCATTACGAAAGCTTCACTATATTTTCCAGCCAAGGTTTGGTGGCTGTTGTCCATGCACAATTGAGACCGATGGCTAATTATAACACCTTGTCTCCTTTACTAGCTTCTTTGGTAGCGTGCCTCATGGTTGGTTACCCGGTAAATGTGAGGCGGATTGTAGAAACTGAGATGAGAGATAGGGAACTAAATGAGAGAGCCAGACTTCCATTTCCTTGTCTGATAGGGAAATTATGTCGACAAGCGAACAGTCCCCCAAACAGGCTGGTTGACAGATGGGGTGAAGCATTTAGACTCACCTAAGTGTCTAAAATCAAAGATGTTACGAACCATCTCTTTGGTGTGAAATATGGAGTTGTGGGTACTTTAGTTGTTGTTCCTCACGTACAAATTGACATCCCACATGTGAATAGAGGTCCAGAATAGAGGGAGTCATCAAAGCCTTCCACAGAGACACCACCACCACCAATATCGGCATCGCAGGCTCTAGGTATCTATGTCACTATTCCTATGCTTTTCCTTGAGAAATTAGTTGCAGATCAGTGCCAAACCAAGATCTTAGTCGACCAGATTGTAAACTGGATGCCTCAGCTAATAGATAGAGATGTGTTAGCTGTGAAGAAAGAAATTAAAGATGAGATGCAAAAGGAGTTGGCTGTCTTAAAAGACAGGATGTATGGTTAGGAGATCCTTGTCCAGGATTGATTCCAGGCCGTCGATTCAGTAGATACTAAAGAGTTCAAATCACAATTGGCCGAGATGCGAACTCAGGTTGCTAAACTGGTTGAAGAGCTAGTATAGGTACCCACTCCGGTCATGCCAGATTCTTTGATGCAATTGCTCAGTCAGGCACCCTTCACTCAATCACTTGACGATTTCTGGAGTGAACTACCCAAGAGTAAGTCCGGCAAGAGGAAACACAAAGCCAGAGAATCTGATGAGGAGCTGCATTCTGACCTGTCTAGAGAGGAAAGAAGGCAACAAAAGAAAGCTCGCAGGGCATCAAGGAAGGAAACTCATGATCAAGAAGCACTTGAGCAACAACAGAGAGATGTAGTGTTAGATGGAGCTTCTGGTAGCGCAGCACCTGCCCCAGCAAGTGGTAGCCAGCCTGATCATGCGTTGAGTTCTGAGAGTGCACCCGTTGATAATGGTATTAATGATAATACAGATACCGGTGTCTAGAGCGCCGTAGGTATGACCATTCCTCATTGCCCTGTTTTGATTTTTTTCATTAACTTTGAGGGAAAAGCCTTTTTTTGGGAGGGGTGGTGAGCAACCTGCCATTCTCGTTGTTAGGATGAAAGGAGGTTGACTCTATGTGTATTATGTGAACAGTGATGGTTTTGTTTTTGTTTTTGTTTTGATAAGAATATGCAGTGTTTGTGTGTTGAGCTGTGCAACGACTAGTCTGTGAAAAATCAGGACCTTAATCTGAAATTTGACTGTTAGGATCTTTAGATGACATCTTAGATACTTACATGTTGAACATTGCTAGTCTGATAAATAAATTGGTGAACCAAGAAACTGGAGAACGTAGTCATGTATCATGTGTGTGTGAGTGTTGTTCGAAGTCTAACACTAGGAGCAGAAACTAGAACTTGCCCAAGAAGTCTGCTTAAATGTAAAAATAACCGGATAGGAAAGGATCAGTAGGACATTTTTATTAAGCCATTAAAAAACTAAAAATAAAACAACCAAATAAAAAGCTTATCACTTGAACCCGATTTGAGCCTAAAAATCAATTTTTGTTCTTACCCAGTAAGTATCATATCCTTTGGTCTCCAAAGATACGATGTTACAAATCAGGCCAAAAGCCTAAGTTGAGGGTGATTGCAATCCGAGCAGAAAGAAGAAGTGAAAAAGAAGGTTCAACCAGTGAGCTGAGTGCATATAAAAAAAGTGTGAAGAAAAGAAAAGAAAACCAAGAAAAGAAAAAGAAAAAGAAAATAATGGCGGCTTGGATGTGCTGTAATGAAGAAAAAGAGGGAATTGCTCAGAAAAGAGTTGTGTGCAAACAAAACTTTGGAAAACCAAGGGACTAGTCAGTCACAAACCCAAATATACATTCCCTAGCCTGAGCCTATGTTATAAGACGATAAAGTCCTACAGTGATCCTATTCCTGGTGTTTGAAAGATACAACGTACAAAACAAGGGCAAGCCTAAGGTAGTTCATTTTTAGTGTTAGAAATTACTTGAGAGTGCGAGCGTAGTATTTAGTCCCAATAATCATGAGTGAGGGACTTCTTTGGTGTGAGGACATAGTGATTGCATTTGAGAGTAGATTGTGTTAGCTAATAATTCACAGGCATAAGCATGATTGACTGTGAGTAATGAGATTTCATAGATTGATCCTTGCATGTTAGATTCATGGTTTTGGATACAAATTGTGTTTGAGATGGCTGCTGCGTGGTTTCAAAAGTGTTTGAATAATTTAAGGACTGAATGTATTGCTTTCTCATCACTTGAAGACAAGTAATGGTTCTAAGTTGAGGGTGTTGATGTGTCGTGAAATCTTGGCATATTTGATGCTTGAAAGCTAAGGATTAATACTAGAATTGAGTGTATTTTTGTATGCTTTTGATGTGTTTGTTGAATGTGTAGACAGATTCTTGTTTGTGTGGAAAAATTGAAAAAGAAGCAGAAGATGATGGTGATCAAGTGAAGACCACGAGCACCTAGACAGGTCGTGGTTCTTGTCACGAACTGTGGTTCAGGTCGTAAAGCATTTCCAGTATGAAGGCTTGGAGGAGTTGAGATTAGGTTGGACCAAGTAAAGACCACGACCAACCTCACGGACCGTGGTCTTCATAACGGTCTGTGGTGCCAGTTGTGAAGATGAGCCAGTGAATGGGCAAGGAAAAGTTGAAAAAGGAATTGACCAAGTGAAGACCACGGACAACTACACGAACCGTGGTCATTGTCACAAGTCGTGGTGGTTCCCGTGGTAATGACTCAGTGAAGGGGCATTCGAAAGTTTAAGAATGAATTCATCAAATGAAGACCACGGACAACTACACAGATCGTGGTCATTGTCACGAGTCGTGGTAGTGTCTGTGGTGATAATACAGTGTACAGGTCTTGAAGAGCCTGTTTTGGGTGAGTCCAAGTGAAGACCATGAAAGGCTTCACGGACCGTGAAGCCCTTGACAGGTCGTAGAAGTGGCCATGAAGTGTCCGACAGTTCAGTCCTACTTCGAGTAGGACTCTTTTTAAAACACTTTATTTGAATTGATTAGGTCATTTTTTATGTTTTATCTCGTCTAACCTTGAACGAAAAAGAAGTTTCCATTATTCTCAATTTTTTATTTTCGACTTTAACATTGAATTAATTTTGAAGTTTGGATTTCCGGTTCTTGAATTATCAAAGTAGCTTGTTTATTTGCTTATTCTCGTAAGTACCTTCTCAACCTGTTTTCATCTTATATTTCTGAATGTTTATGTGAAATCATGAATGGCTAAATACCACAACTGGGATTATGGGATGTATGACATGAATCGAATTGTAATTTCATAAAATGAGCGATAGGCAATTTAAGTTTGCAAATTATAATCTAGCTTTCATTATTAACGTATTCTGATGAGTGCAAGCATTGCAGTGAGCCTGTATCTATTATTTGTTCGAGAGAAAAGTAATAGTTAGGAAAAAGCTAAATTAACTTGAAGAAATGGAGTCAAAGTTTGAGTTTGAGAGAAAAGAACATTAACACCATTGTAAACGAGGGTAAAACTAGTAACACTTTGGGACTGTAACGACTCGGAAAATGATAGAATGAACTTGAGCCTTGACGTTTGCGTTAGTGGGATCTTAGGTTGATGTTTATGCTGTTTTAGAACTTAAATGGAGCTAGGTAGCATCCTAGGGTTCAAGCAAGGTCCTAGGCTAGCGAGTTAGCCTAGTGGACTGCCCAGTTGACCAGCCTTTGAGTAATCCCACTGGAACAGACGGGCAAGGGGCAGTTTTAAAGTTATGACTTTTAGGGTCAACTTCAAATGATGATATCTTTTAGCTCAAAACGAATTAGGTGGACCATTACCTATTCAATTAAAGGTATCTGAGTTCTCTTTCCAACTCCACCGAGTTTACCCTTTTCCGATCTCGGAGTAAAAAGTTATGCCCAAAATAGTGAGGCACTATCAAAAAGGACGAGCTTAGACGGGTTTAGTGAAAACTTTAAGTTTAACTTTGTGGGTCCTTAATTCTTTTCCTAAGTTGAGTCCCTATTATTCTTTACCTTTCCTAGCAATTATAAAACCCTTCTAGACCAAATTCTTCCATTTTAAGTCACTCTAATTAGAATTAAAAAGAACTCACCTCCTCTCAAATACTTTTCTCTCTACAATCCTCCATTTTAAGAAGGTCAAGAACTTGGAGCTAGGGCTTGGATTGAAGGTGGTTTCTTCATCAATTTTCTTGGGGAATCCTAACAAAGGTATGGTGACCCTTGGTCCTTGATTATCTTTCCTTCAAGGAGTCCATTAAAAAGGGTTTCAAAAGTCTTCAAAGAACAAAACTTCTATTTTCTATTCTAGGTATGGGTTCATGGGTAAAATATTTTCAAAGTCATTATATTGGTGAATTGAAGTTCTATTTATGATTTTAAGATGATTTTATATGAAACTTCTTCAAGAACCCATGTTTTCATTAAAACACTAGAATTTGCTTATGAATGGGGTTTAATGCCTATGATTTAATGTTGATGAAATTGTGTTTAGATCGGATTGTATTGTTGATTTATATGGTTTTGTATATCTATTTATGATGAATTGTTGGTATATGGATGAATTGAGGATTGTGGCCTTATGGACAAATTATGGGTGAATCACCTTGTGGTGATAGAATTGTTGGGAATTGAGTAATGGTTATTATGGCTTTGGAGGATGGTAAGTTGGCTTAATCTCATATTATGGATAAAATTGTTCTTGCTTGGTTTGATCCACTTATGGTGGAGGTGTTTAATTATGGAATGTATTGTGACCATGGCCTTGAAGGCATAGTATGAGAAATTGAAGTGTTATCATGACATTGTATGAATGAGAGTTCAATGAAGATAATGTGATCATGTTATGAATGTAAATGTGTTACTATTGAAAGATTATTTCTCAATTTGACACTCATGAATGTTGATGATAGAATATGAAGGATTCTCCAATTTATTGCATATCTCGAATCGGTAGAGCTTGTGCATCCTTTTCTTGTTTAAATGATTATATTGTTGGTTGTGGAATCCTCGAATCGGTAGGCTAGTAGCACCCTTCCAATCATGATAATGATGAACCTTGGAATCGGTAGGCTAATGGCACCCTTCCATTAATGATAAGTAATGAACCTTGGATTCGGCAGGCCTATGGCACCCTTTCCATAAAGGTTAATGATGAGACTTGAATCGGCAGGCCCATGGCACCCTTTCAAGAGGAGTTAATGAGCTTTCCTAAATGTACCTTGAATCGGTAGGCTTATGGCACCCTTTCATGTGTGATGATGTCAAAGTAATGAACTATTCTATGGGAATGTAGGCTAAGCACCGAGCGGATTTGGTTAGATGGAAACTCCCCCGACAGTTAGGCATGAGTTTCAATGATCGTCTACCTTATCCCATAAACTATGTGCCCGCATAGGAAGCTAGTGGATCCATTAAGCTATATATACCGGTCTTCCTTAGGCAAGTAGACCACCTCTTTTCGGTGTGGGGACTCATGACACCGGATTCCATGACAAGCTCTCATGGTCTATGTCGGTTAATGCTTACTTCCCATCATGTGAGATTTCATTATGGTTTCTTGACAGGTTCTACAAAGTGTAGGTAGTAGTATGGGATGCTACCTATACATTGCACGAGTAGGCTTGGAGAGGTTCAGAGTGATTTTCTCTACATCCTAATGTATGTGACATAAAAGTGCCCTAAATGAGGTTATTAAAGAATGTTGGCTCTCAAATGCTTATTATGAGATGCATGCTATACTTGGGTTATATTATGAGTTATTTTCCCTTGTCTGTCTTAATTAATGATATACCTCTTATGTATGAATATTGTGCAAAAGTGAAAGAAAGGAATGATAAGTTATTTAAGTGACCTAAATGTGGTGCCTTAGTATGGATGGTGGTATGGGACGCCATCCATACATTGCACTAGGTATAGCATAAGGGTTTATTGAGGTGAAGGTCCAAGGTAAAGGTTTTCATGTTGATATTGTTTAAAGGTGATTTTATGACTTACTTGATGTCTATGGTTGTCTCGTATGTCTTTTATGCAACTGTTCTTGATACTTCAAAAAGTGGCATAATGCATGGTTTCTAGCCAAAATGTCCCTTTTTAAAGCATGTTTTGCATGGTCATCATACTTAGTACATATTGTGTACTAACCCATATTCTTCATGTTTTTACTATAAGTGTAGGTTCCGGCAAGTGATCCCTCCTAGCTAGTTTGAAGTGTTGGATTGCTTTCCTCCAACACTTGGTATGTCCTCATGGATTCGAGGATAAGACTTTTAAGTTCTTTTGTTCATGTAATAGACACTTTTAGTTTTGTTTCGATTGTAAAGGGTTGTGTCCCTACTTATGTTTTGTGATTGTGTCTAAGATGGCCATGTGAGACTTAGACTTCCGCTGTTTGTTTTAAAGTTATTTTAATGAAGTTTGAATGTGTGGATGTAAATAAGTTTTTCATTCCGCACTATTATCATTATTGAATGCAATGAATGACTATGTGGTTGGTATAAGACCCCTTTGGGGTCAAGTACGCCTTGTTACGACTTGGGGGTGCTCCCGGGTCGTGACACGGACCTACAGGACTTGAGTGAACATTATCTGATTAGACTGAGAAGTATCAGATATATCTAACTCATCTGTATTTTGTAGAGATAAATTGCTTGAAACTCAACTATGGAAGAACATTAGGTGTAACGTTATGGGGAACACAATCCTGGTTTCTTTTAATCATCGAAATAACTTGAGAACTGAAAACTCTGTTAATTGTAAATCTGGATTTTGATTACAAATCTTAGTTACTAGAACATCACAACTAAACCCATTTTACTTTCCGTAAAAAGAAATAATAACCACATTTGAGTAAAACGCGACAGTGAAATCATTTTTGTAAAGAAATTATCTATGGGATCGACCTCAACTAACATTGAGTTCTATAAATTGACTTCGACTGTTTATATCTCTTAATTGAGGTGTAAGCTTGGACGTATCAGTGCACCCATAGGATGATTGTCTAGATAGACATCAGTTAGGGGATCCACTTGAGCTAGAAGTTCATGGTTCTACCTTGGCAAGTAGGATAACCCTTTTTCGGTGTGGGAGACACCGGGGATCATATTATAGCTCACATGGTCACTATGTCGATTAAGGCTACTTCCCACAATAATAATGAATTAAGGTTACATCAAGAAGTATCTCATATGTGTTCAAAGACTTTAAGTGATGTTAGCTTGCAATGACCATGTTTTATTCTTATGTTTTCTAACCCTTTTATATCATGTTTTAGCTTGGTCAATTGTATGTCATGAAATGTCCTCTTTTAGAATGATTTAAATGTTTTATGCATAGATATCATACTTGTTACATTGTTTTGTACTAAAGCGTACTCTTGCCTACATTTCCCTAAATGTAGGGTCCGACAATCTGGGTTCCCAGTTTTGTGGCTAGTGGTTGATTACGAGGTTCCCGAGCTTTGGTGAGTCCTCATGCTTCGAGGACGTACTTTCATTGTTCTTAGTTACTTCTTATATTTTTGTTTTGTACATGATGTATGGGCTAGGCCCAATTTCATTCTATTGTACTAGATGGCTAATGAGACAAGTGTTTTAAACTTTCGTTTTTACTTCGATAAAACTTTTGGACTTGAAATGTTGTCCTTACCTCTATTGTTCTATTGCTTATGTTTTTAATTATAAGTGGCTTGTATGGGGCCTCTTGGGGTCCTATACGCTATGTTCCATCTAGGGTGTACCACCCCTAGGTCGGGACAGTCTCGTCCACGCTGCCAGAACAGTCCTATACATCGTCGGGGCATAGAACTCCTCAACTAAATGGATCCACTAAGCGATGCTTAAAAAGCAATAAAAAATTATCTAAAAAGTATGACCCTTTCTACCCATGTTGGTTACATGGTTTATGAGGACTTTGAGTTATCTGAACTCGTCCCCATATCGGTGCTCAATACTACTCCCAAAATATGACTTTGCTCATATGTTTAAAAACGTTTCCTCATCCTCAACTTTGAGATTACTACTCAAAAGATTTCTCTGAAACGAGATAGTACTTAAAACTCCTCATGAACTCTATTGGAAATCGGTCTTTCCCTTCATTTTAAATGTAAATTTTTCTATCTTGGGAATACTTAGTTCTCATACATTCATTTAAAAAAATAAAACTCAACTTTACTCTTCCTCAACTCAAGTACTCAAGTCGTTAAAACAAGTTGAAAAGGTTGTAAAAGACTTCTAAAACAGACTCGAAAGAACTCTCAAGACTTAACTCTTAACTCTACCTTGAAATTGAATTATTAATTCAAGGGTTATGATTCATGTTATGAATAATCTCTCGATGTTTAGATGTAGTTTAGAGTATTTAGAATCAATAGGGAGTGAAGGTACACTTTAAAAGAACTAAGACAGAAAAAAGGTCGGAAGGGTAGGGGACCTGGCGACCCTGGCGCACTGAGTGGCATGGGGCTCTAGCCCTTGAACTACTGAAGGTGGTTTGGGGTGCACTGAATGGAGCGGTGCGCTAGGCCCCAAACTACAGAACACTAATTGAAGAGCATGGGGCGCCGGAATTTTCTTAATTCAATTTCATGTCTAACTCCTCTAGAATCGAACGATTCCCCTAAGACTCCTATGGATTCATAGACCCAACATAATTACAACGAAACTGACTCTAAATTACTCAAGAAAAATACTCAAACACAAGATCCTCATCGCAAGAACTCAACAAAACCTCATACTTAAAGAATAGATCACAAACTTCAAGAACTCATCAAGAATTCATCAAGAACTCAAATATACTCAATCTTATGGATGGAATTCGAATATGTAAAATCATGATTGGTGTGTGGTTGAATGAACCCAACACAATAAAAAGTTACATACCTCGATTTGGCAAAACAAATCCTCAATTCGCAAGAGATATTGTTTGTTTCTTCCTTTTCTTCTCTTTTCCTCTTCTTGAACTCCTCTCAAAACCCTAACCGTAAATTAGGATTGTAAAACTGACCCAAATCAGATTTGAACCCAAAATATTACTAAAAATCATTTTGAATCTGATTGGATAAGGAAAAGACCAAAGTACCCCTCACTAATTCGGGTAACTTTCCTTAACTGGACAGGCCAATTACAAACTGGCATATCTCCTTCATACAAGCTTGAAATTTAACAAACTTTGTGGCGTTGGAAAGAGAATTCCAAGACCTTTTATTTGATATCTCATGGGCCACGTAACTAATTTTGTATTGAAAGTTCTGGTCGTTTGAAGTTGACCCAAAACTCACAACTTAAGCATAACTAGTAAAATTTCAGATTTGGCTCTTTCCAAATTAATTCTTTATAAATTTAGCTCTTTCTAAGGTGGATGTTACAATATCTCCCCCTTGGGAACATTCGTCCTCGAATGAGATCACTCCAAGTAGACTAGGAGTGGCAACATCTAGCAACCAGCTCAAACATCCAACATGCAATTTAACACAACATTTCAAGTTAAAAATTACCAAGAAAAGAATTAGTACCTTGATTGGGAATTTCTCCGGGCTCAATGAGATGTGGGTAAATCTTCTTCATATCCTCCTCAGCCTCCCAAGTAGCTTCCTCTGAAAACTGGTTCCTCCATAAAACCTTGACTGATGCAACCTCCTTGGTTCTCAACTTGAAACCTGACGATCAAGTATCTCAACGGGAATCTCCTCATAAGATAGGTTGTCCTTAATACCACTATCTACAGTCAGTATTATAAGTGAAGGATCCCTCATACACTTCTTCAACATAGAAATGTGAAACACCGAATGGACTGTTGCTAACTCTGACGGTAGCTCCAACTCGTAGGTTACATTGTTAATCCTCTTGGATATCCTCTAAGGACCAATATATCGGGGACTACGCTTCCCATTCTTGCCAAACCTCATAACACACTTCATGGGTGAAACCTTCAAATAAACCCAATCGTCCACCTCAAACTCCAAGTCTCTTCTCTTACCATCTGTATGGAATTTCTGATGACTCTACGTTGTTTTTAACCTTGCTTGAATAGTCTTCACTTTCTCCATAGCTTGAAGTCTGGTCCTATCAACCCAGCCTCACCAACCTCAAACCATCCAATAGGAGATCTATATCTTCTCCCATAAAGAGCTTCATAGGGAGCCATTTGGATGCTAGAGTGATAGTTGTTGTTGTAAGCAAACTCTATTAGAGGTAAGTGATCATCCCAACTACCCTTGAAATCGATCACACACTCCCATAACATATCCTCTAAAGTATGAATCGTACGCTCTGCTTGACCATTAATCTAAGGATGAAAAGCAGTACTCAAATTTATCTTGGAACCCAAACCTTTCTAGAAAGACTTCCAAAATTGTTTGGTGAATTGCACACCTTTATCTAAAATGATAGACATCGAAACTCCATGAAGTTTGAATATCTCTTGAATATATAACTTGGCATAATCCTCTGCTGTAAATGTAGTCTTTACTGGTAAGAAATGGGATGATTTAGTCATTCGATCTACAATCACCCAAATCGAATCATGTTGCCTCTGGTGCCATCTATAATGAAATCCATATTGATCATCTCCCACTTCCATTCCAGAAGATCTATGTTCTGAGCCATACCACCGGGCCTCTAGTGCTCTACCTTGACTTGTTGGAAATTCGAGCACTTAGCAACAAACTTTGCAATACAATTCTTCATACTACTCCACCAATAGACTTCTCTCAAGTCACGATATATCTTTGTGGAGCCAGGATAGATAGAATATCTGGAGCTATGAGCTTCCTCCATAATCCTTTTCTTGGAGTTCATCACATTTGGTACACACAATCTACCTTGATACCTCAATACACCATCTCCCCCTTGTTCAAAAGACATCACTTTATGTTTATGACCATTTGCCTTTAATTCAAGCAAAATAGGATCTTGGTCTTGTTTCTCTTTTACTTCAGACACTAATGATGATTCAGCCCCATTCACCACCACGACTCCTCCTTCATTGGAATTTATTAACCGAACTCCTAATCATACAAATCTGTGCACATCTCTTGCTAAATCTTTCTTGCCTGCCTCAACATGGGAAGTACTACCCATAGATAACTTGCTTAAAGCATCCACAACAACATTAGCCTTACGTGGGTGATAAAAATACTCATGTCATAATCCTTGAGTAACTCCAACCACCTTCTCTGTCTGAGATTAAGCTCTTTCATACTCAATAATTACTGAAGACTCTTGTGATCGGTGAACACATCCACATAAACACCATAAAGATAGTGACGCCATATTTTCTAAGCAAACATTACATCAGCTAACTCTAGATCGTGGGTTGGGTAGTTTCTTTCATGAATCTTAAGTTGTCTGGAGGCATAAGCTATAACTTTGTCATTCTGCATCAATACACAACCCAGTCCAACTCTGGACGCATCACAATACACGACGAAACCTTATGTACCTTCTGGTAAGGCCAACACTGGGGCAGTAGTCAACCTCTTTTTCAATTCCTGAGGGTCAGTAGTCAACCTAGTTTTCAATTCCTGAAAGATTTTCTCACAAGCTTCAGACCATTGAAACTTAACTATTTTTCTGAGTTAACTTAGTCAGTGGGGATTAAATAGATAAGAATCCCTCGACAAACCTCCTATAATAACCAACCAATCCCAAATCCCATCACCAGATATAATGCGGCCTAAGAATTCCACAGGCTCAAGCCAAAATTTACACTTAGAGAATTTAGCATACAACTCTGTATCCCTGAGAGTTTGAAGAACTACTCTGAGGTGATAGCATGATCCTCCTCATTCCTCGGATAAATCAGAATGTCATCGATGAATACGATAACAAACATATCTAGATAAGGCTTAAACACTCTGTTCATAAGATCCATCAACACTGAAGGAGCATTAGTTAAACTAAAAGACATGACTATGAACTCATAATGATCATAGCGGGTCCTGAATGGAGTTTTTGGAATATCGCTTTCTCCTAGTCTCAATTGATGATAGCCAGATCTGATGTCTATCTTAGAAAAATAGGTGGCACCTCAAAGTTGATAGAAAAGATCATCAATCCTCAGAATGGGATACTTATTCTTCATAGTAACCATGTTCAATTGGCGGTAATCAATACACATCCAAAGAGAATCATTCTTCTTTCTCACAAATAAAACCGGAGCGCCCCAAGGTGAGACACTTGGTCGAATGAAACCTTTCTCAAGAAGGTCCTTCAATTGCTCTTTTAACTCTTTCAACTCAGTTGGAGCCATTCCATATGGAGGAATAGAGATAGGACGAGTATTAGGAAGAATATATATACCAAAGTCTATCTCTCTCTTAGGAGGGATTCCGGAAAGATCATCTGAAATGACCTCTGGAAACTCATTCACTACTGGAACTGACTGAATAGGTGGTGTCTCAACACTAGAGTCATTAACTCGGACTAAGTGATAGATGCAGCCCTTGGAAACTAACTTCCTCTCCTTAAGGTACGAAATAAAACAACCCTTCGGCACTGCTGAACGACTCTTCCACTCTATCACTGGCTCATTAGGAAACTTGAACTTAACTACTCGAGTTCTACAATCAACTGAGGCATAACATGCATGAAACTAGGTCCATATCTAGAATAACATCAAAGTCCACCATATCTAGCTCAACTAAGTTAACCATGGTGTCCTTGTGATTGACAGAAATGGTACAATCATGATAAACTCTCTCAGCTATAATTGACTCACCAATATGTGTAGAAACACTAAAGGGCTCAAGAAGTTGCTCAGGAAGGATATCAAAATTCATAACAACATAAGGAGTCTCAAAATATAGACACACACCTAGATCTATCAATGCATAAACATCAAAAGTAAAGACTTTGATCATACCAGTGACAACATCAAGTGAATTATCTTACTCTTGGCGACTGGTAATAGCATACAGAAGGTTTGCTCCTCCGCCTGTTCCTGAAGTAGCTCCTCTAAGTGTAGCTTTGTTTGGTGGAGCCAGTGAAGAAGATTGGGCTCTATTGCCCCCATTACCAACTCCCTGCATGTTCTTTAGGCACTCTCTCATGAAGTGGCCATTCTGACCACACTTGAAGCAACCAGTGGAGCAATCATGACACGTTCATGGGTGGTTCCTACCATACTTAGCACATGTAGGAGTCCCATTACCTCCTTGTGCCACACTACCTTGAGACTATGCAGGTCTAGCTCTAAAATTCTGAGAATTTTGATTCTTAAACTCACCTATGTTCCTTGGTGCAGGTGCACTAGCAGATGATGGAGCATGTCCATTTTGCTTTTGTTGAAAAGATGACCAGTTCGCATTACTCTTCTGCTGCCCGGACTCATTTCATGTTGTCTTAGCCTTCTTGTTTCGGAACTCTTTTCTATCTCTTAGCTTATCTTCCTTAACCTACTGCACATGATCATAAGCTTTGCTATATCCATGTCCCATATTAACATCGCAACCTTACCGTCTTTGCTTGACAGACGAGACATCCCAGAAACAAACAAACTCATCATGCTCCTCATATCAGCAACCATCTCCGTAGCATAGTGGTAAAGTTGGGTAAAATTAAGGTTGTTCTCATGCACACTCATGGATTCCTTCTTAAGAGTTAGGAATTCTCTTACCTTTGCCTATCTTAGTTCATGGGGAAAGAAACACCCCATGAAGGCTTCTTCGAACACAGCCCAACTCACAATTGGTGCACCCTCAGCTCTACTCTTCTTCCATTGATCGTAGCATACTCTAGCAACACCTGTCAGTTGGTATGCAGCTAGTTCCACTCGCTCAGCATCAACAACATGCATGACCTCAAACATTTTTTGCAACTCTTCCACAAAGTTTTCCGGATCCTCAGTGACACTTGAACTGGTGAAATCTAGAGGATTCATCCTTAAGAACTCACGGATTCTGGATGTATCAGCCACATCCTACCAATTCCCTCTTTGTTGCCCATCTTGGTTGGTCACAACTTGACTCAACATCTAGATAGCATCCCGAAACTCAGCATTACTGACCTCTCCTTGGAGTTGCACTTCTGGTACATTGGGGACCTCTTGATCTTGTGGATCAACATTTCTCCTAGCAGAACGACCTCGGATAGTTCTTCGTGGAGGCATGATCTAAAAGATACGCGCAAGCATGAATTAGAAAGAAACTTTATAGAGTTGAAATCTATCGCATGAAAAGAGTATGAAAGAAGTGAGATATTTCCTAAATGTCGCAGCCTCCTAATTATAGATGTGGCGCGCTTCACACCGATAACTAGGACTCTATAGACACTACTTCATAGACACCCTAGGACTCTTGAACTCTGTGCTCTGATACTAAGTTTTTCACACCCCGAGCCTACACCCTAAATGTGGTCGTCACTCGAGAACAATGGATGGCCCCAAGCAAACCCTTGGTCTGGCTCAACTCTCAGCGGAAGACTTACTCAACATAGAATAAACTCAAAAAGATAAAACTTTACTCAACTGTCTCAAAAGTAAACTCAGAATATTTTAGATATAAAATATTTACTAGCCTAAAAGGGACTCAAAGTCTAGAATATTAACATCTGAAAATGAATAGACTCATGAACTATTGTCTATCTATCTATGAAGCCTCTAGTACTATGAGGGATGTTGGGACAAGACCACCGATCATTCTAACAAAACTGAAATAATGTGATAGAAATAACTGAGGGATCCTCTTTAAGCAAGGAGGCTCACCAAACAAATTTGGAACTCGACCGGATCAATGAAGCATTGGTTAATGATCCTGGTTACCTGTATCTGCATCATAAAAGATGCATGCCAAATGGCATCAGTACATGGAATGTACGAGCATGTAAGGGGAAATCTAAAACATGACTTAAGCTTGAACTGGAACTGAAGAAACAACTTACCTCGTCTCAACTCAACTTAAACTCAACTCAAGAAAAGATTTTTAAAATAGTAGATAACAACTTAATGTATTAAAAACTACAATAATAACTTAGTTTGCATGTAAAGATACAAAATAACTATGTTTGGGAGATTCTCTAACTTATAACTATCACTATGAGCTATGTGATGATACAACGTCTCGTCCACGCTGCCAGAACTGTCCTATACCTTACCGGGGTATAAAACTCCTCAACTAAGTGGATCCACTAAGCTATGCTTAAAAAGCAATATGGAATCATCTAAAAGGTATGACCCTTTCTACCCACATTGGCTACATGGTTTATGAGAACTTTGAGTTATCAAAACTCGTCCCTATATGGGTGCTCAATACTACTCCCAAAATATGAATTAGCTAATATGTTTAAAAATGTTTCCTCATCCTCAACTTTGAGATTATTACTCAAAAGATTTCTCTGAAAAGAGATAGTACCTAAAACTCCTCATAAACTCCTTTGGAAATTGGTGTTTTCGCTCATTTTAAATGTAAAAACATTTATTCTAGGGAATACTTAGTTCCCATATATTCATTTTTAAAAAATAAAATTCAACTTTACTCTTCCTCATATCAAGTACTCAAGTTTTTAAAACAAGTTTTAAAGGTTGTAAAAGACTTCTCAAAAAGACTCGAAAGAACACTCAAGAATTTACTCTTAACACTACCTTAAATTTAAATTATGAATTCAAGAGTTATGATTCATGTTATGAATGATCTCTTGATGTTTATATGTAGTTTAGAGTATTTAGAATCAATAGGGACTGAAGGTAAACTTTAAAAGAACTCAGACGGAAAGAAGGTCGGAAGGGTAGAGGACCTGGCGTTCCTAGAAATAATTACAACATAATGACCTCAAACTCTTATGGATTCATAGACCCAACATAATTACAATGAAACACACTTTAAATTACTCAAGAACAATATTAATGAGTCCACAAATTGGACTCATTTAGGGCTTTATTTTGATAGGAAGAGTGTCCTCAAATGCTTAGCTTGTCTCAATATCTAATGAAAACTATTTAAGTTTCAGGTAATTAAAGTTTTAGTGGAAGCATGGACACTTAGGCGCAAAAAGGAACGAAAAGTCTAAAAAGAACGAAGAAGCTAAAGCCTGAGTATCGCCAATCACACTTGGCGATTCGCCGAAGGGACACACTTCTCCCTTTGTTCTAGTACGCGAAGCCTTGAAGGAGCAGGATCAAAAAGGCGACGAAAGGATCAGTCGACGTTTCACCGAATAACTCTACAAATTAGTACTAGGTAACCCAATTACACAGAGCACGACGATACTAAAGGCTAGTGCAAGACGGCGACGAACTACATCAAAGGGCGAATCGTTGAATTAATCGGCAATTCCGACTAACCTCGCCGAAAGATCCTCCAACACTATTTTTTGAAGTCTATAAATACTAAAATGGTTATTAATTTTTAAGAGTCCAACATTTATTTTAATTTCCAAAATAGAATAGTAATTTTTGGGATATTTTCTCTCAAGTTTGGAGAGGGTTTTTGGGAGACTTG
>NW_006238954.1:2576921-2584474 GCF_000226075.1 Solanum tuberosum
TTTTCTACTAATTCTCAAAACCACTCCCTTGGGACACAACCCTAACACATGGTTAGGTTACTATATTATCAACGATCGTAGAAACTCGTACTGTAGGTTAGTGTCGTTGGTCATGATAAGCATCAAAATGGCGCCGCTGCCGGGGAGTGGTGTTGTTTGAGAATATTTAGTTTAATAGAGTTTCTGTTCTTATTAGTTGTAATTTACTCATTTAATTTCCAGTTTTGTTTTGAGTATTGTGTGCCACACCAGGCCATATGAGTGCGAACAGGGATAATAACTGACAAGCGGGTCACTCAGCGGGTCATGATTTTCATCAAGACGACATCAATGATGCTAATAGTGTTTATCACCCGACCGACGTGGGCGAGATGGGTGAAATTTGCATGCCACAAGCTGACGAAAATGTAATGTTCGAAGTCACCAGCGCAACACTCGAACTCATACATTCAAGAGGTTTATTTGGAGGGTTAGAGCATAAAGATCCGCATGAACATATACGAAGCTTTGTGGAAGTGTGCACCCTTTTATCAGTCAAGAACCTATCTCAAGAATCCATACGGTGTCGCTTATTTCCATTATCATTGACTAAGGGAGCCACTAAATGGTTGGTTGAGTGCCCAAACAACTCCATCAAATCATGGGAGGAGCTGGTTATGGCATTTCACAAAAGATTCTTTCCTCCATCAAGAATGATGAAACTGAGAGAAGATATTCAGAATTTCAAGCAACAGGAGGGTGAACCAATTCACGAGTCATGGACAAGGTTCAAGAGATCTTTGCATAAGTGCCAACGCATGGGCTGCCAGGTGAATTGCTGCTCCAATTTTTTTACTGTAGTCTGAACTTGGTTAATAAATGGATAGTTGATCAATTGGTGAAAGGAGAAATAATGTTACGATCATTTGAAGTTGCCTCATTTCTCCTAGATGGTATGACTAAAGTAAACCAGGCATGGTATACCAAAGATGATCAAGTTTCCCCATTATGTTTTCGATTAATGCAAGAACAGATTGAAAAAGAAAGGGAAAGGGATGAAAACATCAAGAAGATGTTATCTCAAATAGAAATCCTACAAAAGAACATGAAAGGGACACATGGAGTATTTCGAGTTGAGGAGGGTTCTTCTTCCGGTTACTCAAGACCGGGGGAGAATCAAGGTTGGAACTACAGAAGATACGATGAGGGGTTCCACCCGCGCTATCAACCGCGGGACGGGAATCAAGGTTGGAACTATTATAGGGGTGAAGAACCAAGGAAATATTGGCAAGATTGGGCTGAGTATGATGATCAGGAGGAGGACCATACTCACTTGAGTGAAAGCTCAAAATCTAAATGGAGTGCAAGTAGTCCTCAAATAAATGATTTGCTATCGCGCATACTCAATAAAGTTAAGGGGTCTGATGATTTGCTAAAAGGAATGAAAGATGACTTTTCATCATTGAACAGTAAACTAAATTCCCATACTGATGCCATCAAAATGCTGGAAGTTAAGTTCAGTATATTATCCGCTCAATTAACATCCAAAACACCAATGGACTATATTGAAAGAGAGCTGGTTATAGTTACCCGTAGCGGTAAGGTGGCAATAGGGGATATGATGGAAGATGGGGATCCTCAAAAATATAAAGAGAGCCAAGATGTGGAGGAACAAGATTTACCTATCCGACAAAGCCTTACTAAAGAACCACATGAGGAAGCAGAGCAACAAATTCAAGTTCCAAAAGTCTTGCACCCATTACCCAAGATACCTCCACCATTTACCCAACATTTGAAAAAGAAGAATGAAGATGAGAAGTTAAAAAAAATTGCCAGTATTCAAGAGCTTATCAATTAACATTCCTCTGGTAGAAGCATTGTTGGAAATGCCGGGATACGCCAAATTCATGAAAGAACTTGTTACAAAGAAAAAGATCTTGGACTATGAAATGATTGAGGTGCCCCATAGTTGCAGTGCAATTATGACAAATGATTCAATCACTAATAGAAAAGATATTTGGGCATTCACAATCCCTTGCACAATTGGCATGCTCCAATTCGCTAAAACCTTGTGGGATTTAGGAACAAGCATCAACTTGATGCCCTATGCAATATACAAACAACTTGGTCTGGGTGAACCAAAGGCAACCACAATGAGACTCCTTTCAATCAAGCACCCCGTGAGGATACTCTATGACATAATGGTACAAGTTGATCAGTTCATCTTTCCGACTGATTTTGTGAATCTAGATTGTGAAATCGATGCTGAAATCCCCATTATTTTGGTAAGGCCATTCTTAGCTACTAGGAGAGCATTGGTGGATGTTGAAAGCGGGAAATTGAAGTTTCGTGTGAACGATGATGAGGTGACCTTCAATATATGTAAATCCATGAAGCAACCAAGTAATATCCATGTGGTGTCTACTGAGGATGTGATAGATGAGGTAGTGGCAAGTGTGAGTCATTTAACACGCAAGAATGAACCCCTTGAATTTGTACTTGCCAATTATGATGAATCCGAAGTTTAGGGCTACGAGGAAGTGGTAGCTGATTTATCAGGATTAGGAGCATATTCAAGGAATCCATCAAGTTGGATATCGACCTGAAAAATAGAGAAAGTCCCCCTGCAAAGCCATCGACAGAAGAACCACCAAATCTGGAGTTAAAAGCCCTACCCTCTCATCTCAAATATGCCTTCTTAATAGCCAATAATACTTTGTCGGTAATTATCCCCGCCAATCTGCTTGAAAAGCAGGTGAAATTGCTCATTGAAGTACTGCGGAAATATATAAAAGCTATTGGATAGACAATAGCCGATATAGTAGGAATTCCTCCAGACATTTGTACTCACAAGATTCGGCTAGACAGTGAATGTAAACCTAGTTTGGAACATCAATAGAGATTGAACCCTCCAATGCAAGAGGTGGTAAAAAAGGAGATCACCAAGTGGCTAGATGTGGGAGTGATCTACCCTATTGCAAATAGTAAGTGGGTAAGTCCGGTGCAATGTGTACCGAAAAAAAGGGGTATAATCGTAGTCCCAAATACAAAAGGAGAACTTGTACCAACAAGACCAGTGACTGGGTAGAGAGTATGCATGGACTATCGAAAGCTTAACTCATGGACCGAGAAAGATCATTTTCCAATGCCTTTTATGGATCAGATGCTTGACCGGTTATCGGAAAGAGGGTGGTATTATTTTCTGGATGGGTACTCCGGTTATAATCAAATCTCTATTGCAGCAGAAGATCAAGAGAAAACCACTTTTACTTTCCCTTATGGAACATTCGCATTCAAAAGGATGTCATTCGGGCTATGTAATGCCCCAGCAACATTTCAGTGTTGCATGCTATCTATTTTTGCAGATATGGTCGAAGACTCTATGGAGGTGTTCATGGACAACTTCTCAGTCGTAGGGGATACATTCGAAAAGTGCTTGACTCACTTAGGATAGGTACTCCAAAGATGCGTGGAAACGAATCTGGTTTTGAATTGGGAGAAATGTCACTTTATGGTAAAAAAAGGTATTGTTCTTGTGCATAAGGTGTCATAAAAGGGGCTGGAAGTTGACAAGGCGAAAATTGAGGTCATTGAGAAATTACCCCCGCCGATTTCAGTAAAGGGTGTTCGCAGCTTCTTAGGACATGCAGGATTTTACAGAAGGTTCATTAAAGAATTATCAAAAATTACACTCTCATTAAGCAAACTCTTAGAGAAGGAAGTGAAATTCCACTTTAGTGATCCTTGCATGGCTGCATTTCAGTGTTTGAAAGAGAAACTACTATCCACTCTGATTATCATCAGCCCTAATTGGTCCAAATCTTTTGAGCTAATGTGTGATGCTAGTGGTATGGCACTAGGGGTTGTGTTGGGGCAAAAGCCCAACAAACTGTTTAACCCAATCTACTACGCAAGCAAGACTCTAAATATTGCCGAGTAAAACTATAGGGTCACCGAACAAGAGTTGCTCGTAGTAGTCTATGCATTTGAAAAATTCAGGAAATACTTGTTGGGCACCAAATTAATCGTACACACTGATCATGTTGCACTCATGTACTATGGCAAAAAAAGATGCAAAACCACGATTGATTAGATGGGTACTACTATTCCAAGAATTTGATTTCGAGGTAAAAGATTGAAAAGGATGCGAAAATCAAGTGGCTGATCATTTACCAAGGATGGAAGCAAGGACGAATGTTGAGCATGAGGTTGACATAGACGATTCTTTCCCCGATGAACGGGTGTTTGCAATATCCCTCAAGCATACGCTATGGTATGCAGATTTTGCAAATTACATTGTGTGTGGGCTGATGTCGGATGAGTTGACCTTTTACCAACAGAAAAGATTCTTGTTCGATGTTAAAAAGTACTTTTGGGACGAACCATACTTGTTCCGAGAGTGTGCTGATCATGTCATTAGAAGGAGTGTTCCGAAAGAAGAAGCGGTAGAAATTCTCCATGCTTGCCATACAAGTCCAATAGGAGGTCACCATAGTGGTGTTCGCACCGCCGCTAAAGTTCTCCAGAGTGCATATTATTGGCCGTCACTCTACAAGGATGCACATGAGTTTGCAAAGAAATGCTCTAAATGTCAGCAGCAAGGCGAAGTGTCTAGAATACACGAATTACCTCTCACCCTTATTTTAGAGGTCGAGATATTCGATGTATGGCGATTTAATGGGCCCATTTGTGAGCTCGTTTGGAAATAAATATATCTTAGTGGCAGTAGATTATGTTTCCAAATGGGTGGAAGCCATCACACTTCCAAACAACGAAAGAAAAAGCGTTGTCCAATTTCTGAAATGCTACATCTTCGCAAGATTTGGCACTCCGAGATCAATCATTAGCGATAGGGGATCCCACTTTTGCAATAAGTGTTTCTCAATAGCACTGAGTAAATATGGGGTGAAACACAAAGTGGCAACCCCATATCATCCCCAAACAAGTGGCCAAGTCGAAGCGTCGAATCGGGAAATCAAAAGCATCTTGGCAAAGACAGTAAATGTCAATAGAACTGACTGGTCTAGGAAACTCGATGATGCACTATGGGCATATAAGACTGCTTATAAAACACCTATCAGTATGTCTCCATATCATTTGTTTTATGGTAAGGCTTGTCATTTGCTCATCGAGTTAGAACACAAGGCACTGTGGGCATTAAAAGCTTTAAATTTGGACTGGTCAAAAACTTCAAGGAGAGAGTAGAGCAGCTAAATGAACTGGATGAATTTAGAATCAGATCATATGAAAGTTCAGCCATCTATAACGAGAAGATGAAGATTTGGCATGATGCTCGGATACTCAAGCGGGCCTTCAAGGTAGGAGATTGGGTTTTGCTATACAACTTGTGACTTAGAATCTTCCCCGGAAAGCTCAAATCCACATGGCTTAGACCATTTAGAGTAACGCGAGTGTTCATCAATGGTGCCATAGAAGTTGAAGATCAGGAAGGATCTCCATTTACAGTGAATAGGCAACTTCTAAAATTGTATCTGGGGGACTGTCAAGAGATTTCGTTGGTCGAAGTGGTATATCTGGAAGACTCTTGAAGGTGATGTTGCGTCGTGCTGCGACGTTAACTAAGGCGTTGTTTGGGAGGCAATCCAAATTCCCTTTAACTTCTTTATTTTTATTATCATCAGTACTTATTTCCTGGTAATAGAATGGTATGTTGTTTGTGTAGGTGAAAGTATGCGAGGTGTTTGAAAAAGTGAAGGATGGCAAATAATAGATCATGTCAGCGAGTCGCCGAAGGGGATGGCGAATTCGACCTTATCCGTCGTTTGACTCAAGACCTCGTCAACACTAAAGTCTGTAAAACTCAGCGAGATTTGAAGATTATTTGCGAATCGCCAACCATTTCAGCGATCACGATGAAAACCGTCGTTTGGACATTTCCAATGACTGAAGATTCTGTAAAACTCGGCGAAACAAGTAAATGCTCGGAGACACACCAACTGATCTAGTGATTCTGACTGATATCTCTGAGTACACAGAAATTAGACGACAATTGAGTAAAGCTGAAACAAGATGGCTGTGAAGCATTCGAGAAAGTGGTTTGACAATAGGCGTGTTGGATTGTTTAGCGATGTTGTGGAGAGCTTTCTGAATTACTCAATGACTCTCTTAACGTCCCCACCTCGCCGTCTTATTAATGCTAAAATGGTGGAAGGTCTGCACATAAAAATGTCACAGAAGAACCATGCCACCTTGACAGATGGAACAACCGCATAACCAGGATTACTTCTTTACCTCTCTATTTGTCTTACTTATTTTTAGTGTTGGGTGCTATTATTTTCATTTGAGGACAAACGCTCTTATTTGTGGTGGGGTGAGGCCCACCTTGTTTTGCTTGTTTTGAATACTTGTGTTTTGGTGTACATTTGGGTTGTCTATTTTTAATTGTGTTTTTAAAACTGCTTTGCGATTGTTTGAGCTTGTGGCTCCATTTATTTTTATTTGCAAAATGATTTTGACCCTTTCAAAAAAAATTGAATTTTCACACATTTTTGCCACCGCTCGTGGGTTGATGGGGCTGTTCCTTTGCAAAAATTTTGAGTCCCGATTTTGATCAATACCGAGGACTGTAATAGTCTTCTCAATCGAACGAACATGAATGTACGGGTATGATGAGGCCAAATGAAGTTGCATAAATAATATGTAAACTATTTGCATCTCGTTGTGATTAGCCATTTATTGAATTGATTCTCTTGTAATGACCGTTGCACACTAGCGAAAGTGTGTGGTCTTGTTTGACTTAAGTGTCGATGCCTTGTATGATTGGCTTGCTTTGAACCTTGCATGAATAAACCTAGAATTTGCCCTGTTAGTCTGATTGATTTAGAAAGGTATGCTCTTGAAATGATCTTAGGCAACTTTAAAGAGTGTGAGCCAAATTTGACATAAACCTCTTTTGTGGCCTACCCGTGAGCGTGTGAAACTCTTTTAAACACCCTTTGAGCCTAACCTTTCTTTGAAAGAACCTTGATGAACCCTAGACCTTACTTGACCCACTACCTATAATCCTCTTGATTTGTGGTTTACAGAATAGCGAACTTAGGCCAAAAAAACATATTTGTGGAATAAAGTACCAAGGAAATCGGGTTTCCAAGCAATCCATGGAGGTGAATAAAAGATGACTTAGAAGCACTAGAAAAAATTGATAAAGGAAAAGAAGGGAATGCCTTGAGAATACCACATCTCACGAGGAAAAAGTCGTTGAGCCTAAATGACCATACATTTGCACTCATCCCCATTACAAGCCTTAGAAAGAACTTTTTTATCTTGAGTAAGCCGAATCGAAAGTCGATTGGAAAATAAGGGCAAACCTATGGGTAAAAACATGCACTGTGTTCCTCTTTTTAAATGTGAGCGTTGCATCTGATTCCTGATCTTGAATTGATTAACCTCTGTGTGAATATGGAATCATTCTTGATGTGAGGACATTTAGATACTTCATGTTGAGCTTGATTGCACAAGTAGCAAGTATTGCGAGCATGAGAATCTTTGGTAATGGTGTGTCACAACTTGAATCTTTGAGTACACAATTGATCCTTGCATAAGTAAATTTGAGT
>NW_006238954.1:2584714-2585362 GCF_000226075.1 Solanum tuberosum
CCTTGAAAGAGCAGGATCAAAAAGGCGATGAAAGGAGTAGTCGGCATTTCGCTGAATAATTTCGCAAAGTAGTACTAGGTCGCCCAATGACACAGAGCACGACGATGTTGAAGGCTAGTGCAAAGGGTGAATCACCGAGTTAATCGGCAATTCTGACTAACCTCGCCGAAAGATCCGCCAGCACTATTTTCTGAAGTCTATAAATACTAAACTTGTTATTAATCTTTAAGAGTCCAACATTTATTTTAATTTCCAGAATAGAATAGTACTTTTTGGGATATTTTCTCTCAAGTTTTGGAGAGGGTTTTTGGGAGACATGAAGAAGAAGGATTTCATCTTCCCCAAGTTGGAAGTGGGTCTTCTCCATTCCTCTTCCTTTGCTTAAATCAAGGTTTAAATCCTTATACCCATTTGATTTTAGTTTCATTTTAGGTGTATTTTGTTATTTCTCGATGTGTGGCTAAAAACCCCCATTCTTGGGGTGTGATTTAGCAAATATGTATTGATATTGTTGTTGGGTCTTGCTTGATGATAGGGTAGATGCAGTTTAATGGTGATTTCACCTAGTAGTTGTGGTTTAATTTAATGGGTTTGTAGTGGCAAATACAAAACCACACATGTGTTTTCGGCTTGCCCGAGAGGGAGGTC
>NW_006238954.1:2585431-2607417 GCF_000226075.1 Solanum tuberosum
GAAAGAGTGAGTGGGGTAAGGTGTAGGCTGGCCTTCATGCGGCAAATGGGTGTCCGAGAGGAACGCATTTGAAACGGGGTAAGTTGCCCGAGAGGGAACTTATTTCCATCTAAAGCTTAGCCTAGTCACTATTATCTTGCAAATTTCCTATCAAAAGCATGTACCCAACGATTTATCTCAACTTGTATTACGGTCACACCCTAAGAACTTGTCCCCATACTTGATCTTCTTATTATTTTTGCTGTTTTTTACTACTTGTGACAAAACCCCCACTTGATATTTGACACCTTTGTTTCACACCATTTAATTTACAATATTTTTAATCGTTAATGTCTTTAGCTACGACTAGTTTGAACTTAATTTTATTTTTCTACTAATTCTCAAAACCAGTCCCTTGGGACACGACCCCAACCCTTGGTTGGGTTACTATATTATCAACAATCATAGACACTCGTACTGTAGGTTAGTGTCGTTGGTCACGATAAGCATCAAAGACTCAAACACCATATCCTCATCGCAAGAACTCAACGAAACCTCATACTTAAAGAATAGATCACAAACTTCAAGAACTCATCAAGAATTTATCAAGAACTCAAATATACTCAATCTTATGGATGAAATTCGAATATGTAAAATCACGATTGGCGTGTGGGTGAATGAACCCAACACTATGAAAACTTACATACCTCAATTTGGCGAAACAAATCCTCGATTTTCAAGAGATCTTGTTTGTTTCTTCCCTTTCTCCTTTTTTCAGTTCTTGAACTCCTCTCAAAACCATAAGCGTAAATTAGGATTGATAAACTAACCCAAATCAGATTTGACCCGAAAATATTACTAAAAATCATTTAAAGACCAAATTACCCCTCACTAATTCGGGTAACTTTCCTTAACTTGACATGCCGATTTCAAACGGTCATATCTTCCTCATACAAACTCTATATTTAAGAAATTCGGTGGAATTGGAAAGAGGATTCCAAGACCTTTCATTTGATATCTCATGGGCCACCTAACTTGTAGCACCCCGACTTTTGGGAACTCTAATTTAACTTGTACCTTAGTGGAAAGACAAAGAGGGTGAGTAATAAATTAATAATGATGTGGTATGTTATATTTTAAGTGTTCAAGGGTTGTATCTCAAAGTTTTGAAGCTAGGTAAGTGGCAAAATAAAATTTGGCGAAAGTTATCATAAGTTCTTTTTTAAAGATTTCTCTAAAATTTAGGTCAAATATCTCAGATTTTTTCTCGCAATCTATAATGATTTATGGGGCCCAAGACCACTCAAATCGAAGGTCTATGAGTCTAGTTTCCAACGCATCAAACCTTTCATTGATACTACTTCAGAATAGAGAGATATTTATGTTATTGCGAGACTGCGCAAGTAGGCACATGAGGTAGGTCCCCTAGGTCGGTGGAACCTTATAAGATAGCATCTTCTTCACTTTTCATCATGCCAGCTCCCAAGAAACCCACAAAAATCAGAGAATTACTCTGTAAATCATCCTTGTGTGTTCATTATCTCTTCTTGGCTCCTTATCGAAAATTACCCTACGTCGTGAGCTCGTCATTTTGGTATAGTTTACATGGTAAATTGAGAGGTGTAGATCCGTGGAGGCTGTGGCAGCAAGCTTTTTTTAGTTGTTTGATATTATTCAAGTGTTCTGGGAGTGTAAAGAAATTGGGGTGGACAAAGGTATTTTCAGCATAAATAATAAAGGAAAAGGTACATTAAGGCTATTCCCTTCGCTTGGCATGTTTCCTTAGAGCTTAGGAGTGATATAATAGGGTAGTTAATGTTGGTGATCTTGTGGATGTAATTGTGAGTTGTTGGCCGATTGAGTGGTTATAAACCTTCATTTTAGGGACTCATAATCTGTTAAGAACAACCATAAGTTAGGAAAGACTTGGAGACTATTCATATATATTGTTTATAGCTAAATTGCTCGCCTCTAGCCTATTCAATTATTTTTTGTATCCCTTGGGGCAACTGTGGTTAGTTGTTGAGCTATGAACCGTCTATGGGGGCTATGATGTTGTCTAATAGGACTATGTTATTGCCTAAGAGGGCTATGTGTTGCCCACGGGGCTATATTGATGCCAAAGAGTGTTATGTGTTGCCTACGGGGCTATTTTGATGCCAAAAAGGGCTATGTATTGCCTACAGGGCTATGTTGATGCAAAAGAGGCTATGTGCAGCCCACAGAGCTATGATGTTGCCTAAGAGGGCTATGTGATGCCTAGGGGCTATATCGTTGCCAAAAAAAGGATATGTGACTTATTGCAAAGATAAGGGGCTATCGATAGAGGTAAGTAGACTAATTTGGCACCTTCTGGGCTTATGGGGGCCTAGGTAGGAGGTATATTGTTTGTACCTACCGAGCTTATTGGGGCTTGGTTAGGTTGTTTTTTGATCATTTTTGTATTTTTAGATTCAGTATTGGGTTAGCATGCTTATCTAAATTTTGATTTCCTTACCTGATCATTTTTGATATAGTATGATACTTGCGCATTTAGTCTATAGTCGTTCATACGTTGTACATTATTTCGTATTAATGCCTCATAGCCTGGGGGCACTGCATTCATGCATGCAGGTCTCGACAGCCGACCTAGTAGACCTCCTCAGCAGTAGGATTGACTACTCTCCTGTTGGCTAGCCCCTTTCCTTCGGAACTGGTAAAGTTGGGAGGTTTGTTAGCTTTTGTTGTATACATTTTTATGGGTACGATGGGCCCTGTCCCGCCAATCTTTACTACTCTTAAAGGCTTGCAAGCTAGTGTGTTGGGTGTATAGCTATGTTATGGCCATGCTGGCCTAGTTTGTTGGTTTGCTGAAGCTTGTGAGCTGTTTGGTGTATTGTCTTGATATATACCTGCTTTCAGTTTTGGTATAGAGATCATGGTGGCCTCGACGGCTCAATCAGGACTTCTATGCTAGTTGGCTTTTTCTTTATATAAACTCTTGGGAGTAGCTGTTTATTTTATAGATCTGTTGACAGTGCCCTTTGCCGACTAAGAGCTTAGTTTTATGCCGAGATATACTTGTTTGTTTTCTTGATTGCGTGTGGCTGCCATGCACTAGTAGCAAATGGTTTAGCACGGTCGGCTCGAGCCTGAGTTTTGGCAATAGGAGTAAGTTGCGCCCCTTGAGTTTGGGGCATGACAAATTTGGTATTAGAGCAACGTCGTATCCTAGGAAGTCTGCAAGTCGTGTCTAGTAGAGTCTTATTTATAAATGTGTTGTGCACCGCATTCAATAAGCAAGAAGCTACCGGGCATGTTAGAATGACTATCCTTCTTTTGCTCACCTCGTGCTATAGAGTGGTGTCTTAAGGGTTGAGGTTTCTGGTTTATAATTGATAAGTGTATGCAGATAGAGATGGCTGACACCAGATAGACCACAACTAGCTAGGGGCTAGATACAGTTGCAGATGAGGGTACCGGCAAGGTACCACAGGTGGAGGTAGCCCATTGTGAGACCCATGGGGAGACATCTTTTAAGCCCCTTATAGCTTCTCCACCGCTTCAGGAGCCTCCGAGGGCAACAGGACCCCCAGCTCCACCTGCAGTACCACCTCTAGTTCCTCCTATTCCACTTGATCAGGATTTCAAGAGTGCAGTATGTATGTTAGCACAGTTAGTAGTTGCACATCGCCATCCAGTTGTGCCAGATGCAGGCTGAGAGATCTTAGGGAAAAGATGCATCTCTACCCACTTGGGATAGCTTTACAGAAACTTTCTTAGATCACTATTTGCCTCGAGAGATTAGGGATGCCCGGGTGGACCAGTTTCTGAACCTTCGACAGGGTAGCATAAGTGTCTGAGAGTACAGGCTGAGATTTGATTCATTGGCTAGATATGCACAAGAATTTGTTGATACGATGCATGACAAGGTGCGTAGATTTGTGGGAGGGGTTGACTCAGACTATATCGACGCTTGTTCTACCGCTGTACTAAATGATAATATGGATATCTCTCTAATTCAGGTCTTTGCATAGGGAATAGAAGATCGCCGACATCTACAGTATATGAGTGAAAGGGTTGAGAGAGAGAGATAGAATATGATAGGCCCCATGGTTCACAAGGAGATTTTCACGGTGGTTCCAGACCCCGATATTCTAGTAGGCCACCTAGACCTCCACCACAACAGTTCCAGGGTAGTAGATTTGATCGTCAGGGACAGTCAGGCCCAGGTGAGGGGTCACAAGCATCGGGCTCTCAGCAGCAGAAGGGTTCAGGCCAAACTAGGACAAGCCTGTCGCGTTGCGCTACTTGTGGTAGGATGCATTTTGGGAGGTGCAAGCAGGGTTCCACATGTTGTTATTCTTGTGGAAAGGAGGGACATGGGTGGAGGAATTGCCTGACCATAGGTCAGTTGACCGGGTCAATAGTAGGTTTCTCCTCATCATCACAGTCTACAGGGCGTGGACCCCAAACTTTAACAGGTAGAGGCAGAGGTGGAGGCAGAGAGGGAGAATCTAGTTCTGGTAGTGGAAAGAACCGTACATATTCACTAGTTGGCCGACAAGACTCTTCTCATCACCAGATGTTGTGACAAGTGCATTAATTGTTTACTCCCATTGTGTTTATGCTTTTATATATCCTGGATCTACTCTGTCTTATGTTACTCCATTTATTGCGGGGAATTTAGGTATAGTAGCAGAGTCATTAGATCGACCTTTTTATTGTATATACACCAGTATGTGAGTCTATTATTGCCAGAAGAGTCTATCGAGGTTGTACGGTAGAAATTATCGACTATCAAACCTATGTAAACCTGGTAGAGTTAGAGATGGTCGACTTTCATGTCATTATGGGTATGGACTGGTTAGCGTCTTGTTATGCTAATGTTGAGTGCCAGACAAAGATTGGTATATTCAACTTTCCAGGAGAGGCAGTTCGGGAATGGAAAGGCGATACATCAATACCGAAAGGTAGGTTTATTTCCTATCTTAAGGGGAGGAGGATGATTACTAAGGGTTGTATTTACCACCTTGTTCGCGTTCATGATATAGATGCAGAACCACCGACTCTTCAGTCTATTCCGGTAGTTAAAGAGTTTCTAGATGTATTTCCAGATGAGCTTCCTGGTATCCCTCCAGAACGGGAAATTAATACTATCGATATGCTACCAGGTACATAACCCATATCTATCCCTCCGTATAGAATGGCTCCTGCTGAGCTAAATGAGTTGAAGGATCAACTAAGGCTTTATCTAGCGCAGTGCTTCACCATGGGGTGCACCAGTATTATTTGTGAGAAAAATAAATGGCTCGCTGAGGATGTGTATCGATTATCAACAGCTGAATAAGGCTACTATAAAGAATAGATATCCCCTTCCGAGGATCAATGACTTGTTTGATCAACTACAAGGTTTTAAGTACTTCTCGAAGATTGATTTGAGATCAGGGTACCATCAAGTACGAGTTCGGGAGAAAGATATTTTGAAGTCAGCTTTTAGAACTAGATATGGGCATTTTGAGTTTTTGGTTATGTCTTTTGGATTGACCAATGCCCCAGCATTGTTTATAGACATGACGAATAACATATTCAGGTCGTATCTAGATACATTTGTGATTGTATTTATTGATGATATTTTGGTCTATTCGCATTCAAAAGCTTAGCATGCAGATCATTTGCGAGCAGTCCTTTAGGTTCTTCGAGAGCAGGAACTTTATGCAAAGTTCTCTAAGTGTGTGTTCTGGTTGAGCTCTATGGCTTTCCTAGGCCATAGTGTATCAAATGCGAGAATTATGGTTGATACACAGAAGATTGAGGCCGTAAAGACTTGGCCTAGACTCACAACTCCAATAGAGGTTCGTAGTTTCTTAGGGTTAGCTGGGTACTACAGAAGGTTTGTAAAAGGGTTTTCTTCACTTTCAACACCACTAATAAAGCTGACTCAGAAAGCAGTTAAGTTTCAGTGGACTGAGGCTTGAGAGCATAGCTTCCAAGAGTTAAAGGATAGGTTGACATCAGCACCAGTCCTAGCCTTATTGGAGGGTTCAGAGGGCTATGTAGTGTACTGCGACACTTCTAGTATTGAGTTAGTATGTGTTCTAATGCAACATGGTAAGGTGATCGCATATGCTTTAAGGCAGTTGAGAAAGCATGAGAAGAACTACCAAACTCACAACTTAGAGTTAGTTGCGGTTGTGCATGCACCGAAGATCTGGAGACACTATCTATATGGCATTCAAGTGGACATTTTCATAGATCATAAGAGGCTTCATTATATCTTTGGATAGAAAGAATTGAATCTTCGACACCGTCGATGGCTTGAGTTACTAAAAGGCTACGACTAAATATTTTATATCATCCAGGGAAGGAAAATGTGGTAGTTGATGCCCTCAGTCGTAAATCAATGGGAAGTTTATCATATTTAGGTGTTAAGAGGTGTGAATTAGCTCGAGAACTTCATCAATTAGCTAGCTCGGGAGTCAAATTAAAAGAAGCAAGTGATAGTGGGGTCAGAGTTCAAAACGCAATTGCATCATCTTTAATCGTGGAAGTGAAGGCACAACAGCAGGAGGATCCCTACTTAGTGCAGCTCAGAGGCAAAGTTCATGATAAGGATTCGTTAGCCTTTGATAGAGAAAGAGATGGAGTCCTCAGATATAGAGGACGACTATGTGTTCCAAATGTGGTAGGACTTCGACAACAGATTATGGTAGAGGCACACAATTCCCGGTATTCTATTCACCCAGGATCGACAAAGATGTACCATGATATTAAAGAAATATATTGGTCCCACGAGATGAAGAAGGATGTTGCTGAGTTTGTGGCACACTGTTCTAACTGCCAACAGGTTAAGGTTGAGCGCCCGAACCCAGCTGGGCTGGTCTAGGAGATATCTATTCCTTTGTGGAAGTGAGAGGTAATTAATATGGATTTTATTATGGGGTTACCTCGATCGAGGCGTAAGTTTGACTCTATTTGGGTAATTTTTGATCGGTTAACAAAATCAACCCACTTCTTACCAGTCAAGACTACTTTCACAGCTGAGGATTATGCAGGGCTTTACATTCTAAAGATTGTTAGGTTGCACAGCGTCCCAATATCTATTATCTCGGATAGAGGAGAATAATTTATCGCTAACTTCTAGAAGTCTTTCCAGAAAGGATTAGGGACGCAAGTTAATCTCAATACAGCCTTTCACCCTCAGAAAGATGGCCAAGCTGAATGCACCATTTTAACACTTGAAGACATGTTACGGGCATGCATGTTGGACTTTAATCGAAGTTGGGATGACCACTTACCTCTTATTGAGTTTGCATATAACAATAGTTATCATTCTAACATCTAGATGGCTCCTTATGAGACTTTGTACGGTCGAAAATATAGATCCCCTATTAGTTGGTTTGAGGTAGGTGAGTCAGGGTTAGTTGGACTCGACCTTGTACAACAGACAATGGAGTGGGTTAAGCTCATCCGAGAACGTTTATTGACTTCTCAAAATCACCAAAAGTCATACTCAGATGTACGGCGAAGAGATTTAGAGTTTTGTGCTGATGATTGGGTATACTTAAGAGTCTCACCTATGAAGGGTGTTATGAGATTTGGAATGAAGGGTAAGTTTAGTCCAAGATTCATTGGGCCATACCGGATCCTCGGAGGATAGGACAAGTGGCTTATGAGTTAGAGTTGCCATCGGGGCTAGAATTGGTTCATTCGGTATTCCATATATCAATGCTATGGAAGTGCATATGAGACCCTTTTACGGTTATCCCTGTTGAAGATGTTCAGATCACAAAAGAGTTGTCCTATGAGGAAACTCCAGTTGCAATATTAGATCGACAGGTCCGAAGGTTGAGGACCAAAGATGTGGCTTCTGTTAAAGTACTGT
Source organism: Solanum tuberosum (assembly GCF_000226075.1). Classification (NCBI taxonomy): domain Eukaryota; kingdom Viridiplantae; phylum Streptophyta; class Magnoliopsida; order Solanales; family Solanaceae; genus Solanum; species Solanum tuberosum. The sequence continues at coordinate 2,593,275 of NW_006238954.1, forward strand.
GGAGAAACAAAAATAAGGAAGAGGTGACATGGGAAGCCGAGGATGGCATGATATCCAAATATCCTCAGTTGGTTTAGATCCCACAGTGGTAAAAGTATCAATCTTGATTAGCACAGTGAGGTAAGATACACATTTAGTTTTTTTATTGTTGCTTATTATTGTTGTTGTTGTTGTATTTTGCTCGTACTATTATTGCGGAGCTATGGTGGTTAGCTATTTGTATCGTCCTGTGAGGTGCTTAGGTTGGAATCTTCTACATTTCAGGTTCCTGGATATTATGGGTATAGAGGCCACTTTGCCAAAATTTTAGAAACTAGTAAGGACTTAATTGTGTGGCTAAGATTTTTCATTCGAGGACGAATGTTTCTAAGACGGGGAGGATGTAATACCCCGACTTTTCGAAACTCTAATTTAACTTGTACCTTCGTGGAAAGACAAAGAGGGTGAGTAATAAATTAATTATGATGTGGTATGTCATATTTTAAGTGTTCAAGGGTTGTATCTCAAGTTTTGAAGTACGGTAAGTGGCAAAATAAAAGTTGGCGAAAGTTATCGTAAGTTCCTTTTTAAAGATTTCTCTAAGATTTGGGTCAAATGTCTCAGAGTTTTTCTCCCAATCTATAAATATTTATGGGGCCCACGATCTATCAAATCAAAGGTCTACGAGTCTAGTTTCCAACGCATCAAACCTTTCATTGATACGACTTCAGAATAGAGAGATATTCGCGTTTTTGCGAGATTGCGCAAACAAGAACGTGAGGTGGGTCCCTATGTCGGTAGAACCTTCTAAGATAGCATCTTCTTCACTTTTCATCATGTCATCTCGTAAGAAACCCACAAAAATCAGAGATTACTCCTCAAATCATCCTTGTGTGTTCATGGAAAGACAAAGAGGGTGAGTAATAAATTAATAATGATGTGGTATGTCATATTTTAAGTGTTCAAGGGTTGTATCTCAAGTTTTGAAGTAAGGTAAGTGGCAAAATATGAGTTGGCGAAAGTTATCGTAAGTTCCTTTTTTAAGATTTCTCTAAAATTTGGGTCAAATGTCTCAGAGTTTTTCTCCCAATCTATAAAGATTTATGGGGCCCGCGATCTATCAAATCAAAGGTCTACGAGTCTAGTTTCCAACGCATCAAACCTTTCATTGATACGACTTCAGAATAGAGAGATATTCGCATTTTTGCGAGACTGCGGAAACAAGAACGTGAGGTTGGTCCCTAGGTCGGTAGAACCTTCTAAGATAGCATCTTCTTCACTTTCCATCATGCCATCTCGTAAGAAACCCACAAAAATCAGAGATTACTCCTCAAATCATCCTTGTGTGTTCATGATCTCTTCTTGGATCCTTACCGAAAGTAACCCTACGTCGCGACCTCGTCATTTTGGTATAGTTTTCATGGTGAATTGAGTTGTGTAGCTCCGTGGTGGTTGTGGCAGCAGGGTTTTTTCAGTGGTTTGATATTATTCAAGTGTTCTAGGCGTGTAAAGAAAGTGGTGCGGACAAAGGTATTTTCAGCATAAAATATAAAGGAAAAGGTATGTTAAGGCTATTCCCTTCGTTCGGCATGTTTCCTTAGAGCTTAGGAGTGATATAATAGGGTAGTTAATGTTGGTGATCTTGTGGATGTAGTTGTGAGTTGTTGGCTGATTAAGTGGTTATAAACCCTTATTTTAGGGACTCATAATCTGTTAAGAACAACCCTAAGTTAGAAACGAATTGAAGACTATTCATATATATTGTTTATAGCTAAATTTCTCGCCTTTAGCCTATTCTCGAGCAGTAGTCGCTGACGAAGAAGAAGATAATGAAGCAAATTGGAATCCGCCAATTGTTTTTTGTTGCCTTTGAGGTTATTGTGGTTAGTTGTTGAGATATGAACTACCTATGGGGGCTATGATGTTGTCTAAGAGGACTATGTTATTTCCTAAGAGGGCTATGTGTTGCTCACGGGACTATATTGATGCCAAGGAGTGTTATGTGTTGCCTACGGGGCTATTTTGATGCCAAAGAGGGTTATGTGTTGCCTACAAGGCTACGTTGATGCAAAAGAGGGATATGTTGATGCAAAAGAGGGCTATGTGCATCCCACAGAGCTATGATGTTGCCTAAGAGGGCTATGTGCTACCTACGAGGCTATATCATTGCCAAAAAGGGCTATGTAACTTCTTACAAAGACAAGGGGTTATCGATAGGGGTATGTAGACTGATTTGGCACCTTCTGGGCTTATAGGGGCCTAGGTAGGTGGTATATTGTTTGTACCTGCCGAGCTTATTGGGGCTTGGTTAGGTTGTTGTTTGATCATTTTTGTATTTTTAGATTCAATAGTGGGTTAGCATGCTTATCTAAATTTTGATTTCCTTACCTGATTGTTTTTGGTATATTATGATACTTGCTCATTTAGTCTATAGCCTTTCATACTCTGTACATTATTTCGTACTGACTCCCCATGGCCTGGGGGGCGTTGCATTCATGCATGAAGGTCGTGACAGAGACCTCTTCAAAAGAAGGATAGACATCTCTCCTATTGCCTAGCCCCTTTCCTCATGAGCTGCCAGAGTTGGGAGGTTTGTTAGCTTTTGTTGTATATATTTTTATGGGTAAGCTGAGACCCTGTCCCGCCAATCTTTACTACTCTTAGAGGCTTGCACACTACTGTGTGGGGTGTATAGCAACGTTATGGCCATGCTGGCCTAGTTTGTTGGTTTGCTGAAGCTTGTGAGCTGTTTTATGTATTGTCTTGATAAATACCTGCTTTCAATTTTGGTATAGAGATCATGGTGGCCTTGACGGCCCAATCAGTACTTCTATGCTAGTTGGCTATTTATGAACTCTTGGGAGTAGTTGTTTCTTTTATAGATCTGATGACAGGGGCCTTGCCGGCTGAGGGCTTAGTTTTACACCGAGATATACTTATTTGTTTTCTTAATTGCGTGTGGCTGCCATGCACTAGTAGCAAATGGTTTAGCAGGGTCGGGTCGGGCCTGAGTTTTGGCATTAGGAACCAGTTGCACCCCTTGATTTGGAGCGTGACATAACTCATCATGTACTGAAAGTTATGGTCGTTTGAAGTTGACCCAAAACTCACAACTTAAGCATAACTTGTAAAATTTCAGATTTGGCTCTTCCCAAATTAATTCTTTCTAAATTTAGCTCTTTCTAAGGCGAGATTTTACAATATATCCCCCTTGGGAACATTCATCCTCGAATGAGATCACTCCAAGTAGACTAGAGGTGGCAACATCTAACACCCAGCTCAAACACCCAACATGCAATTTAACACAACATTTCAAGTTAAAAAGTACCAAGAAAAGAATTAGTACCTTGATTGGGAATTTCTCCGCGCTCAAAGAGATGTGGGTAAATCTTATTCATATCCTCCTCAGCCTCCCAAGTAGCTTCCTCAACAAACTGGTTCCTCCATAAAACCTTGACTGATGCAACCTCCTTAGTTCTCAACTTGCGAACCTGACGATCAAGTATCTCAACGGGAATCTCCTCATAAGATTGGTTGTCCTTAATACCAATATTTGTTGTCAGTATTATAAGTGAAGGATCTCCCATACACTTCTTCAACATAGAAATGTGAAACACCAGATGGACTGTTGTTAACTCTGACAGTAGCTCCAACTCGTAGGCTACATTGTCAATCCTCTTGGATATCCTCTAAGGACCAATATATTGGGGACTAAGCTTCCCCTTCTTTCCAAACCTCATAACACACTTCATGGGTGAAACCTTCAAATAAATCCAATCGTCCACCTCAAACTCCAAGTCTCTTCTCCTACCATCTGTATAGGATTTCTGATGACTCTACGTTATTTTTAACCTTTCTTGAATAGTCTTCACTTTTTAACCAGATTTGGTAATGTTCACCGGTCAAAGTGAATGATGGATTTAAAGGTAGGTGGTTGACTGTCATTTATGTTGTAAGTTAAAAAAATTTGGTCTTGTGAGCTCAACTAGAGGCTCTGATACCACTGTTAAAATAGAAACACTCAAGAAACTGAATTGAAGAATAAAAAATAGAGTGAACTTATGAAATTCCAGCTATTCATTAATTTGCAAAAATATTGAATTTATACAAGGAAAAAATCTAACAATTTCCTATCTAGTAGCCACTTAGAAAGTGGATGGAAAACTGAATAAGAACATGTGCCCCTAACAGCCATAAAAGGGACACTAACTTCAGAAAGTTAAGTAACTAAAGTTGACTAAGTTTAACTTGAAAATAGGAAGCACTAAACTGAAATAAGTAAAAAACAGTAAAAATAATAAGCTGAAAAAAATGTCAATTGTCTAACAAAAGCACGTCTACAAACAAAGAACGAAAAAATAGTGAACCAAAAAGAAGAAAGTTAAACCAAATCTCTCTTTCCAGTAATCACCACTTACGACACTTGGTTTTTGTGTTATTAACTTGAGATTATATGTGGATAAATTTCCATTTGTTGCATATTAAAACACTGCTAATGAAGTCATACTCTAATGGTTATTGATTCTTTCTTCTTCTTTTTTAAACTGTGGTTATTGATTCCAGGTGGAGCTGTTGAGATTAAAAGTTGTACGTTCAATTTCTATTGACATCCAAGTGATTGTTCAACTTAGTTGTTGATAATACTCCTTTTACTGTGTGCAAGAGTATTGACTTGCACCAAATGATACTTTGTATTCAAAAATCCACATTGGCTTGGAGAGGATTTAAGTAGTATGTAAAGATAATTTATAGTAGTGTATAGTCTAACCTATAATAGCAAACTTGTTATCGTTCTTACCGTATTATTTGTTACACTTTGTTCGGATGATTGTTTCATATGTATCATATTGTATTGTATTATGTTGTATTATATTGTACTGTATTATTTTAATGAATATAGTGTTTGGATAGAATGTATTGTTCTCCGTCGTTACATAATGTCACACATCCATAATTTGAGTGATAAACCTACAAGAAAAGTAGGATACAGGATAGAGCTATAATGAAAAGGTAGGATAAATGATGAAATATGATTATTAAATAATAAATAAATATAAAATGAGAAAAAAATATTAAGGTAACGACGCGATCACACCAAATCGGTCGTTACATAAAATTGGTCTTTTTAATGTTACCTAACGATGGATTTAAACGATACGATACAATAGAATTTAAGTAATAGTTAAAACAATTATTATATTTTAACTAACAATACAATACAACGAATAACAACCATCCAAACAAGTTTTTAATGTTTACCCAAACATAGGCCTCTATAGGAATGTTTTGCCCAAGATTTCGAATGCAGTGTTAATGAGTGAAAAGTTCCAAAAAAAAACAATAGAACTTAAATTCAAGTCATACATTGTTTGGGTACAACTTGCTGATTCAAGACATATATGACAAGAAAAGATATGTCTCATCAAGTGTAGTGTTATGAGGTCACATCGAACTAATATTCTAAGCCACGCTTGTGCAATTAAGTTCTCTATTTCCATTTTAACTATGTAAAAAGAAAAGTATCACTAAGGAAGACTTCATAAACCTGACATCAAAAGATGTGTATTACATTAAGTGAAGGATGGGAGCTCATACTAGATGAGATCATTATTTATGATTCGAAGTTTAAGATAGAGGAAAGAAACCCCAAAAGTTATGGTTTGGATATCCTTTCCAAAGCTACTGCTGACTAAGAATGTGAAGGAATCTTTATTTTATTGGTGAAAGAATCCTTATTTTACGGAAACACACCTAATCATGACTACTATTAATAAGAGTATACCATATGGTGCGAACATTAATGCCCTCGTTGACTTGATGTCTAATTTACCAGACCATTTTCAAATGGACATTGAGGGTGAGCTTTTCAGGGCTATTTGAACTGTGAAGGTAAATATTCAATATGTCAATTTACCTAAATCTTGTGCAGATTATGAGTTACAAGGTCATGCTATACATGTGTCGACATATGCACCCAGAACTAAGTCATAAGAGGCCTGACTTGTAAAAGGAGGAGTTCAAAGATATTGTTGACAAGAAGGAACAAATTTGTGTAACACCTCGTAAATTATATGCTAATGATCCAAATCATTTGTCCTAAGCGTATCAAATTAGACCGGGTGATATCCTACTTGTAAATTTGTGTTAAGATTCATTCCTAAATGTGAGAATTGCATCGGATGTGGTTTAAGGTCATAAGGAGACTCTAACACCAAGTCAAGTTCAAAGTTTCTCGACCAATTGAGTTTTTGCATGAGATCTAACTACCATAACTCTCCGAATATGAAGATTTAGCTTATCCATCAAGCTAAAGGTCTATGAATCTCCTTTCTAACGCCATTGATTGTTTGTCGATCCTAGTCTAGAGTAAAATATTATGACTAATTTACCATAGATGTTTCAACCTGGCAGTATGTGACGTCTAGTGTGACAACCCATCATACTTGGGCATCACACATGATCAATAGGACCGTTTATGGCATGTTTTGACAGCCTAAGTGACGTCCCACTATGGAAGCGATGGTTCGTCACTTAGACGATAATTAAACATGATTTTTTTGTCGATTTTGTGTTTGAGGAGGGTATTTTTGTCCTAAATTTTTTTGGGAATTTATCTAAATGACCTCAATACATCTGAGGAGGGTTAGATAATCAATTTTCTTATCTTCAATACTCTCATTCTCTTCCTAAAGACTTATACGCTCAAGAACTTCAAGAGACACCAAACTAGGATTCATCTTCCAAGGTTCTTCTACAAGTTTCATCACTAAGCTATGTACCTATCTCCACGCGTGGAAACACTTTGTTCTTTCCCACGAACTCCATTTCATGTTTTCAAAGTATTTTTTATGAATAAGTTAACATTAGTATGAAACCTATGTTCTATATTCTTTATGAAATCCCAAGAACTCTACACAAAAGTATCTAATTTCCATCATAATCCTTCACCCTATTAGTTTTATAGATTTCCTCTATGAAATTACGAATGATAATGAAATTAAATACTTCTATCTTGAAAATTGTGTCCAATGATCTTCTAATGACTTTTTAATAATTTTTTAATAGTTTCTTGATGAATTCTTGAAAATTATTATTTTATGAACCCTAGAATTATGAACTATGATTTTTCCCAAATATAAATCTTACGATGCTATCATATGTTTTCTTGACTACAATATTATGATATGATATATGTCTCTCATGAATGTAAAGCTACGATATATGAAATGTAGCCTCATGACGTGATGATATGAATGAAGTTTATGAACTATGATCCTTGAATATTATGAATATGAGTCTTCGGACTAATCCATGAACACATGAGCATAAGGGAGCTAAATAGTTAATCGAGAAGGCATAAGTCAAAATAATGAACGTTTGAAACTACGTTTGCCAACATGGCTTAAGGATCGTACCGTTAGTTCGGGTGATTCCTTCTTTTATGCTCCCGATAAGGGCTAGTTTTGTATCCACGTGATATGTATACATACGTCTCATACCCAACAAGGTATGAGATGACTTAGTTGATTGATCGAGATCAGACTCCATACACTCACATGTTGATTTATCTCAGTTACACTACTAGACTCCCATGAAAAACTAAAATATAATGAATGAGATATCATTTGGGCAGTCTGAATAACCTCATCTCTTAAACTTCATATGCTACGATTATGACTATGTTAATTGTTTCTACTGGTCTTGATATGTATGTTTATATATGTTTCATTCTACCATTTTACATATAATACTATTACGTTCTTTCTGTCGAAGGGTGCTTCATCTTTTTGTTGATGCAGATTTAGGTATACATTTGCATGATCAGACCACTCTCTATGTTCCATATCTTTTGCGAAATTTTGGTAGAACTTCAGAACTAAATATACTCTTTGGTCTAATTACATGTGAGATAAGTATTGTAAGAGGCATAAACCACAAGTAGTAGAATAGAGGGGTACTGGACCACAAGTGTGGAAAGTTATACTACAGGATAAAGATTTCTTTATCAAGAAATTTAGTGGAACCCTAAGAAGGACATGTTAGTGTGTGGTACGATAAGGACACAGTTGGGGGCTTTGCATTATCTTATTTCTACTTCTCCTGATCAAAATTAAGTGGATTTAATAAAATTGTTGTTTAATGAAGATGTACAATATTATGAGGTATTAGCTGCTACTTTTAGTGAAGAGACTCGCAATCATATTTTGTAATATATGTATTACTGATTATAGAAATAAACACATTATTGTCAAATTCTTACGACTAACTGAAAATGAAAGACTAGGACTTCTCATTTTTAGCTTTTATTTTATTTTTATTTTAGTTGGTTTCGTATTTTTTTTATTGTCGATCATGTGCATATTTTCGTATTTAAGTGGATCATGTGCATATTTTCTTCTCTAATAACTGGCCCAATTTTTGAGCTACTTCAATTTAAAAAATCTCAAAGAAATATATATATACACGATTCTTTCAAATATTGAAAATATTGCAAGAGATCTGGACATGTTATTGACAAGTGCCACAGACTTTATGGATATCCATCGAACTTCAAGTTTACCAAGGGTTCCGGACCTAAGAAAGTTGTTGCTACTGCAAACTCAGATCTTCAATCAGATCAGGTTATTCCTTCTCAGGAGTCTCACAATTTTGAACCTCATCAGTATTCTGGGACTCCTGGATTAACAAAGGCTATACATATATATAGCCTGTTTGGCCATGCGATATGAAATTATGATTTGAAATCATGAGATGAAGTTGAAGTTTTGTTTGGGGATGCGATTTAGACTTTTTATGTTGTATGCTTTCTCATAAATATAAAAACCCCATAAGTTGTAAAACTATTAAAATTGTCCCAATTATTTATACAATCTTACCAAATAAACAAAAGTTTAAAAAATCCCATAAATACACTCTCACAAAATTATTCTTTAAAAATACAATATCTATTGATCAAACTTTAATTCAATAAAAACATTTAAACATATATAAGTTTTGGTGTACTAATCTTTAATATAGTCCTCCCACAACATAGTACGGACAATTTTCTCATGTTGAACTTGCATTTCTCGTTCATATGATTAAGAAGACAAACCAACATTGTTACGTCAATTTGGTTGGTAAATAAATTTGATAAAAATAATGAATTTGGTGAATATAAATGGTAAAGTAAAAATTGATTTGAAGTAATAATAAATTATATGTTAGTGAGAATACTCATTATATGAGATGTAAATGGTTTAAAAAGTAATGATATGAATTATAAATTTAATTTACATATGAAATAAATGGTTAGTAGATATATGGGGTTGTTTTTACAAAATATAAATTTCTCGGTCAATTTTTTTATTTGAAAAATCCCAAATCATTATTTGAAATTCTCAAATCATTACTTGAAATTCTCAAATCATGATTCTTGGTGAATATTGAGATGAAATCAGTGTGAAATCGCATGTCAAAACGGTGATTTCAATATCGCATGTCCAAACGCCTACTAAATATCTTTTTGTGTTGATGTTATTATAGAAAGATAGAGTTTTTTCTTACGGTTTCCTCATCTATTTGTTTAGTTCATTTATTTTGGGGAAAAAGAATAAATATACCCCCCGAACTAACGTAAATGATATTTAAATACCCTTCATTATACTTTTAGGACACTGATGACCTTACCGTCCAAATTTTGGGTTGTATATACCATTTGATTTAACGGAGAGACACGTGTCTTAATCTTAACGATCTATACAAAATTTATTTTATTTTTTTATCCATAATTAAAAAGTTCACCCAAAAACCCACCAGATAATTATAACCCGAGAAAAAAAACCTCAAAAGACCCAATCCCAAGTAAACTCCATTTTTCTTTTCTTCATAATTCCATCAACTAACTGCAACCAATTACCACCCCCACACCGGAACTTCAAGACACCGCCGTGACTCATCTTTTTCGACGAAACTCCACAAACCAAATCACTTCTAATTGCTAATTAACTCAGCCTCCTCCGCTCTGGCGAAATCAGTGATGCAGCGACCCTTCGGCCACCATAAAATTGACCATCTTGAATCCGTCTCTCCTTCATCGCTGCCCCAGTAGCACCGATGAACAGAACCAACAAACTTCAAATGGATTTATAATCACAAAAGTTATATCCTTTTTTTTTGCCTTGGTGAATTTGAATTTATAAACAATTGGGTGTTGTCGATTTTTAGTAGCCAGTGATTATTTAGTAATCAAAACCTCTCACTAATATCTCACAAGTTCAAAATAAATCGATAAGTCTCTCTGTCCTTTCTCCCATCTTCCCCCTATCCTTCTCGAAATCAAACATATGATTATTGTCTCACTTTTGTGCTACCTTCATCAGGTTTATCGATTACATAAGAGAAGAGAATATATACTTAGAGGTTTTTTTGGTTATAATATGGGTGTGGGTTGTTTTGTTTGTGGAGCTTCCGTCGAAGAAGATGAAGTCGCAATGGTGTGGTGGAGTTTCTGTGTTGATCTATTTCGTGGGGGTGTTTGGATGGTGGAACAATGAAGAAAGGGAAAATGGATTTATTTAGGTGTGGGTCTTTTGGGGGTTTTTTTGGGTTATACTTATCTGGGTGGGTTTTTGGGTGGGCTTTTAAATTATGGATAAAAAATTAATAAATTTTGGATAGGTTGTTAAGATTATAACACGTGTCTCTTTGTTAGTTCAAAAGATATATACAACTCAAGATTTGGACGGTAAGAACATCAGTGTCCTAAAAATATAACGAAGGGTATTTAAATACCATTTATGATAGTTCGGGGTATATTTATCCTTTTTCCCTTTATTTTTTCATCTGAGAGAAAATTATTTTGCAAAGAGAAGTTGTGCAGTGATAATTGTTTTCTCTTTACTTTAAAATAGAGATAAGAGAATCTCAATTTGATCTTTTATCTGTAAATCTATTATATCGGATCGGTCCACATAGCCAATCCCTCAAGTTACTTTATTTTCTCATTCAAATGGAAATTGACGTTCTTGCTTCTTGGCCAACTTGAAATCGTTTTGATAGGACTAGGGGTGTACATGATCGGATTGGTTCGGGTTTTTCAAATATCAAACCAAATTATTTGTGTCGAATTTTTAAATTTATAAACCAAACCAATAAAACTTGGGTTTTTCAACCTCGGGTTTTTTCAAATTTTCGGGCTTTTCCGGTAAAGTATTCGTACAAACATATAATTTACTTGTATTTCAAATATTTCTTTAGTCCTACCAAAATACAACTATCTAACTTGTTTCTTAAGAAAATAACACAAAATATGATATGAGTAATGACACTAAAAATATCCAACAAAAAAATAATAATAATGAAAATCGCGTAAAAACAAATATTGCAAATTAACAAGTCATAAATGAAAATGATCATAATTTAAAAGTACTAAATCATGCTAAAATAAGTTTAATAAGTATTAGTTACATGACTAAATATTAAAGGAAATTAAAAATTAAGATTAATGTATTTGAATTGTTCTAAACCAAATGTAAAGCCAAAGAACAAATAATTCAATATTATTGTCATTCTTAGTGTTGAATTGATTTTCTTTTTGCATTAGTAGTAATTTGATTTTGATTTAAGCTTTATTATAATTACCAACATCTGTGGACTATAATATTTATTGAACCATTCAGAATTCTAAGTTTCAAACTTGAAATAATATATTAAAAGATAAAAACTATGAAAAAGTATAAGAAATATTTAAAAATTGTATCAAAGTAAATATTTTTATGTATAAAATAAAATTTTAAAATTATATATATAATGTCGGGTTGGTTTGATCTCGGTTGATTTTGTTTAGTTAAAACCAAACCAATCCAAATATAGTCGGGTTTTTTTTTTCAATATCAAACCAAGTCAAATCAACTACTAGTCGGGTTTTTTTTCTCGATTTGACTCAATTTGCGATTTGATTTGATTTTTGGTTCGATTTTGTACACCTCTATATAGGACCAATTTGGGGGAACTTTTTTGAATTATCAAATCGACCATGTTCATAGTACAGTACACATTACTTTACAAATGTTATCTGAATCAATTTGATTATATTAACAAACAGTATTTGAATTTATTATATTATAATTATCTTTATTATTAATTCATTTTCCGTACCGGCCGTGCTTGCACGGGCTTGCCATCATCTAGTTGAAATAGAAGAGGTATATATGCCCTACAAAAAAGAGAAAATTATATCAAAGAGTGTATTTATAGTAAAATAAAATTTTCAATTATTTTTATAGTAAAATCATTGCTTCTAATTCATGAACTTTAATTAATTATTATGTCTTTCAAAATAAGTGATAGATAGAAGTGTCATACATAAGTTCATCTTCTTTTTTTTATCATACTATTTATTAGATAGATTATAGTTATAGAGTTGCTTTCGAAATAAAATAAAGATAGATACGACATTTGATATGAATCTATAGATGAATGTTCAATGCTATTTTTTATGTAAATATCAATTCCATATATGGGATTGACATTGCATCCAACTTTATTTATTTGATGTATCTATATGTTTTGATTAATCTGAATTACTTCTATATCGTGCAGTTTGAATTTGTTGTAAAACTAAAGCAAAATAAGACAAGAAATATAGAAGATAGAAAACAATAGAAATATAGAGACAAGATATGAGAGTATTTCTTATTCTTCAAAGTATTCAAGTGTGTACAATATGAACCTTTATGCCTCTATTTATAGTGTAACATAGAGACATACAAAAGGTTAGTTATAAACATGACATTAACATGAATATAATGGAGGAAGTTATGGAGGTGAAAGGTTACAAGAATAATGGTCATCAAGGTGGAGGTTATCTTCATAATGGAGGGAAGTAATGGAGATAATTAGCCATAGTAACTTCTTGATGTAGTGAACATCCATATCATAATATTTTATAACACTCCCCTTGGATGTCCATTAGTAATGTGTCTCGTTAAAACCTTACTAGGAAAAAATTCTAGTGAAGGAAAAAGAGTACACAAATCTTTTAATACGCTTTGAATGTTGCCTCGTTAAAAACCCTACCAGGAAAACTCAATTGGGATAAAACCATGGTTAAGGAAAAGAGTACAACGCGTATTTTTCTCCCCCCGATAAAAACTTTACTTGATATCTCGGAGACTATGCATTCCAATCTTATATCACAACTTCTCAAATATTGATGTTGACAATCCTTAGTGAATAAGTTTACAAGATTATCACTTGAATGGGTCTTTGAACGTCTATCTCACCATTTTGTTAAAGATCATGTGTGAAAAAGACTTTTGATGAAATATACTTTGTCCGATCTCCTTTGATTGTATCCTCCCTTCAATTGAGTTATATATTTTTTTCATATATGGTGGCTGGAATATCCTTTTGAAAAGAAAAATCACATATTTTCTAAATATGATAGATCATGATTCCAACCAAACACACTCCCAACTTAATTCATAGATCAATTATGATATTATTATTTTTATATGAATTTCAGTATCTTTTGAAAGAATCTAATCAATAAAGCAAAAGTGATAGATACATGCATATTCAAAAAATCACAGATTTTTTTAAAATTTGGATTATCTATTAAAATAATACATTACTAAAAAGTAAATCGTTTTTTTTTCACTTACCGTTAGTCAAATATCTTTAAAAAATATTAATTTTTTAATATTTTTTTATTATGCAAATTTTTATATATTTAAACAAAGTAATAATATTATAGAAGAGTCAGTTAGCTAATGGTATCAACATGTATGCTTACAACAATTTAGTGCAGTATTAGTACTCATTTTATTGGCTGGTAAGTAATAAATAAATAAGAAAAGAAAATTCAAAGACTTAACAACTAAAGAACTAAAACCATTATCATCTGACCAAACTATTTAGTTGTGTAGTTTCAATTTTTGAATTACCTTTTTTCTTTACTGTGATTACTGTAGAAAGTGAAGTTTTATTGATAAATCCATACTAAATTTAAATTAAATCTTAAATTCATGATATGTTGACCAAGTCAAATTACTGGTTAATAAAGTCGGATTAATATTTAAGTCAAAATGATATGACTTAAATCAAGTCCAAATAACATTTGGGCCAGTCCATTAAATTGACAAGATGAGCCCAACTCATGTTCTTCAGGCCCAGGGGTCAA
>NW_006238954.1:2607961-2614019 GCF_000226075.1 Solanum tuberosum
TTGTATCTGCATCCAAATCTGGATCTACATCCGTATTTGTATGATGCAAATCTGGATCTACATCCGTATCCGCATCTGGATCAAAATCTCCATCTGCATTGAAATCTGCATCGACATCGAAATCCGTATTTGCATCTGTATCTGCAAAAACTGATAGATCCAAGTTCTGCATCGATGTCGAAAACATCCTCAATGTTACTGCGGGAAGCATGGGACCTATCACAAGGAACCAAGCCAAATTGCTGGGACAACAAGCCTCACGAGTGCCGTCCGAATCTGCTACTGTCTTTGGTTTGTCTCCAAAACATGTGAAGTCTCCTACAAAAGCTGCAAAGGAAAACATTGCTGAAATGGTCGAGAGGGTTATTGCCCAATTGAGCCCATCTACATACGAGAAGTCCTTCGCTTCGGCTGACAATGATGTTTTAAGCACGGGATCTACCCCACGTAACATGTTTTCATCTCATGTTAAGGAAAATCAACGCTACTCTCCGCCACCTACTATGGTAATGCACGCAATGGTGACTAACGCTTCATCCGTAGAAGAACAACTTGTGAGCTTGACAAGAGCTATTGAAGGCTTGACCAAGTATGTTCAAGATCAAGATGCTCGAATTGTTAAGCTAACTGATAGGGTGGAGGGCATGATGGATGAAGAATCAAGTCACGCACCAGGAAAACGTCCGCAAGTCCAAGAGACAGTCGATCGCCCCACAAAGCAAGTTGAATATGCTAAAAAGATCCAAGTTTCTTCGGAAGGAACGATCCCGATCAACCAAATCAGTGAGTTCATCATGGGTACCATTAAAAGACAAGTACGAGGTTGCTACAAAATCCTCCTTGACATATGCAAGGCCATACACTGCAAGGATTGATAGTTTGAAAATGCCTGCTGGTTATCAACCTCCAAAGTTTCAGCAGTTCGATGGTAAGGGAAGCCCAAAGCAACATGTGGCGCATTTCATTGAAACCTTCAACAATGTTGGAACATATGGCGATTACCTCGTCAAACAATTTGTCTGCTCCCTTAAGGGCAATGCTTTTGATTGGTACACGGACCTTGAGTCTAGTTCCATTGATAGTTGGGAACAAATGGAGCAAGAATTTCTCAACAGTTTCTATAGCACAAGACGTACTGTAAGCATGGTGGAACTTACAAACACACGTCAGCGAAATGAAGAACCAGTTTTTGACTTCATCAACCGATAGAGGCATGCAAGTCTAAACTGTAAAGATAGACTTAGTGAAGCTTCGGGCATAGAGATGTGCATTCAAGGTATGCATTGGGGTCTCCGCTATATTTTGCAAGGCATAAAGCCTAAAACTTTTGAAGAGTTGGCCACTCGCGCTCATGATATGGAGTTGAGCATGTCGTCGGTCGGAACTGAAGCACCACCTGTCCACGAACTCCGCAAAGTCAAAGAAAGGCAAGAATTCAAGAAAGTGGGAAAATATTTGCCAAAGACTGAAAACAAAGAATCCATGAACGTCAATGCCTCTCATGTGAAATTCACCACAAGGGTGGGCAATACGCAGAGTGCAAAACCGAATTCTTTTGAAGGAAGGACAAATCAAAAGCTCACCTTGAAGGAAATACAGCGGAAGGACTACCCATTTCTTGACTCAGATGTTTCCGCAATCTTTGATGAACTCCTTGAGATGAAACTTTTTGTGTACCAGAAATGAAACGACCAGATGAAGCAGGGAAGAGTGATGATCCAAAATACTGCAAATATCATCGGCTGGTTGGACACCCTATCGAGAAATGCTTCGTCTTCAAGGATAAAATCATGGACTTAGCTCGCGAAGGGAAGATTGAACTTGAAGATGAGAAATTGAGTTTAAACCAAGTCAGTGTCGCTTCTGACTTACCCAATCCGGTCATGACCTACAATTTTGTTAAAGGAAATATGGAGCAAGACATTCCAAACACCAATCAGACAAGAATGATTAAGTTTGGAGACTTCGAGCCCATTGAAGTAAATAATTTGTTATCTCTTCCTATACTAAGTGATGTGGGTTCTGTAGGAGAGGGATCGATAAGACAAGATAAAAACCTAGTAGATGATCTTGATGATTGGGGCTGGACTCTTGTTACTCGCCGTAGACGCAGAAAGTGAGTTCGTATAAGGATTCAACAAAGCAACACGTCAGGGAAAAGATGGTAAACGAGACCCAAAACCAAAACTTTGATTGTGCATTCAAAGAAGAAGGAAATAAAGGTGCACCACTACCAAGAGCTGCGGAGACCCATTACATTAGGAGAATATTTGCCAAATTGGTGTTACACCAAGTTCACATGCGATGGCACAAAAGCTCTATGTTGTAATGTCGATGAAAAGGAAGCGAAAGATGAAACTTCATCATGTCCATCACCAAAAGATGCTCCAAAGCTGTCTCCTGAAGTTGAAAATCCATCATGTCCATCACCAAAAAATGCTCCACAGTCATCTCCTGGAATAAAAAATGCATGTATGGTTAAAATAACATTCTCTGACGATGATCTTCTGTTTGGTGACACATTTCATAATCGCCCTTTATTCATGGTTGGTTTTGCACGTGAGAAAATAGTGAATAGAATCCTAGTCGATGGAGGATCTAGAATCAACATACTTCCAATTTGCACAATGAAAGAACTTGGGATATCAACAGCAGATCTTACGGATAGTCACTTGATGATCCAAGGATTCAATCAAGGAGGTAGTGAATAGAATCCTAGTCGATGGAGGATCTAGAATCAACATCCTTCCAATTTGCACAATGAAAGACTTGGGATATCAACAGCAGATCTTACGGATAGTCACTTGATGATCCAAGGATTCAATCAAGGAGGACAAAGGTCCATAGGGACCGTCAAAAATAGACCTTACCATCGGAGAGTTGCAATCAAAGCGTGTGGTTACATGTAATTGATGAGAAGACTTCATATAACATTTTGCTTGGTAGGCCGTGGGTATATGAGAACAAAGTAATCCCATCTACCTACCACCAATGTTTGAAGTATTATGAGGATGGAGTTGCAAAAAGTATTATTGCGGATGATAATCCATTCACTGAAGCTGAAGCTCACTTTGCTGACGCAAAGTTTTACTTGAAGAAATATTCCATAAAAGTTGATGCCATTGCATCTGGAGATGTCAGACTCCTTAACAATATGGCTAAAGTAGCGGTCGGTAAGGCAAAAGTCGCAAACAAGAAAGATTCAAAGCTTGGAAATCTAAACAAGATGCCTAACGTGATTGGTGCCTTTTCAAGTAAAAAGGTCACACCCATTCTTCGTTATGTCCCAAAAGGCAAAGGAGGACAAAGGACACTCTCTCAAGTTGCAAGAAAATGCGTTGGAAGGGTTGACCATTCCTATAAGGCGAATTGATACGGTGAAGTCATCTACAAAATTACTTGGGAAGTCTGTGGCTCCTAAGTCATTACTTTACGGAAAATTTGTGGCCCCTAAGTCACCCCTATATGAAGCACTCCCAATGAAGCGTACAGAAGAAGGTTTTGATCCTAATGCTTACAGGCTGCTAGCAAAAGCTGGATTCGATCTAAACGAACCATCAAAATTGGGAAAGCTTCCATCAGAACCTGCTATAGGGCAACAACATGAAGGGTTGGGCTACAAACAACCTCCACCTATCAGCATCTCCATAAAAAGGGCAAGCAATAACTACATAACTGTGGAGAGAAGAATCAGGGGATTACATATCTTTTTAAGAGATTTTATAAAGATTGTAACCTTCACATTAATTCAAATACAAATATTATTGTTTGCTTGCTCTTTTTCTTTTCCTGTTTACTCTAACAAAAGGCCTTCTGTCTTTGATTGACTTGGAAGCTCAACGAAGAGGATTTCTGTATTTGAGAGGTTAGGGCCATTGAGGAAGAAAAACAAGGTTTGGAGATATAGCAAGAGTATGCAAGCATCTGCTTTACCAAAATCTCAAAATGCTCATAAAGACTTTCAAAGTCTAATCCCTTCTAGAATGAGGCGACAGACAAACATTGTGGTCTCATGTGGAGAAGTACTAAAAGCAAAGTCGCATGTTGTGGTCTACACCAAGCAACGTGGTGAAGATGAAGAAAGTGTTGGCTCTTCATATCATGTCGCTACACAAGATGAAAGATATATGTTTTCTCCAATTAAAATTGATGGAGAGTTGGAGAATGTTTCATGGTGTTACCATATATCTTTCAACGATGGAGAACCTCAAGAAGATGAAGATGCTAAAGATGCGCCACCCGAACTTGAAGAAGGAGTAAAGGTGACAGTTGATGCATTGAAAGAAATCAACCTTGGAACTGATGAAGATCCAAAACCCACTTATGTGAATGCTTCACTGGCGAGTGATGAGGAAATGGCCTACGTTGACTTACTCAAATAGTATAAAGATGTATTTTCCTGGAGTTACAAAGAAATGCCTGGATTAGACTCGAAGGTAGCAGTCCAACATCTTGCTGTGAAAAGCGGTGCACGTCCCATCAAGCAAGCTCAACGGCGTTTTAGGCCTGAATTGGTTTCTGTGATCGAAACTAAAGTTAACAAGCTTACTGAGGCTGGCTTTATCTGTGAAGTTAAGTACCCCACATGAGTTTCAAGTATTGTCCCCGTGAGGAAGAAGAATGGGCAAATTCGAGTTTGCGTTGACTTTAGGGATCTCAATAATGCATGTCCCAAAGATGAATTTCCACTTCCTATCCCTGAGCTTATGATTGATGCCACTACTGGGTATGAGGCGATGTCTTTTATGGATGGTTCATTCGGTTACAATCAGATCCGCATGTCGCCAAAGGATGAAGAGTTGACCGCATTTCGCACTCCTAAGGGCATTTATTGCTACAAAGTAATGCCTTTCGGTTTGAAGAACGCAGGAGCAACATACCAAAGAGCTATGCAAAACATCTTTGATAACATTCTTCACAAAAATGTTGAATGTTATGTTGATGATTTAGTAGTGAAATCAAGAAAAAAGTGTGATCACCTGCAAGACTTGAGGATGGTGTTTGATCTACTACGAAGGTATCAACTTAGAATGAATCCTTTGAAATGTGCGTTTGGAGTTACCTCTGGAAAATTCCTTGGCTTCATTGTACGACATCGAGGAATAGAAATTGATCAAGTAAAAGTAGATGCAATTCTGAAGATGGTAGAGCCAAGAAACATCCATGAATTGAAGAGTCTGCAAGGGAAGCTAGCATATCTTAGGAGATTCATCTCGAATCTAGCAGGAAAGTGCCAACCATTCAGCCGCCTTATGAAAAAGGGCACTCTTTTCGAATGGGACCAAGCTTGTAGTAATGCCTTTGAGAGCATCAAGTCTTACTTGACAAAACCACCAGTTTTAGCAGCTCCTGTTCCTGGAAAGCCATTGATACTTTACATATCAGCTCAAGAAAGATCAGTGGGAGCACTCTTAGCCCAAGAGAATGGCAAAGGGAAAGAAAATTCCCTTTACTACTTGAGTAGGATGATGACACCAAATGAGTTGAAGTACTCGCCAATCGAAAAGCTATGTTTGGCCTTAGTCTTCTCAATTCAGAAGATGAAACACTACTTTCAAGCTCACGTCGTCCGTCTTATTTCTAAAGCCAACCCCATCAAATTTGTGATGTCGAAATCTGTCCTCAATGATCGACTAGCAAGATGGTATCTCCAGTTTCAACAATTTGAAATTGTGTATGTTCCTCAAAAGGCTGTGAAAGGGCAAGCATTGGCAGACTTCTTAGCAGACCACCCGATACCTGATGATTGGGAACTCACTGATGAATTACCTGATGAAGATGCAATGGTTGTTGAAGTTCAACTGCCTTGGAAGATGTATTTTGATGAGGCCTCACATCGCGAAGGGGCTGGCGCTGGGGTAATATTTGTCACTTCTCGAGAGGAGATCTTGTCGTATTCCTTCACCTTAAAGCAATGTTGCTCCAATAATGTTGCAGAGTATCAAGCCTTAATACTTGAGCTTGAAATGGCGGTTGATATGAAGCAATTGCAATTACAAGTTTTTGGAGACTCTGAATTAGTGATCAATCAATTGTTGGGTAGCTATGAAGTCAAAAA